>NC_038042.1:14675655-15032310 GCF_002211085.1 Panicum hallii | reverse complement strand
TATATGCGTGACTTGATCCTGGCGCATATATGATTGCTCGATTTATGTTCTTTATAAATCGGGTGTGACAGAATTGGTATCAGAGCCATATCGACTGTAGGACGAAGCCTAGATAGATCTGGACGAGTATAGGACTTCTTTTCTCTTACCTTGCTTCCGCAAATCCTCTAATATCATTTCCTGCTTCTATTCCTTGAGTCTTAAGTCTTTGATTTGCTATCTCTCCTGTCCTTTCTGAGAAATAGCTGGAGTTTTCCGTAGACGTTGGCCTGAGTCGTCTAACCTTGTAAGCTATAAGTTTAAGCTATCCCAAAGAAAATACGCTAGAACGAGTGTGTTAGTCGAGTAGTGTGATAAACTCGACTAAGTTGTGAATATTGAATGTTTGTTATTGTGCAAATGTTTGATTTGGATTTTTGGTTGATTACATAGACTAGTAGTTAAACTTGTTCATGCAAATCAACCCTAACACAACTTGAACTAAATAATAAAATTGAGTTAGAACGTTGGGGGTACAACCTATATTCCTTTTCTCTCTGTCATATCCTTCCGAAGTTTCATTCCCGCAGCTGCACAATATCTTCCTCTCATAAATTTCGTTTGTTGCAATCAGATGGTGAACACCAGGCGCACCGGTTCCGGTTCTGACCAGCAGGAGCAGAACAACCAGGGTACTGGTCAGCCATTGCCGATGCCGCCACCACTGACCCCGGATCAGTTCTTCCAGCTCCAGATGCAGATGATGGCGACCCTGAACAACACCGTTCAGGCTTTGCAGCAGATTCACACCCAGCCACCGCCTCCACCGCCGCCTCAGCCCCGTGATCGGCGTGCGGATTTCCTGAGAGGTCATCCTCCGACCTTCTCTCACGCCACGGACCCACTCCAGGCGGATGACTGGCTTCGTTCGGTGGAGCGCCAGTTGGTTGTTGCGCAGTGCGACGACCGGGAGCGAGTTCTGTACGCGGCAGGGCAGCTGCGAGGCTCCGCTCTTGACTGATGTGAGTCCTACCCGGCTCAGGACCGCGACTCTCTCACCTGGGTCCAGTTCCGTGAGCGCTTCAGGAGCCACCATATTCCTGAGGGGATTATGAAGATGAAGCAGAAGGAGTTCCGTGCCCTTAAGCAGGTAATTTGAATGGAATCCCCTGCAACTTCTTTTGAGCTTCGACCTATCCTTGATCTCTTTTGTAAGCCTAACACATTGAGCGATTTCTATCCTTGTTATCTATGTTCGTTATTTCAGGGATCGATGACGGTGATGGAGTACCGTGACCGTTTCCTTCAGCTGGCCCGCTATGCCCCTGCTGACGTCGCCCGTGATAGCGATAAGCAGGAGTATTTCAAGGAGGGACTGGATGATCACATTCAGTATGCGCTGCTGAACCACCGCTTCGACAGTTTCAACCAGCTGGTTGATGCTGCCCTCAACACCGAGCGTAAGCGCCGGGAGATTGAGGATAAGAAGAGGAAGATGGCTCCATCTTCGTCGGGCAGCAACACTCGTCCCCGATATCAGCATCCACAGCAGCAGCAGCAGCAGAGGCCACTCCAGCAGTACCAGCAGCGGCAGTAGTATCCTCCCCATCCTCAGCAGCAGGCAGGACAGGGTCAGAGGCTTCCAGCGCCCCCGGCTCCACCAGCTCCGAGGCAGGGAGTGCCCACTCCTCCTCCTGGGCAGCAGGCCGCTGCACTTCCTCGAGTGTGCTTCCACTACGGCGAGCCGGGGCACTACGCCAATGTCTGTCCTCGGAAGGTACAGGCAGGACAGCAAGGGCGTGCAGCACCGCCCAAGGCCCCAGCTCAGGGCAGGGTGAACCACGTGACGGCCGAGTCAGCGGCCGAGGCTCCCAACGTGGTCATTGGTATGTTTATGGTCAATACCCATCCTGCTACAGTGCTTTTTGATACTGGAGCTACGCATTCTTTCATCACCCAATCTTTTGTTGAGCATCATGGTATTCCTACTAGCACATTAAAGAGGTGCATGTTAGTATCTTCACCTGGAGGGCAGTTGCGGTCTCATGTCTTCTGTCCCAGAGTCAGTGTGGCCATAAGGGGGGTAGAGTTCAGTGCAAATCTGATGGTGCTAGACACCAAGGGCATTTATGTGATCCTAGGGATGGAGACTCTTGCTAAGTGGGGAGTCTGGATAGATTGTGCTCAGAGGACTGTTCTTCTATCAGCACCGGATGGTCAGGAGGTCACTGTCAGTGCTACAGAGCCTTCTGGATCTCTTCATCAAATGGAGGCTAGGCCCACGGATGGTATTCGCGTGGTGTCTGAATTCCCGGATGTCTTTCCGGATGATTTGCCAGGTATGCCGCCTGATCGCGATATTGAGTTTTCTATTGATCTCTTGCCTAGCATAGCTCCTATTGCTAAGCGGCCCTATCGTATGGCACCCGTTGAACAAGAGGAAGTTAAGAAGACTGTCGACGAGTTGCTAGCCAAGGGCTATATCCGTTGTAGTTTCTCTCCTTGGGCTTTCCCTGTATTGCTTGTAGAGAAGAAGGATGGCGCGAAGAGAATGTGCGTCGATTATTGGGATCTGAATGCAGTCACCATCAAGAACAAGCACCCATTGCCTCGTATCGAGGATCTTTTTGATCAGCTTCAGGGTGCTTGTGTATTCTCAAAGATTGACCTGCGTTCGGGTTATCACCAGCTGAAGATACGTCCTGAGGATATCCAGAAGACGGCATTCACCTGCAAGTATGGGCTATACGAGTATACGGTCATGTCCTTTGGCTTGACCAATGCTCCGGCTTTCTTCATGCATCTGATGAACAAGGTTTTCATGGATTATCTGGACACCTTTGTGGTTATATCCATTGATGATATACTGATATATTCCAAGTCAGAAGCAGAGCATGAGAAGCATCTGAGGCTTGTGTTGCAGAGACTCAGAGAGCACAAGCTGTATGCCAAGCTCAGCAAGTGCGAATTCTGGATTGATGAGGTTCCATTCCTCGGTCATATCATCTCCAAGGGAGGTATTGCTGTGGACCCCGGAAAGGTGAAGGATGTGCTTAACTGGGTGGTACCGCAGACAGTGAAGGAAGTCTGCTCTTTTCTGGGCTTAGCAGGGTATTATTGGAGGTTCATTGAGAATTTCTCCAAGATTGCAAAGCCTTTGACTTCCTTGCTGGAAAAGGGTGTGGATTTCTCTTGGACTGTTGAGCGTCAGAAGGCCTTTGAGGAGCTGAAGAAGAGGTTAACTACGGCGCCAGTCCTTACTCTGCAAGACCAGAGCAAGAGGTTCACGGTGTATTGTGATGCTTCGAGGGATGGTCTTGGTTGCGTTCTGATGCAGGAAGGCAGAGTGATAGCTTATGCCTCGCGGCAGTTGCGCCGGCACGAGCTGAATTATCCCACTCATGATCTGGAGTTAGCCGCAGTCGTGCATGCTCTGAAGATATGGAGGCATTACTTGTTTGGGCAGAGGTGTGATATTTACACCGATCACAAGAGCCTCAAATATATTTTCACGCAGAGTGAGCTGAACATGCGGCAAAGAAGATGGCTAGAGTTAGTCAAGGATTATGACCTGGAGATTCACTATCATCCGGGCAAGGCCAATGTTGTACCAGATGCTCTTAGTAGGAAGAGCTATGTTAACATGGCTGTGGCTTTTCAGATGCCGCAGGAGTTATGCGAGGAGTTTGAGCAGTTGAGTTTGGGTTTCTTGCATCACACCTCGAGTGCATCATTCGAGGCAGAACCCACTCTAGAGGTGGAGATCAGGCAGCATCAGAAGGAAGATAAGAAATTGCAGGAGATCCGTGAACTGATCAAGATTGGCAAGGCACCTCATTTTAGAGAGGATGATCAGGGTACCTTGTGGTACAAGGGCCGGATATGTGTGCCGGATGTAGCAGATCTCAGGAAGCTGATTTTGAGTGAGGCTCATGATACGGCATATTCCATTCATCCGGGCAGCACAAAGATGTATTACAACCTGAAGGAACGATTCTGGTGGTATGGGATGAAGCGTTCAGTTGCGGAGTACGTGGCTATCTGTGACACTTGTCAGCGTGTCAAGGCAGAGCATCAGAGGCCAGCAGGGTTATTGCAGCCGTTGAAGATTCCGGAGTGGAAATGGGAGGAGATCACCATGGACTTCATCGTTGGCTTGCCTCGTACTCAGAAAGGGTACAACTCTATATGGGTAGTAGTGGACCGGTTGACGAAGGTTGCTCACTTCATTCCGGTGAACACTACTTACTCCGGTGCTAGACTCACAGAGTTGTACATCTCCAGAATCGTCTGTCTGCATGGTGTTCCGAAGAAGATCATATCTGACAGAGGATCTCAGTTTACTTCACGGTTCTAGGAGCAGTTGCATGATTCGTTGGATACGAAGCTACGCTTTAGTACCGCTTATCATCCTCAGACAGATGGACAAACAGAAAGAACCAACCAAGTGTTGGAGGATATGCTTCGAGCTTGCGCTATTCAGTATGGTACCAGCTGGGATAAATGCATGCCATATGCGGAGTTTTCATACAACAACAGTTATGAGGCCAGTCTGAGGAAGTCTCCTTTCGAGGCCCTGTATGGTCGGAAGTGCAGGACTCCATTGTATTGGGATCAGATTGGCGAGAGGCAGGTGTTTGGTCCGGATATTGTTGAAGAGGCAGAACAGCTGGTACAGCAGGTGCGAGAGAACCTGAGGATCGCGCAGACTCGTCAGAAGAGCTACGCGGATGTTCGTCATCGAGATTTGACCTTTGCAGTGGGTGATCATGTGTACCTGAAGGTCTCGCCGATGAGAGGAATCCGCAGGTTTAATATGAGAGGGAAGCTAGCCCCTCGATACATCGGACCGTTCAAGGTGTTGGAACGGAAAGGTGAGGTGGCTTATCGTTTGGAGTTGCCTTCCAATCTCTCAGGGGTGCACGATGTGTTCCACGTGTCCCAGCTAAAGAAGTGCTTGAGGGTGCCAGAGGAGCAAGCGCCGATAGAAGGGTTAGATGTGCAGGAGGATCTGACCTACATCGAGCATCCAGTGAAGATTCTGGAGACATCTGAGAGAGTTACCAGAAACAAGAAGATCAAGATGTGCCGTGTTCAGTGGAGTCATCACATGGAGGATGAGGCTACTTGGGAGCGAGAAGATGAGTTGAGAAAGACATATCCCGATCTCTTCGCTAGCAAGCCTATTCGAATCTCGGGACGAGATTCCTGTAAGGGGGGTAGGTTTGTAACACCCTAAGGTAAAATTTCGAGATTTATAATGAATTTAATTGGGCTCCAGTAATTTTCTAAGGATTTATTTTGCCTAGCTTGCATTTATTTATAATTTAATTCACAAAGAATTAAAATTTATTTTAGGTTCAACATGTTTGTGCATTCATGCTGGTGCATAAGTTTTATTTGGTTGAGTGCATAGGAGTTGAATTCAAATAGAATCGAGTTGGTTTGAAAAAAAGAAAAGGGAGGAAACCGGAAAGTAGGTCAATCATTCCTTCTTTTCTCTCAGTCATTCCTTCTTTTCTCTCAGACATTCCTTCTTTTCTCTCAGTCATTCCTTCTTTCTCAGTCACTCCCCCAGCTCGACCCCACCTGTCGGCCCCTTCTTCCTCCTTCCTCTACCGGCCGCGCAACGACCGCCCGAAATCTCCGGCGAGCCCTCGTGCCAGCCCGCATGCCTAGGTTGCCCCATCGCCCCACAAATAGGATCCCCCAACCCCCTGCGCCCTTACCCCTACCCCGCTGCAGCCACCCCGAACCCTAGCGCCGCCGCCGCTTGCTCTGCCGCGCAAAGCTTCCTGCTTCACTGTGGACCGGCCGCCCTGCTGCGCCCCAGCCCCAGCCAACCCCCACCTAAGCTTCGCCGCACCGCCGGGAAGCTTCCCAAGCTCTTCCCTCGTGACCCCGGCCCGTGCACTTTCCGGAATTTGAACGGGACCCGCCGCCGGTGAGAAGCTCCGCCATCTCGATTCCTCGCCGCCGTTAGCCCTACGACCCTCTTAACCCCCGTGGCACCTCTGCAGGAACACCCCGAGCCGACCCGTGGTGATCAGAAGCCGGAGGACCCCCCTACAGCAGCCTTCCCCTCGAGTGCCGCCTGTTTCCGCCGCTCGGACCTCGTCGCCGACCAACTTGCGCTGCCTCTCCGGCCCGTTCAGGCCCTCGGTGAGCACCACATCGTTCCCCTGGACGTCTTGCACTAGATGTCGTAGACCAAAGCTCGCTCTTGTGGCCGGAACACGCGCGCCGGCGATGCGCCGCCGTGCCGACCCGCCCCCATCGTCGTGCGCACAGCCTGAGCCCTTCCCGCGTTCCGCCTTAACCTTAGGTGGTTTCCCCAGGTTGCGCTGAACCTTCCAGACCCAAGCCCCGTTCGATTTGACCTCCGGAGCATTGATTTTTCCCTGCTCTGGTGGCGCGCCGCCGTGGAAACCGATCTCCGGCGACCCCCCCCCCCCCGCCGCCGGCCGCGTTCTGTCGGATCGGACCAGTCCGAACCGTGCTGTCCAGATCGGACCGTCCGAACCGGAATGCGTCCGAACCGTTCGATTTAGATCCAACCGCCCAGATTAGAAGCCGCGTACCCCTTCAGCCGTGGCAGTTTTGTTAAAGAGCCCCTGAACTTCCTTGGAATCAACCCGCAGTCCACCTTCGTTCAAAGAAATTCCAGCTAGGTCCTGTTTTTCGCACCGGAGCCCCTTGAGTTCTCTGGAAATTGGGTCCGCCGTCCATGCCCTGTGTTTTCACGGGTTAGGCCCCAGGTCTAGCCTTTAATTACGTTGAGGTCCCTGGTTTTTGCCCAGAACCCCCTGGAAGTTCTGTTTTCTCGCAGAAAGGTCCCTGGACCTTGTTTTAACCCTAGATTTCGCGTCTTAGCTCCGTTTTAGTTGATTCTTGCGCTCACGCGATCGTTGTAACATGTAGAACAGTTCTATCATAGCTTTGTGTGCTGTTTTTATGTAATGTTGTACTGTTTATTATCTTTTGTCCTTATTTGCATGTATGTGTATGTGTTGGACCATGTGGTGGCGTTGCGATCGTGAGTAGACGCTGAGCCTTTGGATGAGTACCAGGAGCCCTTTTATTCAGAGCCCTTTGAGCAGCAGCAGGAGAACTTTGAGGAAGGCAAGTATAACATGAATATCCTATCACTTTTACATACAATTTCATACTGCATTTTAATTCTGTATGCCTATAAGGATTTCCTAGGCACCTTTATCCTTATATATATTTATACCTTGGGTTGCATTTTGGTTAGTTGTGCTAGGTGCTGCGCTCTCACACACCTCGGCCCTTTTTAATTAAATTTGATTAATGGTTATATGCAACTTAACTCTGAGAGTGGCCCTCTGTGCTGTGTGCTTGAGTGGCTCACGTCTCCATAAAATATGTTTTTGATAGACACATGGTTTAGGGGGCCAGCACGGTGCTTAGTGCTTGGTTGGCTACTCTCCATAAGGACCGGTTCATAGAGCGACAACCTGGGATAACCGTGCAACCACAAGACTGGAATGGGACGGTCTTGACTTACTAATTAGGTCATTTTAGTTCGGGAGTAACTTACCTGCGTGGGCAAGAGGGGTGGCAAGCTTCAATGGTCCCTGCTCCTCCGGCTTGGTCTGTGCTGTGTGTCTTGTACCCCCGGAGGTGGGCCCCATCATCGCTGATCCAGAATCCTTAGCGGTTACACCTTACTAACGTGATCCTTTGTAACGGTCTCGTAGTGTGCTTGCTAGCCATCTCACCTAAGGAAGTGTGATGAACCACTAGCGTAGCTCACGACTTGTGGGTAAAGTTGTGCAACCTCTCGAGAGTGTAAAACTGATATATCAGCTGTGCTCACAGTCATGAGCGGCCCAGATCCTCCGTCTGATTAGTGGGGTTATCAACCTTTGATTAGGGAGATTCCCCGGGTGGTTTTGGTTTGGGTGGTTCTCAGTAGTTCTTAATTAATATTGATTAATTTATTATGCAATTGGGTTTATGGTAATTCATCCACTTGTAGCAATTAGCTTAAATAAAATCTTGCCAAGACTAAAAGCTAATGCAGTTGAGTCAGCCAACCTAGAGCCTCATGGTTTGTGTTATACTTGTTGAGTACGAGTTTGTACTCACTCTTGCATTTCTACTATTCTGTTCTCTTGGATATCTTCGACTGCTGCTCAGTGCCCGGCAACGTGGAGGACTACGTCAGCGGCTTCGACGACTTCTAGGCGTTTGTCTCCCAGTCGACGTCCCTGTGGTGCCCAGCTCTTCATGTACTTCATTTTACGCTTCCGCAACTCTTGAACCGATTCTTGATTCGGATGTAATAAAATAACTCATTTACGATTTATATTAATGTTTTACGTGATATGTGTTATGATATCTTGATGATTCTGTTGTATATATGCGTGACTTGATCCTGGCGCATATATGATTGCTCGATTTATGTTCTTTATAAATCGGGTGTGACATATCATATAGGTTTCATTTGTGGGGTAGAAATCCAAACCGATTTTGGTCCCAAACCTTGTACTGATAAAACTATGGGTTGCACCAGAATCAAAAAGTATAATAGTAGGGTGATGGTGTAGAGTGAATGTACCCGTCATTACTGGTGCACCTTCTGGGAGTTCCGATAGAGTGGTGAAATTCACTCTTCCTTGACGGACCTGCATCACTTGCTTCCTGCCTTTATTCTTGGGGTTGGAATTGAAGTTGGAGGCCTGTCCAGGGAATGTCCTCTTGGGTTGGGGGCAGTCTTTAACAAAATGTGCCGGACTACCGCAGTTGAAACATCGATTGATGTTATTCCCTTGATTAAACTGCGGAGGGTTCGGCCTTGGACCGACTGGTCGTTGCTGCTGCTAAGGTTGAGGCACTGGTGGCCTGTTGAAACGGGGCTGCTGAGGAGGCCTAGCCACCCATCTGCCTGCTGGAACATTTCTGGGCGGAGCTCGGGGGGCTGGGTTCTGAATCACCCGATACCTCGAAGGTTGTGCATTCGAGGGTCCAGTCGATACTTTCTGCTTTTTCTCAGCATGATGGGCTGAGATACAGTCTTCTTGGGTAATAGCCATATTAACCAACTCATTAACGTTGTCAGCCTTGACCAGATTCAAGCGTTCCTTTAACTTGGTGTTCAATCCACGATGGAATCTATCTCTTTTCTTGGCGTCCGTGTCGGCGTGATAGCCTGCGTACAGACACAGGTGATTGAAAGCCTGTGCGTATTGAAGTACAGTGCGGTTCCCTTGGATAAGTGCCAAAAATTCATTGAGCTTCCGCTCAATGAGTCCTTCCGGAATATGATGTGCTCTAAAGGCTGCCTTAAATTCTTCCCAATTGACAACATGTCCATCCGGTTGCATGGCATGGTAATTGTCCCACCAAAGGCGAGCATTACCACGGAGCTGTTGGGCTGCGAAGAGAGTTTTATTCGCTTCGGAACACAGAACCAGGAGTAATGCAAACTTGGACTCGATGGTATGGAGCCATGCATCTGCATCCAGGGGTTCTTCAGTCTTATGAAAAAGTGGGGGCTGCGTGCTGAAGAAATCCTGATAACCAGCCGTGGGATGCTCTTCACGTCCATGTTGAGGAGAACGGAACTGTTGTTGCTGGGTCTGCACTAGCATGTTCAGGAGTTCGGTCTGACGGGCCATCACTTCCGCTAGATTTGGTGGTGGCGGAGGTGGTTGTTGTGAACCACTAGCTTGATCCGGTCTGAATCCCTCCGGGGTTCCGCGCGTAGCGCCAACCATATGAAATATAGAAGTTGTCCGTTAGCATTCACCAATACTTACTTCTATTTTCAGAAATCATATCATACCAACATAGCTTTATTTGAACAATGCAAGGTAATAAATCCAAGTCACAAGTGTTAACTTAACCATCCAAACAGCAACTCAGATTTACATAACCAACTGAAACTTGTTCCATATTACATCACATTGCTCCAAACCAAACCATACATAGATTTGCCACACATATTACAACAAGTGGCTCACAAGTCATCTAACTACTCACTCCCATGCCACACTATGTCACACTATCTACATCTAGGATGCCGTCAACTCAAACGAGACTAGAAGTCATCAAGGTTGCCCACAGATGACTGACTACCGGAAGAGGAATGATGAGGACTAAGCACAGGATCTCCATGCTCGGAGTCAATCTCAGAGACTCCTTCAACCTCTTCAGGGTCTTCTTCTTCTTCTTCACTCTCAAACTCATCTACAACAGGCTGAACTGGTTGCTCATGAAGCATGTTGATATGGTCAATGGCTTGGCCAAGGTTAAGGTTAAGCTCATGAACTTGCTCTTGAAGAAAGTCAATGACAGTGTCACGCTGGGTAATGAGAGTATCGCTCTCAACAATTTGCTCCTCTCGATGCTGAATGGTTTCTTCCCGCTGAGTAATAACCTCTTCCCTAGCAGTGACAGCGGCTTGAAGTTCCTCAATCTGTGTATTCTGCTGGCCAACTTGATTACGATATCTTTGGGCTATGTTGGTCAAGCGATAAATACCGTGCTACTGAAGTGTCTAGTAACGATACTGTGCATTCATAAATCTGACTGAGGTTCGTAAAGTCTCTCCGGCTAGGTTCCCAGTAAGTGGTCACAGTATGTCAATCTGAAAGTCCATTTTGGGTCACGAGAATCCATAGCAGGAAATAAGCCGATAGGATATCCTGCAACTTCCTCAGGATGCTGATCGCAAAAGATGTAAATAGCTTCTATAGCTGCTGCTTCAAAAGAATCGGCAAGACGATGACCAATCACATTTACTTCAATAGGCTGCCACAGAGATAAGGTAGGATGTGGAGGAACAGTCATTTTCACCCTACAACGAGGAACACCTTCTTCTTCATACTCTACTCCATCATAAGGTGGAGGCTCGGTGTAGCCAAACACCTGGAGAGATTCCCACAAAAGATGAGGAAAACCCTCCCACTGCAAAGCATTGGTATGAGCGTGTCCTGCGGAATCCCAAAAGAACCTTGGAAGCTCGGCCATCTGAAACAAGGATTCAAATGGTGAGATTACAAGTTTTCAACCATACACCTTAAGAAGACTGCGGATACAAACGTGAATTAGTTTGATAGATTGATTGGAATGCAGCTATCCTCACAGGATAAAAGAAACAAGACAACCTACCCCGATAACAACAAAATTTGAAGATCAAAAGATTGTTCTAGATCTTGAGAAGGAAATGATAAGGTAGAAACATTAACCTCAAAACGATACTGGTTACTAACATACCCTCTAGATTTCATTGAAGCAACAAACCATGCCATTCATACAATCAAGTCAAGGAATATGCATGCACGTGTTACGCGTCCTCACAACTCAAAATAAATGCCAAATATGTTTGGACTCACGGTATTAGTTTCGGTGGTATAATATAATCGTCTCTCCCTATATTAACTAATCGGATATCCTTATTCGTCTTAACCAATTTAACCGAGGTTAGCGTACCTGCAGAAAACCACAATAAATATGAACCATTCATGTCAGCACTCAT
Organism: Panicum hallii; assembly: GCF_002211085.1. NCBI lineage: Eukaryota > Viridiplantae > Streptophyta > Magnoliopsida > Poales > Poaceae > Panicum > Panicum hallii. The sequence continues at coordinate 15,020,825 of NC_038042.1, read as the reverse complement.
GAAAGCATTCTCAAACATTACTGTTTACTATAGAAACAGCATCTGTACAATTACCGCCGTACAGACAACGTTAACATACGTTATTGAAACAACGTATTTACAAGAGACCGCAAAATGCGGGGGGTAATGTTGTTCATACCCTGCAACTAACCATATACTCCCAATATAGTCAACCGAAGTTGGTACATTGGCAGCATCTCAAGTAGGCCACTGCTTGAGAAACAGCGTTCGGTTCGCATCACCGACGGGAAGGCTAACTCCCCAGTTAGCTGAGGATCCTTACCTTCTTACCTCTTTGTCGAAGACGTCGTTACGGAATGTAAAGTTGATTGTGCATAAATTTAAGGTTTAACAAAAAGTAGTGCTGGAACTCAAAGTTATATACATATACTATAGCCACCTATAATTCCCTTAAATATCACCCTAGGGCTTTACGTACTAAACACAATCCTTAACGAAACCAACGTAGTTTTACCAAACATTTTGTTGATCAAACTTTTATACTGAAAGCATTCTTAAGGTAGTATGTATCTCCAGAATAACCTTATAGCTCTGATACCAGCTGTGGAAGAACCAACCTAAATTATACCGGCTCAAGCACGCGAGTCCACTCCAGATGGCTCCAACGTACTTTAAATGGTACAATCCCTTGGTCTGTCGGGTAGCGTCCCGATAAACCACTGATACAGTATCAAATAAGATTACCTCACACGAAGGTGAGTCTAGAGATACAGTCACCATCATATTTTACATCACAGGGAAATTACTTTACAAGGGTTTCTAAAAGTAGTACAAAGTTCCACACTTAGTAAAGTTATTACAAAGTTTGCAGAAATAGCAATGGTTCCAAACTAAGAGTCATTATTACAAACCAGTTTTAAAGTTCAAGTTCGAGCAGCGGAATTCAAAGTACGATAACTATACACGTCGCCAGTAAGGACATCATGCTAAGCCATGGCATAACATCACTCGTTATGATCGGGGTTGGCCGGGGACGGATCCTACTCCACGGACCAACCATCAGGCAAAGCATAAGGCCAAGGCATGGGGTAAGTAGGGTCTTTAGAGACATTACCTGAAACAAAAACATATAGCAAGGCTGAGTACTCTAATACTCAGTAAGGCTTACCCGGAATTAGGGTATACTTAGCCCATAACTAGACCATGAAGGCTTTACTAGGGTTTTGGGTTTTGTTTCAGCTGAAAAGCAACAAAGAGTAGATCCTTATTTTCATTTTTAGCTTTCAGATTCTAGTTCCTTTAACCATTCTAAGTAAGCACCTATAACTACTCAAGCAAAGTAAAGTCTCTTTAAAGCATACATCAGTATTACTCCTCATAAGGTTTCCCTTGTTACTCTATGTGGCAAAAGAGTTAAGCAGTCTCAAACTTCGTGAGAAACGAACGATTCTGAATCGAATTTCAACCCTTGCAAGGTAAACCTAACTCACACGCTTGGAACACCAACAGGTCGTTCCGAAGCAACCGTTTGCCTCTCATTCCGAGTCGTGGGACAAAGCCACCACAAGCGACTGTTGGACCATACGCACATTCAATGTGCAGGACATACGTCTGTAGCGCGACTACATGACCGTATTCCCGTCTGCTCTGCAGAACATACTCCCACAGTCGGTGCGTGTAAACATAAAATAAAAGTCGAGTGGTGGGGGACAAGTCCACTTGCCGGGCCGATTGGTTACTAGGCTTACCGCTTACCATATTTCACGGCATGTGGCTAGTACTTTCAAACGCTTAACTGCCACTACCACACACTGCGACCTTAACCAAATTCATCAACACAGACGGGATATCATTTCTTTCCAAGATACTGCACATAACCCCATCCGTCATCCTTATAGTGATTGCAGTATGTAAGCAACCAATTCCTATATCGCGCGAGTGACAGGAAATCACTCGACTTCTACCGGTCCTATTAGCATAGCACTAGTCGGACTCAGTTTCCAACATTCAGTACATTGGTTCCTAGGGAGATGCATCTATGGTTTCCAGACAACTCCTAAGAACTTAATGCACAATTATATATATATAAAGGTAAATTGTAGTGTAAATAAGATACTGTGTTTATGTCCGGGGCTTGCCTTCACTGGTGGGGCTGGGGTTAGAGATATTAATAAATTCTACCGAACTCGGGTTCGGGGCTTCAGTTAATTCTCCAACGATGTTCCCGGCGTCTTCAGAGACTTCCAATTCGGGTTCTGGGAGGATCTGATAGTCACTGTCGACGAGAAACGTCGAGTCTATATGTGATCAAAATGATGCAGTTTAGGAAATGCATAAATTGATATTCTACTTCACGATAAATTTCAATCCAAGGAACACATCATTATATATTAGTAAACAACACAGTTGCCTCCTTACTGGGCAGTCATTTATCGAGTATTAAATAATTTACTTAGTTACATTAAGTGACAGGGGGGTTAACTCTAAACATTTAACTAACTACAAGAAGTAGCATGGTTAACTATTAAACTAATTACACTTAACACCTTTATTTAATTAACTAGCTAATCACCTTGAAAAACCCTAAGTTATTATTTAATATGGATCTATTAATGTGACACTCAGATAATTAGCTTGGTCACACCCTAGAGTTTTGGTATGCTTTTATGTCCAAAGTATGGCAAATGTGTGTTTAATATGTGCAATGTTATGGAAAAAAAGTAATGTTTATGTGATTAATTTTAACTAGAGGTCCTTTTGTGCAAAATGGGTGGAAGTAGAGGGAAAAGTTTAAAAGTAAGAGGGTTGTTTTGCAAAAAGTGGTATCTGTGGTTAAATTGCAAAAGTATGTGAAATTACCCTTGGGTTTATATGTAAAAGTATTTTTAACCATAGGATTTACATAAAATGTGAAAATATTACTAAGTCTATAGTATCTTCAAAACTGTTGCTCAACTGCAGATGAACCTTAAAGAGAAGTTGTAGAGTTTGAAAAACTATGCACTTTTGCTTTTTGGACCATCTCCATTTGAGCAATGGTTTGAAAGTTGCAAATTCTTTTCAGTGAGGTCCCTGCTTTTCTCTGAAATTGCAAATCAGTCCCCGGCTCAATTCTTACCCCCTTCTTCTTCCTGGCGCCCCTGCTCTCTCTGCTCTGTTTCTGGCGCCCTGCCGCCGGCACAGTACGACGACCTTGGCCGCCGCCGGCCACCTCCTGTTCCTCCCTCGCCACGCGTCGCTTTCCCCTCCTTTCACCGCTCAAATCCCCTCTGTTGGCGCCTTGCCCGCGCGCCACGACACCCGCGCATTGCCAGCGCCGCCCGCCGGCGTCTCTGTCGCCGCCGAGCATCGGTGGTTCATCGCCCCCCCCCCCCGTAGCAACTTCAAGTCGAGGCTTAGCTTGCCGTGCTTCCCTGTTCCACCTGCACTGCCTATAAAAGGCCGCCCCGGACTCCCCTCACGCGCGCACAGACCTTGCCGCCCTCCATTAGCGCCGCCGTGACCTCGGTTCATCGTGGAGCTTCCCCCTCCGCCCTCTCCCTTCCCAAACCAGCAGCGCCACCAGCTCCCCCATCCCCCACCGCACCTCCCTAGCCCAACCCTTTCCTCCCCTGGACGCCGGAGCCCCACCGCAGCCGCACATCTCCGGCCGCCGGCTCGGCCTCCCGTGGGCAGCACTCCTCCGGCCACCTCGAGCCCCTCCAAGACAACCGGTGTGTAGCTCAGGGTTCCCTCATGCTCTCCCTCCCCTTGCCCCTCACCGCCGGCGAGTCCCATGGCCGGAATTTGGCCGGACCCGAGCCCCCATCGCCGGCCATGGCCCCTGGACCTGATTGCAGAGATTGAGTTCTTTCCAGGGGGTTACCTGTTAAAGCTAGGGACTAGTTTGTAATGAAGTGGCTGTTATTTCATGTGTGAACATGTTCTGTCTTGTAAAATTCATAACAATTCACAGAAAATCTCAAAAATGGCAAAACTAGTTTTGTTAGAAACTAGATTTCAAACTCTATAACTTCTTTTAATGAAGTTTAGTTTGAAACAAAATACTTTTACCTCTATTTTAAACCTAAGTTTAAGGAGTAGTTTATGCTTAACCTTGATATTTCATGCTTGTTGCTTATGAAGTTTGGCATGAATGTTCTATAAGCTCTAGGTAACTTTGTGCAAGGTTTCAAAATCAATTTGACCTAAACCTAACTTCTTTTAATTTGAACTTTCAAATTTAAAATATCAACTAAACCCATTGTATAACCCTTTCTAATTGAGATCTATTGTCATTCTCTAATGTGATATTATTTAATGTTTAATATATAATCAAATTTCTAAAACCTATGATCTTTTATTTAAAGTTTTAAAATTTTAGTTCATTTCAAATTTAATTTAAATATTTTAGTTCTTGTTTGCAACAAACCCCACAATATCTTTGTGATTTCTTTGTAAATAGTATTTTAAACCTAAACTCTCTCCTTATTATATGAATTCTTGTGTGTTATTTGGATGAGTATAACATTTGAAGTGTGGAATCTTAAATTTAAATTTCACCTTATTTAATTTACTGCATCTCATATAGAATCAACGACACTCGACGACGGGGACTACGAATTGGTCTCAGGACAAGACCAAAGCTTTCCAGAAGACCCAGCGCAAGTCGTCGAGGGACTAACTGAAGCCCCGAACCTGAGTTCGGAAGCCTCTGACACTCCTGCCCCCAACCCCACTCCAGAAGGCAAGCCCCGGACATATCCCACTACTTTATGTACACTACAACCTATGTCTATTTATCTTACCATGCATTAAGTCTAGGAGTTGAAATGAAACCCTAGTTGCATGATCTCTTAGGAATCCAATGTATTGAACCCGAGTCCTTATCGCTTAGATGCTTCGCTAAATAGGACCGGTAAAAGTCGGGTGATTTCCTGTCACTCGCGCGATATAGGAGTTGCTTGTTTACAATTCTGCAATCATTATAAGGATGACGGACAGGGTCATGTGCTGTATCATGACCTGAGGATTACCCTGTCTGTTTTGATAAAAGTTTTAAGGTCGAAATGTGTGGTAGTGGTGGCTAAGCTTTTGAAAGTACTAGCCACATGCCGCGAAATATGGTAAGCGGTAAGCCTAGTACCCGATTGGTCCGGCAAATGGACGCGCTTCCACCACTCGACTTTTATTTTATGTTTACACGCACCGACGTGTGGGAGTACGTTCTGCATAGCAGATAGGAATATGAGTTTTGTAGTCGCGCTACAGACGTATGTCCTGCACGAGTGATGTGCGTATGGTCCTGCAGTCGCTTGTGGTGGCCCTGATCCATAACCCGGAATATGAGGGAAACGGTTGCTTGGAACGCCCTGTTGGTATTCTGAGCTTGTGAGTTAGGTTTACCTTGCAAGGTTAAATTCGATTCGAATCGTCGGCCTCTCACGAAGATTGAGACTGCTTATCCCTTTTGCCACATCGAGTAAAAAGGTGAAATTAATAATGGCATAATCTTGATGGATGATAATCTCTATCTTGCTTGTTTAGTATATTTGCTTACCTAGAATGGCTAATCCAACTAGAATCTGAAAGCTAAAACTTGAAAATAGTTCATACTCTCTGTTGCTTTTCAGCTGAAAACTAAACTCAGAGCCCATATAATACCTTCATGAGTCTAGCTATGGGCTAAAGTATACCCAAATCCCGGGTAAGCCTTGCTGAGTATTAGAATACTCAGCCTTGCCAATATCTGTTTCAGGTATGACCTTCGAGAATCCCATGGACAACCTTGTGTGGCCAACGTCCGTTCCTTATGGCTGGTCCGTGGAGTGGGACCCGTCCCCGGCCGGCAGTGACCCTCCGGAGTGACACCAGGCCCTGGGCTAAGCTTGGTGTCCGCTTTCGCGACGTGTGTAGTCGCGTAAAACTTTTTCTTCCGCTGTGAATTTGAACAAGCTGTTATGCTTGTCAGTTTGAACATGGTTTGTATAAGTTTACTTTTCTTTGAACTCGGTTATAATAATGTATGTATGGCTGTACATTAAAAGTTGATGAGCTATTCTATGATGTGAACTCGCCTTCGTGCGAGGTAAACCTGCTTCGGTCCTGTTGAACCGTGGTTGTATCGGGCGGAGACCCGACAGACGAAAGGATTGTTCTGTTTGAAGTGCGTTAAGCTGATTACAGTTGCACGGCGTTCAATAGCGCACTTGAGCCGGAATAATTCAGGCGGTTCTGCCACAGCTTGTATCAGAGCTGTAGGTTTACCATTACAATTACAACCACTCTTAAAAAAGGTGTTTTCATAATAAAATTTGGCCAACAAATGAATTTACAAACATGCGTTGGATTCGTTAAGGCTGTGCCTAGTTCGTAAAGTCCTAGGGATGTATATGGGAAATATCAGGTGGCAATTAGAGTATATATATAAATCTGACTTGCAGCACTACTTTCCGTCAAACCTTAAATTCCTGCACAATCCAATTTTACTTCCTGTAACGGCACCTACGAACGGAGGTAAGAAGGTAAGGATCCTCAGCCAATTGAGGGAGCTTGGCCTTCCTGTCGGTGATGCGAACCGAACGCTGTTTCTCAAGCAGTGGCCTACTTGAGATGCTGCCAATATACCAACTTAGGTTGATTATATTGGGAGTATATGGTTCGGCGCAGGGTATGGCGATCGCTGTTCATACCCCCGCATTTTGCGGTACCCCCGTGAATACGTTGTTTCGATAACGTATGTTAACGTTGTCTGTACGGCGGTAATTGTGCAGATGCTGTTTCTATAGTGAGCAGTAATGTTTGGGGACGCTTTCATGTCGTGCTGCCATGAGAGGTTCATGAGATATATATATATATATATATATATATATATATATATATATATATATATATATATATATATATATATATATATATATATATATATATATATGTGTGTGTGTATTCTTCTGCAGGTACACTGACCACGCTTACGCTATTAGGATATGTAGGGTTTATCGATTAGTTATATATAGTGAGAGACGTATGGTTATGCCACCGGAACTAATTGCGTAAGTCCGAAACATATTCGGCAGTTGTTTTGGTTGTGAGGACGAGTAGAGCGTGCATGCATAATCTGTTAACAAAAGGATTTTCATATATAAAGGAATGGCTGAATTTGGTGAAGGCTGACAATTTTAATGAGTTGGTCAATATGGCCATTACTCAGGAGGATTGCATTGCCGCCCACCGAGCAGAGAAGAAACGGAAGGCACCTACGGGACCTGCAACTTCACAGCCGCCAAGGTATCGGTTGGTCCCAAGTAACACCCCTCGAGCTCCGTCTCGAGTCAATTTGCCTGGCAGATGGGTAGCCCGACCTCTCCAACAAGCACAATTCAACCGACCACCACTGCCGCAGAATCAACAGCCACCACGACAAGGTCTGCGGCCGAGCTTTCCGCCAGCAATTCCAGGAAACAGCAATTATCGTTGTTTCAATTGCGGAAGCCCGTCCCACTTCATCAAGGATTGCCCTCAACCTAGGAAATCTTTCCAAGGGCAAACATCTAATCCAAACCACCAGGGAAAGGGTAAGAGGCAAGTGGTGCAGGTCCGTCAAGGGAGGGTAAATCTTACCACGCTCTCCGAACTTCCTGAAGGGACACCGATAATGACGGGTACATTTTCTATCAACCATTACCCCGTTACTATTCTTTTTGATACCGGTGCCACCCATAGTTTCATCAGTACAAAGTTTGGAACTAAGATAGGTTTGGATATTTATCCTGTTAATGGGATATATGTGATAACAACTCCTGGTGGTAGTATCTCTTCAAGTTACGTCTATAGAGGCGTACCAATTCAAATGGGTAATAATCTGATGAGAACAGATTTATTACTGTTAGACCTAAAAGGAATGGATGTTCTCTTAGGAATGAATTGGATGACCCAGTACCATGTATCTATAGATATCCCTTCCCGAACCGTGGAGATAGGTTCACCGGAAAATGAGTCTACTCTTCTTTATCTTCCACCACCAAAGTCCTTCAACTCTTGCACCTATGCCATGTCTGGGGTCAAGCTAGAGGATATTCCAGTCGTCTGTGAATATCCAGATGTTTTTCCGGATGACTTACCTGGGATGCCCCCAGATAGGGATATTGAGTTCATCATAGAACTCCAACCTGGTATAGCTCCTATCTCCAAGAAGTCTTATCGCATGCCTCCTAACGAGTTGGCTGAATTGAAAATCCAACTCCAGGACCTCTTGGATAAAGGATTTATTCGTCCAAGTGCATCACCATGGGGATGTCCAGCCCTGTTCGTGAAAAAGAAAGACAATAGCTTAAGGCTGTGTGTCGATTACCGTCCTCTCAATGCGGTGACTATCAAAAATAAGTATCCCTTACCCCGCATTGACATTCTTTTCGATCAATTAGCCGGAGCCAAAGTGTTCTCCAAGATTGATCTTTGCTCCGGCTATCACCAAATTAAAATTCGGCCCAGTGATGTTCCAAAAACAGCTTTCTCCACCCGATATGATCTATACGAGTATCTTGTCATGTCGTTTGGTCTCACTAATGCTCCAGCCTATTTCAAGTACCTCATGAATTCTGTCTTCATGCAAGAACTCGACAAGTTTGTTGTGGTCTTCATTGATGACATTTTAATCTATTCTAAAACTCCAGAAGATCATGCCAAACATCTCCATGTCATCCTTCAACGATTAAGAGATCACCACCTATACGCCAAATTCTCCAAGTGTGAATTTTGGTTGGATACCGTAAAATTCCTGGGCCATACCATTTCTAATGACGGAATATCCGTCGATCCCAGAAAAGTACAGGAAGTGATGGATTGGAAACCCCCAACCTCAGTTCATCAGATCCGTAGTTTTCTTGGTTTGGCAGGCTACTATCGTCGGTTTATTCCAGATTTCTCCAGAATAGCCAAACCTATGACCGAGCTATTAAAGAAAAGTGTCAAATTCTCTTGGGATCAAAAATGTAATGATGCCTTCCATATTCTCAGAGACCGTCTCACTACTGCTCCAGTCTTGATTCAACCCGATGTATCCCAACCCTTTGACATCTATTGTGATGCATCCGGAACTGGACTGGGTTGTGTCCTTATGCAAAATCACCGAGTAATTGCATATGCATCACGGGCACTCAGAGTTCATGAACAAAATTATCCTACCCATGACCTCGAACTAGCAGCTGTCATACATGCCTTGAAATCTGGAGACATCATTTAATGGGTGCAAAGTGTCATATCTACACTGATCATAAAAGCCTCAAATATATCTTTACCCAAGCAGATTTGAATATGAGGCAAAGACGCTGGCTAGAACTAATCAAGGATTATGATTTAGAAGTACACTATCATCCTGGCAAGGCTAATGTTGTTGCCGATGCCCTCAATCGCAAGGCACATTGTTCCTGCCTATCTGTTGAAGCTTTCAACGAAACTCTTTGTTGGGAAATGGGAAAACTTAATCTGGAAATCATTCCCCAAGGTGACCTAAACCATCTCTCGGTTGAAGCCACGCTTAGGGATGACATTGTTCTAGCTCAGCAGCGTAGTGAGGGAGTTGGAATCATTAAGCAGAAGTTAATGCAAGGAGAGAAAAAGTACAAATGTTTCCAGGTGGATTCCGAGGGAATTTTGTGGTTCAACAAACGTCTTGTGATACCCAAGGACCATAAGCTCCGGAAGCGAATCATGGACGAAGCCCACCTATCCAAATTTTCTATACATCTGGGTAGTACAAAAATGTATCAAGATCTGAAACAAAGCTTTTGGTGGACCCGTATGAGACGAGAAATTGCCAAGTATGTCTCAGAATGTGATATCTGCCAAAGAGTCAAAGCCAGTCATTTGAAGACTGCTGGTACCCTCCAACCTTTAACTATTCCCTCCTGGAAATGGGAAGATATTAGTATGGATTTTATTGTTGGACTACCTAATACTTCCTAGAGGCATGACTCCATTTGGGTAATCGTAGATCAATTAACCAAAACTGCATATTTCATTCCCGTGCATACTACGTATGTTGCTAAAAAGTATGCCGAGATTTATTTGGATCAAATAGTTCGCCTTCATGGTATACCCAAGACGATCATCTCCGATCGCGGAACACAATTCGTTTCTAGGTTTTGGGAACAACTCCAAAATGCCCTTGGGACTAAGTTAATCCGAAGTTCTGCGTATCATCCCCAAACGGATGGACAAACTGAACGGGTAAATCAAATTCTAGAAGACATGCTTAGAGCCTGTGTTCTCCAGTACGGCAAGAATTGGGATCAATGCTTGTCACTGGCAGAATTTTCTTATAATAACAGCTATCAGACAAGCATTAGAATGGCCCCATTTGAAGCATTATACGGTCGCCGTTGTAGAACTCCTTTGAATTGGTCGCAAACCGGCGAGCGTAAAATCTTTGGACCCGACCTTGTCAGTGAGGCAGAAGAGAAAATAAGAATTATACAAGCAAATCTCAGAACGGCACAATCTCGACAGAAAAGCTACGCTGATATACGGAGAAGCCCGTTACAGTTTCAAGTTGGAGACTTCGTATATCTTCGAGTCTCTCCTACCCGAGGTATTCAAAGGTTCGGTGTAAAAGGGAAACTTGCTCCTCGATACATCGGGCCCTTTAAAGTCCTTGAAGTCTGTGGACCCGTCGCTTATCGTCTTCAACTTCCTCCTCAGTTAGCAGCCGTTCATAATATCTTCCATGTATCCCAACTAAAAAAGTGTGTCAAGATCCCTACCGAAATCATCGAATCTCGAACTATCGAAATCGAACCAGATCTGACCTATATCGAGCATCCAATCAGGATACTAGACATTAAAGAGAGAAGCACCAGAAGAAAGACCATCAGAATGTACAAGATTCAGTGGGACCACCATACGAAAGAAGAAGCAACATGGGAAACCGAATCCTATCTTCAGCATAACTTCCCCGACTTCCTCCAAGCCAACCTCCGAACTTGATCATTCCATTCCATTCTATTCCGGAATCTCGGGACGAGATTCTTTTTAGGGGGGAAGGCTGTGACACTTAGGTAATTAGCTTGGTCACACCCTAGAGTTTTGGTATGCTTTTATGTCCAAAGTATGGCAAATGTGTGTTTAATATGTGCAATGTTATGGAAAAAAAAAGTGATGTTTATGTGATTAATTTTAACTAGAGGTCCTTTTGTGCAAAATGGGTGGAAGTAGAGGGAAAAGTTTAAAAGTAAGAGGGTTGTTTTGCAAAAAGTGGTATCTGTGGTTAAATTGCAAAAGTATGTGAAATTACCCTTGGGTTTATATGTAAAAGTATTTTTAACCATAGGATTTACATAAAATGTGAAAATATTACTAAGTCTATAGTATCTTCAAAACTGTTGCTCAACTGCAGATGAACCTTAAAGAGAAGTTGTAGAGTTTGAAAAACTATGCACTTTTGCTTTTTGGACCATCTCCATTTGAGCACTGGTTTGAAAGTTGCAAATTCTTTTCAGTGAGGTCCCTGCTTTTCTCTGAAATTGCAAATCAGTCCCCGGCTCAGTTCTTACCCCCTTCTTCTTCCTGGCGCCCCTGCTCTCTCTGCTCTGTTTCTGGCGCCCTGCCGCCGGCACAGTACGACGACCTTGGCCGCCGCCGGCCACCTCCTGTTCCTCCCTCACCACGCGTCGCTTTCCCCTCCTTTCACCGCTCAAATCCCCTCTGTTGGCGCCTTGCCCGCGCGCCACGACACCCGCGCATTGCCAGCGCCGCCCGCCGGTGTCTCTGTCGCCACCGAGCATCGGTGGTTCATCGCCCCCCCTAGCAACTTCAAGTCGAGGCTTAGCTTGCCGTGCTTCCCTGTTCCACCTGCACTGCCTATAAAAGGCCGCCCCGGACCCCCCTCGCGCGCGCACAGACCTTGCCGCCCTCCATTAGCGCCGCCGTGACCTCGGTTCATCATGGAGCTTCCCCCTCCGCCCTCTCCCTTCCCAAACCAGCAGCGCCACCAGCTCCCCCATCCCCCACCGCACCTCCCTAGCCCAACCCTTTCCTCCCCTGGACGCCGGAGCCCCACTGCAGCCACACATCTCCGGCCGCCGGCTCGGCCTCCCGTGGGCAGCACTCCTTCGGCCACCTCGAGCCCGAAGACCACCGGTGTGTAGCTCAGGGTTCCCTCATGCTCTCCCTCCCCTTGCCCCTCACCGCCGGCGAGTCCCATGGCCGGAATTTGGCCGGACCCGAGCCCCCATCGCCGGCCATGTCCCCTAGACCTGATTGCAAAGATTGAGTTCTTTCCAGGGGGTTACCTGTTAAAGCTAGGGACTAGTTTGTAACGAAGTGGCTGTTATTTCATGTGTGAACATGTTCTGTCTTGTAAAATTCATAACAATTCACAGAAAATCTCAAAAATGGCAAAACTAGTTTTGTTAGAAACTAGATTTCAAACTCTATAACTTCTGTTAATGAAGTTTAGTTTGAAACAAAATACTTTTACCTCTATTTTAAACCTAAGTTTAAGGAGTAGTTTATGCTTAACCTTGATATTTCATGCTTGTTGCTTATGAAGTTTGGCATGAATGTTCTATAAGCTCTAGGTAACTTTGTGCAAGGTTTCAAAATCAATTTGACCTAAACCTAACTTCTTTTAATTTGAACTTTCAAATTTAAAATATCAACTAAACCCATTGTATAACCCTTTCTAATTGAGATCTATTGTCATTCTCTAATGTGATATTATTTAATGTTTAATATATAATCAAATTTCTAAAACCTATGATCTTTTATTTAAAGTTTTAAAATTTTAGTTCATTTCAAATTTAATTTAAATATTTTAGTTCTTGTTTGCAACAAACCCCACAATATCTTTGTGATTTCTTTGTAAATAGTATTTTAAACCTAAACTCTCTCCTTATTATATGAATTCTTGTGTGTTATTTGGATGAGTATAACATTTGAAGTGTGGAATCTTAAATTTAAATTTCACCTTATTTAATTTACTGCATCTCATATAGAATCAACGACACTCGACGACGGGGACTACGAATTGGTCTCAGGACAAGACCAAAGCTTTCCAGAAGACCCAGCGCAAGTCGTCGAGGGACTAACTGAAGCCCCGAACCTGAGTTCGGAAGCCTCTGACACTCCTGCCCCCAACCCCACTCCAGAAGGCAAGCCCCGGACATATCCCACTACTTTATGTACACTACAACCTATGTCTATTTATCTTACCATGCATTAAGTCTAGGAGTTGAAATGAAACCCTAGTTGCATGATCTCTTAGGAATCCAATGTATTGAACCCGAGTCCTTATCGCTTAGATGCTTCGCTAAATAGGACCGGTAAAAGTCGGGTGATTTCCTGTCACTCGCGCGATATAGGAGTTGCTTGTTTACAATTCTGCAATCATTATAAGGATGACGGACAGGGTCATGTGCTGTATCATGACCTGAGGATTACCCTGTCTGTTTTGATAAAAGTTTTAAGGTCGAAATGTGTGGTAGTGGTGGCTAAGCTTTTGAAAGTACTAGCCACATGCCATGAAATATGGTAAGCGGTAAGCCAAGTACCCGATTGGCCCGGCAAATGGACGCGCTTCCACCACTCGACTTTTATTTTATGTTTACACGCACCGACGTGTGGGAGTACGTTCTGCATAGCAGACAGGAATACGGGTTTTGTAGTCGCGCTACAGACGTATGTCCTGCACGAGTGATGTGCGTACGGTCCTGCAGTCGCTTGTGGTGGCCCTGATCCATAACCCGGAATATGAGGGAAACGGTTGCTTGGAACGCCCTGTTGGTATTCCGAGCTTGTGAGTTAGGTTTACCTTGCAAGGTTAAATTCGATTCGAATCGTCCGCCTCTCACGAAGATTGAGACTGCTTATCCCTTTTGCCACATCGAGTAAAAAGGTGAAATTAATAATGGCATAATCTTGATGGATGATAATCTCTATCTTGCTTGTTTAGTATAGGTGCTTACCTAGAATGGCTAATCCAACTAGAATCTGAAAGCTAAAACTTGAAAATAGTTCATACTCTCTGTTGCTTTTCAGCTGAAAACTAAACTCAGAGCCCATATAATACCTTCATGAGTCTAGCTATGGGCTAAAGTATACCCAAATCCCGGGTAAGCCTTGCTGAGTATTAGAATACTCAGCCTTGCCAATATCTGTTTCAGGTATGACCTTCGAGAATCCCACGGACAACCTTGTGTGGCCAACGTCCGTTCCTTATGGCTGGTCCGTGGAGTGGGACCCGTCCCCGGCCGGCAGTGACCCTCCGGAGTGACACCAGGCCCTGGGCTAAGCTTGGTGTCCGCTTTCGCGACGTGTGTAGTCGCGTAAAACTTTTTCTTCCGCTGTGAATTTGAACAAGCTGTTATGCTTGTCAGTTTGAACATGGTTTGTATAAGTTTACTTTTCTTTGAACTCGGTTATAATAATGTATGTATGGCTGTACATTAAAAGTTGATGAGCTATTCTGTGATGTGAACTCGCCTTCGTGCGAGGTAAACCTGCTTCGGTCCTGTTGAACCGTGGTTGTACCGGGCGGACACCCGACAGACCAAAGGATTGTTCCGTTTGAAGTGCGTTAAGCTGATTACAGTTGCACGGCGTTCAATAGCGCACTTGAGCCGGAATAATTCAGGCGGTTCTGCCACAATTAATCAAGTTCTATTTATTTTAGTTATTTTACACCTGATCATGGGTTGAAAATTTGTGGGTATGCTAGACTACTTTAGAGTAACATCTTAAAACATTTTCATAATTTTTCAGGAATAAAAGCTAGTATAAAAGAATTATCTTTGGAAACAAACCAAAAATTCATAATTCGGGGTATGACCTACTATTAATCCTAATATTTTTACCATGGATTACACATTCAAAAAGGAAATTATGATATAAGTGTCAATTACAAAAACTAACAGAAACATCCTTAATTAAAAATTTAAGCATTTCATCATCATATAACAAAAGTACTCGAAATCTAAGTAAATGAGCAGTAAAGAACTCGAGATTTTTACACAGAGCTATACATAGCACATACAATCTAAGTTCCACATTTTAGCTATAACACATGCCTACAACATGAGATACAAATAAAACACTTATTTTCTAGTATTTAATCTACAACAGAAAATATACATATATAGTTCAAGTTTACTATACAAAAGTAGTCGAATTTAACTCAAGGATTCTAACAAAACTAGTTTGGCATTTTCTAAATTTTCTACAATTTTCTATGAATTTTGGAAGTTCACAGCTTTTGAATTCGGGGGGGCTCTGGAATTTTTCAAGGACACCCTTAGAACTTTTGAAATCTTTACAGGGATGCCCTTGGCTCATCGGGGAAGAAGGCAGTGAGGTTGCCGCCCAAATTCCGGTGAGGGGACGGCGAGGGGTTGGAGGAGAAGTAGTCAGCGAGCACCAGGAGGTCAAGGCGCACCTGCTAGAGGTCTTGGGAAGGGGAGGGGATGACCGGAGGGGGCTTTCCCACGATGGCCGAGGCGGCGGCGGAGGGGCGCTTGTCGGCGAGGAGGTTCCCGGCGAGGAGGAGGGCGAAGCTTGGGCTCAACAGCTGCAGGAGGATGAGGGGAAGCTATTGGAGCAGTAGAATTGGGCGGAGGAAGGGTGGAGGTACAAGCTCGACGGCAGCAGAAGCTTACCGGCGAAGGGGAGAACGGCGGCGAGGTAGCTCCGGTGGAGGTCCGGCCTCGGTAAGTGGCTGGTGAGCGTCAGTGGGGTACGAGGAAGCTTCCTAGGGGTTGGGGTGGGCAATGGAAGGCTCGAGGTGGGGGCTCCGCGGCGAACAGGAGGGCGCCGGAGTTGGAGGAGATGACGGCGGTGGTGCTCGGGGTCCTGGGCAAGTAAAGAGCAGGAACAAGAATGGAATGGAAAGATAGGGAACTAGTGCTGCTCCGGAACCAGAAAAGAGAGAGCGAGGGGGCGTGCATGGGCGATGCCACGGCGGCGGCAAGATGGCGGCGGCAGAGCCGAGAAACAGCGTGGCGCGCGCGCAAGAGGGCCAGGGAGGGAAAGCTAGAGCGGCGCTCGGGTTGGGGTCGACGCGTGGAGAAGCTAGGAACTGGAGGTGGCGCTGGGGAGCGGCCGAGGCTCAGCACCTGGCCGGGGGAGCGGCGCTGACACCGGCGGCAGAGGTGCAGCGGGCGAAGCAGAGGAACTGCCAGAGGGGGAAGAAGAGAGAAGGGGGTCCGAGGGGCCCCATTGGAAAAAGCAAAAACCTCAGGGACTTCACTGTAAACAGAAATTTCCCACTGATCCAAAGCCCTAATGAGGAAAAGGTCAAAATAGAAGTTGTAGAACTTTTCGAACTCTATAACTTTGCTGTAGGGCTCAAGTTCAGAAACCTAAAGTACAAAGTTTGATTTCACCATTTTGCACTCAAATTAATCTTTACATAAATCTTGTCCTAGTAGTGCAAATCTTATGAACTTTTGGGGCTTATTTGCAAGCATTTAAGGCTGGTCATGATGACATTCACCTTTTTCACTTTGACCCTTGTAATTTTTGGAAAGTTACTTTATACTTCAACTAAGTTACATAAAAGGACTTGTACTTTCATAAATTTACACAATTACCCTTATTCTCATAACTTTATTAGATTTTCACACAATTTCACACACACCAAACATTATTTCTATTAGTTTGCTCTATTTGACACCTAGGGTGTCACAAATACTTCTATACTTTGTCCTGAAAAAAATGAAAGTTTTTTCTGTAGTAAATAGTTAGATTATTTTGTGTGTAGAGTTCATATACTGTTTAGCTATGATCTTTACACAGTAGCTTTAGAACAGTGAAATGTACCTTGTATCAAAATCCTAGCATTAGAAACTTTTTCTAAGAGTAAGGTTTATTAAAAACCAAATGTATATATATACACAAGCTATAGAACAAAATTGATAAACGACCCCAACTCACTTCATGAATATAACTAAGTTAAGGTATATTCTATAAATGGTTGCCCAAGTTATCTTAACTAAGAAACTTCACAACAAAATCTATGTTTTGTTGGATTGCAACTTTATCATGAAGGAAATGATAAAACTTGTCCACTCAATAACTCCGACATGTTCGCATCCATATAGAAACGACCGAACTCGATGACGGAACGTACACACTAGTGCCGGAGCCCGAGAACAAATCTCGTGAAGCTCAAGTAAACATGACTGAAGTTATCGAAGACCTGAACCAAAGTTTGGAGGATCAACTGACTAACCCTACCCAAGAAGGCAAGCCCCGGTGCATGATCCTAGTATTTCAATTGATGCAACTACTGTTCCTTTTTACCTATGCATTTAAGTTCATAGGAGTTGATTGGAACCATAGCTGCATGATCCTAGGCACCTATGGAATGAATACTAGAACTAGAGTTCAAGTAGATGCTCTACTAATAGGTTTGGTAAAAGTTGAGTGATTTCCTATCACTCGCCAGAATTATAGGAGTTGAATGATTTTACTACATGCTGCAACTATAAGTTCGACAGGCGGGGCTGTGGTACGATGCTCATGGTTGAGGCCTCGTCGGAGTAGACAAAAAAATGCTAAGGCCGTAGTGTGTGGTAGTGGTGGTTAAGCATTTGAACGTACTAACCACATGTTGAAAATATGGTACGCGATAAGCTTAAGTACCTGATTTGGCCCGGCAAGTGGACTTTACTTTCACCCTACTTGAACAAAGTTCAAATGCATATATACATGCGAGTGCAGAGTGTGGCTCTGATCTACAACCCGGAAAGAAAGAGGAAAAGTCGTTTCGGGTGACCCTTCGGTGCTCCAGGCGTGTGTGTTAGGTTTACCTTGCAAGGTTAAGAAATTCGATTTGAATCGTCCATTTCTCGCAGTAATTGAGACTGCTTAATACTTCTGCCACATAGAGTATTAAGAGGAACCATGGCTATGATAAAACTTGTTGGATGATTAATTATTTTCCACCATATTTGTTAGAGATAGATGCTCACTTAGAATGGTTAAATGAACTAGAATATTGAAAGCTAAAATGTGAAATTATGGACTTTCTCTTTGTTGCTTTTCAACAAAAAGAAAACCTAGAGCCTTAGAGCCATGCATGCTTAGGAGGCGGTTGTTTACATACCAATTGTCGGGTAAGTATTAGTATACTCATCTTTGCTGGTGGTCTTGTTTTCAGGTGCGTCTTTTGATGAAATGATAGCTAGTTTGACTTAGCCTTGTACCCTGCCATCTGGTTGGTCCATGGAGTGGGATCCATCCCCGGCCAATGATGACTCTGCTGAGTGATGCCACTACAGGCTTCATCGTGGTATCCGAATTGATGATAGATGATCATGTTTTCTTTCCGCTGCTTTTAAACTCTGAATAAAGTTTTTATTTTTGAACTCTGAAGTACATGTTTTATGAACTCGGCTTGTAGTAAATAATTGCGAGACTTGTGAGGTAAAAGCTATGGAGTGTTGTAATCTCTGGACTTGCTTTCGTGCGAGTTAAGTGTACGCTTTGTTTCAATCAATATATTAAGTACTCACATCGGGAATTACCCGACATGCTGTCGGATTACTCCATTTGAAGTGCATTGTAGCTGGTTTGTCTTTATGAATGACGGTTAGTGCACTTGAGCTGGATTAATTCGGACGGTTCTGCCACAATTTGTTACCGCCAATGCTAATGTAGGCAATGGGTCCAAACAAATCCATGTGTAGAAGCTACAATGGTCTTGATGAGGTCATGATGTTCTTGGCATGGTGTGGAGCACCAACTTGCTTCCCGGCTTGGCATGCGCTACATAACCTATCTTTCTGAAAAAAATATTGGTTAGTCCAAGGATGTGCTCACCTTTTTGAAGTTTGGCCAAATTCCTCATCCCGACACACAAAGTTGTGAGATGGACAACAAATTGTACCCCAATAATTCAACTAAATAAACATTTGAAATTGAGGTGCTATTTGAGAGAGAGCTATTTTACCCAATCCAATCACATCCCCTTTGCTATTGTCTCCAATTTGCTATTGTCTCCAAAGACAATAGTTTCTTTAGGTATGTCATGAAGCTGTAGGGATGTGAACAATTCCTTCTCCCCGGTTATATGATTTGAGCATCCACTATCAAGCAACCATGCGGTGCCACCAGAGGAGTATGCCTACAACACAAATTAAGCTTGGAATTTAGGTACCCAAAAAGATTTGGATCCTTGAGGGTTAGATGGATACACTTTTGTAACCCACACACTTCTAAGAACGGCCTTCTTAGTATAACCTCCAACATACTTAACCACTTTTTTACCATTGTGGTCCATTATCACCATGTAGTCAGTAGTGTAGCTTGATGACAGTTCATGCTTGACAACCTTAACCTTGATGGGAGTATCAACCTTTTTCTTGACTTGAGTGGGAATTATGGTGGTCACGCCATGTGCAATGTTCATCAAGTCCTCAAGGTTTGCTCCATTGGTGAACATGACACATTCCTTACCTTTGACCATGTGCCGGTCATTTGCCTTAACTCCTTTGTAATGTCCAAGCCCATCCTTTTTGTTAGGATGCCTTCCATCTTTGTAGTTAACCTTAGGCTTGAGCTTGAAATTACCTTCGTATCCATGCTTCACTAACAAGTTCATCCTTTCTAGTTGAGCATCCTTTGCTTGGATCAACTTTTGTAGCTTAGCCATGTTAGTAACACAAGCTTGTACATCAACTTTATAACATTTTGTGCAGCCTTCACTTGTGGAGACATTGGAGTTAAGAGTTGCTTTGGAATTGGTTTTGGTGCTCTCCCAAAGAACATTATAGTTAACTTCACGGTCATTGAATTTGACCGTTAAGCATGAGAAGCTTTCTTGAAGTTCACTATGAGTGGACTTTAGGGAAGCTAGAGATTCATTTATCAAAGTGTTCTCTTTTGTCATCCATTTATTTGAATAATTATCCAGAGACAAGTCAATAGCTAATTTTTCAACTTTCACCTTTTCCTTGATAAGAGCTTTCTCTAAGGCAAGGTTTCTCTCCTTCTCAAGGATGAGCAAGTCTTCTTGCTTATTGAGACACTCTCTGTTTTTCTCCGACTTCTCCATAAGCTTTTTAATTTCTTTAAATCCTTTCCTTCCAAATTCTTTTATCATGTAGGCTCTATGTTGTTCTTCCTCATCTTCCAAATCATTTTGTGCACTATTAGATGTGGAGGAAGGTTGAGAGGAAGAGGTTGATGATTCTTATACCTTATTCCCTCTTGACATGAGGCAAATAGGAGTGTCATCTTCATCTTCGGAGATGTTGTTGAAGAGCTTTCTCGATGACTTGGGTATCGCTAGAGTTGCCATATCTTCTTGATCAGAGTTTTCATCATGACTTGACCCCCACTCTTGACCAAGATGAGCATGACCTTGATATTTCTTCTTGTAGTCCTTGCTCTTCTCCTTGTACCTCTTCTTCTCCTTTTCTTTGTTATTCAATTGTGGGCAATTGGCAATGTAATGGCCCACCTCCTTGCACTCATAGCATCTTCTTTGTGATGGCCTCTTCTTGTCATCACCACCTTTCTTGTAATACTTCTTCTTCATGAACTTTTTAAAATTTCTCAACACCAAGGCCATTTCCTCATCGGTGAGCCCTCAACACTTGAATCTTCCTTCTTTGACTTAGTGGCCTTTGGGCTTGATTCAACCTTATCACTTGAGCTAGCATTGAGTACTGCATTCTTGTTGATCTTGTGGCTTAGTGACTTGGCTACATCTCTCTCAACCAACTCTTGATGAAGGATTTCACCAGGAAGTTGATTTTCTATCTTGGTCTTGAATTTTGCATCTCTTCTAATCATTGTCGCAAGGGTAGGGTTCCTTGGTGTGAAAGCCCTAAGCAACTTCTTTGTCACTTTGTGAACATCTGATTCTGTGCTTCCAAGCAATCTAATGTCCGATACAAGGATCAGTAGTCTATCATACATTTGCCTCAGGGTTTCTTCATCATGCATGACAAAGTGCTCTAGTTCTCCTTTCAACAAGTCCATCTTGCCTTCTCTAACGTCATTGGTCCCCTCATGAGCCTCTCTCAATGTGTCCCAAATTTGCTTGGCCACTTCAACATTGCGGACTTTGTTGAATTCTTGAGCATAAAGAGAGCTTGTGATGACCCTCACGGCATGCGCATTGCAGAAGTAGTCTTGAGCTTGTTCGACCATGGTTACACCATTTGTTGGAGGAGTCACACCAACAACAACTTCCCAAATAGAGGGGTGAATCCCGTAGAGATGCATTTTCATGTCATATACCCACTTGGGATAATCCGTCCCATCAAAGAAAGAAGGTTTTCTCAAGTAGACCGATTGAAATTGTGAAGTAGGACATTGAGATAATGCATAGTTATGAGGACTTGATGTAACCCGAAGAAAGGATGCTTCTCATTTTCTTCCTTGATTCTCTTCATCATCAACTTCTCGGCCTTCTTCTCAATTTTTGCCTTCATCTTCTTTTTTCTCCTTTTTATTGCTTCCGTGTCCCCACCCTCATCTTCATCACTTGAAATTGAGTCATCACTTGAGATAGATCCATGAATAGAGGGTGGACAGCTTATCTGGCCAAAGGGGTTCCTGGAACCTCCCCTAAAGCCTAGACCGACAGCGGCTTGAGCGGCGGCAACTTTGGTGACATCGACGGTGCCATCCCCAACTTGTGACATCTTATTATCCCTTAGCGGTTAAGCCTTAATCAAGAGATTTGCTCTGATACCAATTGAAAGGATCTTGGTCATGCCTAGAGAGGGGATTAATAGGTGTATCTGAAAATTCTTGAAAAATCTTCGCAGCGATTAAATCTGTTGGAACTTCCAACACTATGTAGAAAGTTCCAATCTTCTGACATAGGATCAGAACTTCCGACAAAAAGGAAAGTTCTTATAGGAAATTCAAAATTAAACTTAAAACTGCAGAATCTGATGGAAGCAAATGCTGCACAATGATATTAGGAGACTTCTGCAAGTGATCTTTGCAAGCACAACAAATTGAGTACGTAGATCTGGACAAAACAAACTCTAGGTCAACAAGAAATAAATAAAGGCAATAAGCACAAGACTCAATAGATTTGTTCCTGAAGTTCACTCCCACTAAGGAAGCTATGTCTCCATTGAGGAGCTCACAAAGAGCAAGGTCTTACACTAACCCTTTTCCTCCCTCAATCAACCATAAAGTAGGATTGAGTCACTTACTATGAAATCCATGAAGGATGGGAAATACAAACTTCCAGGGGCACACAAACACGAGAGGACACTAAACCGGACGACGCCGAACCGTCTAGAAGCAAGCTTCAAGAGTAACAAATGCGAATCGATGGATGAAGATGCTTCTAGTGCTCTTGAGATGAATGTGACTGCCTTCTCAGTCAAATGCTCAAGTCTTACACCTCAATCTTTCTCATACCCAATCTCTAGCTCAAATCACTCAAGGATTAGCTCTTGGAAGGATTGGGGAAGCGTAGTGAGTGTTCATGGAGGTATTCTTTGCGTGGAGGTCAGCAGAAAGTGAAGTGGGGGCTAAGGGGGTATAAATACATGAGCTCAAAAAAGTAACCGTTAGTGTGCATGATAAGTGATTGTTGGAACTTCCGACCCTAGTTGGAACTTCCGACCCTATTAAATCAGCATGCCCGAGGACCCCTGTCGGAAGATTCTGACAACTTCCGACAGGTGTCGAAACTTCCGACAACTGCAGAAACTGCAGGATGGCAATGTGTAAGTGTGTGATTTGTGTCTCTCATAGGTTATTAGCATCTCAATTAAGCACTTTCACATCTTCATTGTGGCAGAAGCGCTTGAATTATTCCGGCTCAAGTGCGCAGACCATCGCTGTACAGGCGACATGACCTGAACGCACGTCAAACGGAACAATCCAATGGTCTGTCGGGTAACGTCCCAATGAAACCACCGGATTCCGGATTGAACAAGCGTACCTCGTGTGGCAGAACCGCTTCAATTATTCCAGCTCAAGCGCGCTAGCCATTGCTAGGCAGGTGACAGAAGCTCAACGCACTTCAAACGGAACAACTCATTGGTCTGTCGGGTCACCGCCCAATTCAACCACGGTTACACAGGATCGACGTAGGTTTACCTCGCACGAAGATGAGTCCAGCCTTACAATAGCTCGCAACTTTTACACCACAGGATAATTAAACATTATTACACAGGGGTTTTGTTTCATCATAGCTAATACAAATTTATACAAGCATTATTCGAAACTTCAAGTTTACCAGGCAATATTCAGAGTTAGCAGCGAAAACAACAACGCAACTACATACGTCGCAAAGGTAGGCACTATACTTAGCCCAAAGCATGGTGTTACTCCGAAGGGTCATTGCTGGCCAGGGACGGATCAGATCCCACGGACCAGCCAAGCGAAACAGTGCCGGGCCAAGTCAGACGATCCACTTGGGTCACAAATGACATACCTGAAAAGCACATTACTAGCAAGGCTGAGTATACTAATACTCAGCAAGGCTTACCCGACATTTGGGTATACTTAGCCCATCACTAGACCATGATAGGTTGAATGGCTCTAGTTTTCTTTTGATGAAAAGCAACAAAGAGTATGTCTTTACTTTCATATGATAGCTTTCAGATTCTAGTTTCTTTTAACCATTCTAGGTAAGCACCTATACTAGTCAAGCAAGGTAGATATTAAGCATCCATCAAAATTATTCCATTAACTGTTACTGTTATTACTCTATGTGGCAGAAGTATCAAGCAGTCTCAATCTCCGCGAGAAGAGGACGATTCTTAATCGAATTTCATAACCTTGAAAGGGATCCTAACTCACATGCTCGGAACTTAAATTTCCGGGCAACCGTTCCCATCTTATTCCGGGGCGTGGATCAGGGCCACCACAAGCGACCACAGGACCATACGCACATTCACTGTGCGGGGCGTACGCCTACAGCGCGACTGTATGGTCGTACTCCTATCCGGTATGCGGAATGTATTCCCACACGTCGGTGCGTGTGTGTGACAAAAACCAAAATTCGAGTGGTGGGGTAAGTCCACTTGCCGGGCCAATCAGGTAATAGGCTTACCGCGTACCATATTTACGGTATGTGGCTAGTACTTTCAAACACTTGACCACTAGTACCACACACTGCGACGTTATCAAACTTAAACCAACACAGACGGGGTATTCTTTCAAGTCATGATATCGTACATAACCCCGTCCATTATCCTTAAAGTGATTGCAGAATGGTAAACAATCAACTCCTATATCGCGCGAGTGACAGGAAATCACTCGACTTCTGCCGGTCCTATCAGCAGAGCATCTATTCAGTAAAGACTCGAAAAAACATTACATAGGTTCCTAAGTTTCACGCATCTAGGGTTTCATTACAACTCCTAAAACTTAATGCACAATATAGATATATAACATAATAAGTGCATAATTTGAAAAACTGGGTTATGCACCGGGGCTTGCCTTCTTGGGTGAGGCTGGGTTCAGGAATGTCAACAACTTCCAAACTTTATTTCGGGGCTTTAGTAAGATCCTTGGTGACGTTCACTTGGTCTTCAGATATACCCTGCTCGGGTTCCGGGACCAATTCGTAGGTTCCATCTTCAAGCGTCGTTGATTCTACATGATATGCAATAATTTGAATTAAGTGATTATTAAGCCAATAACTTTCCTTCATGATAAGGTTGCAATCCAATAATTCACATTCAATACACCACAAAGCAAAGGATTTGAATTCCAAGAATTAAAATTTTACTTATTATACATTAATCCAATTAACTCTACTAGTACCATAAATAATTTCTATAATTTCAAGCATAAGAGTATTGAGGTTAGGAATTTAACTACACACACTTGAAGTTGATATAAAGCTTTTGTTAATTTCTTATTTTTAAACTTAACAGGTTAGTGGTACAAAAATGAACAAATTCAAACTTAAGTTAATAAGTTTTATTTTTAGTTTGAAATCTATAGGGGTTCTAGCTTTGAATTTTGGTGAGTGTGTTTACTTCTATCAGATGAGTGTGGCATAAATTTTTCATAAATTTTTGAAAGCAGAAACTAAGGTATTTGAATCAAATTCAAATTTCAAGTTTAAATCAAAATATTAAGTTAAACAGTGCTATAAATTATTCAAAAATTACTGTCAATTACTCA
This sequence comes from Panicum hallii, assembly GCF_002211085.1. Lineage (NCBI taxonomy): Eukaryota > Viridiplantae > Streptophyta > Magnoliopsida > Poales > Poaceae > Panicum > Panicum hallii. The sequence goes on along the minus strand of NC_038042.1, from coordinate 14,995,775 downwards.
ACATCAGAAAGATATATTGTAAAAAGATCTAAGCATGGAAGCATCAGAAACATGCTTGGATAATCTTAATTCATTTCATGCTTAATTTGAATAAATTTAAATGAGTTCCAGTTAGAGTTTAGTACTGATGATGAAATTTGCACACAAGTTCACTCATGATATAAAGCTAGCATGCAAGAGATACATATAAGATTCCCTTTTGTTATACTTTAAAATAACACTTAAAACATTAAGTTTCAAACTAAACTTTAGTAACAAAAGTTGCAGAGCTAGACACTTAGAGTACAACAAAACTAGTTTGACAATTTTTGGATTTTTCTACAAATTTCTATAGATTTTCAAAGTTGGCAGCTTTGAATTGGGGGGTACTGATATTGTCGCAGAAAAGACTCTAGAAAGAAAAGAAGACTTGCAATTGGGTCCCTGGTCGGTTTGAACAGAGGAACCGAACGACGGCGGCCAAATTCCAGTGAGGCGGCTCACCAGCGGCGAGGGGAAAGTGGTGGAAAAGGTTCAGGGGCTCACGACGGACACGGGGATGACCGGAATCGAAGAAGAAAGGATCAGAGGCGGTGGTTCGACAGCGGTCCGAGCCGGAGCGGCGAAGCTTCGAGAGCGGCGACGGCGTTCCGATGGCTGGAATGCAGGAGGGCGACGGTAAAGTGGCCAGGAAGCTTCTACGCGTAGATGTGGTGCTGGTGGTGAGCTTGTTGAGGGCTAAGAAGGGTCGGAGCGTCGGGACGACAGTGAGCCCGAGCGGCGGCAGTGGAGAGGATCGCCGGCGCAGCGTTCTAGGTGGCGTAAGCGCGAGAGGATGGAGAAAAGTTGGCTTGGAAGTTTTGGTGGGACAAGGCGGTGCCAGGGGAGCACTGGGTTGCCGACGTGGGGCGGCGGAGGTGGCTATCGGCGGCAAGCAGGACGGCGGCGGAGCTCTGGTGACGGTAGACGAGCGGAGAAGAAAAAGAGGAGGTGAAATGCGGCCGTGTGAGGAGGGAAAAGAAGTCGAGGAGGGCTCCTGGACGCGCTGCAAGACCAAGAGGAGTCACGGGCGAGCGGGGAGCAGCTGCTGGCGGCCGGCGGCGCAACGTGGCGGCTTCGGGCGGCGGCGATGCAACGTGGCTGGGCTGGGGAAACGTCAGCAGGGTCGGGCGAGCGGCGGCCGGGCGAGCTGGAGGCTAGGTGGTGCGGGTAGGGCGGCGAGGGGGCAGCTGGCGGCCAGGGAAATCACCGGACAGTGAAATAGAGACAGAGGGGAGAGAGGAAAACGATGAGGACTTATCCAAAATTTTCCAAAGTGCAAGGGGTTCACTGTAAAGTAAAATTTTCTTTCAAACCATATCCCAAATGTAAATATGCCCAAAATCAAAAGTGTAGACCTTAAAAAGAGCTACAACTTTGCTTTAAGGGTTAGCTTCAAAGGAGTTAAGGTTTTGAAACTATTTCAAAATCCGTCAAACTATGCAATTTCAAATAAAACCTATTTAAATTTCACATTTCAAATGAAACCTTAGAGTAATTCCACTTCTTACAGTATTTTAAAAGTAAATACTTGCTTTTGCAACACAAACCTTCATACATTTTGAAATTACCTTTCATTCAAACATATTTTAGAAAAGAACCCTAATTTTTCCATAATTACAAAAATACCTTGTAACTTGCATTTAGGTTTTAAACACATTTACAAGAACAAACAAAAACTTTACACTAAACTCTAGTGTGTCTTACCCCAAGTACCAGAAATGTCACAGCCTTCCCCCCTAAAAAGAATCTCGTCCCAAGATTCCGGAACAAGATGAAATCGGATGATTAGATATGTGGATTGGCTCTAAGGAAGTCTGGAAAGTTGCGTTGAAGATATGATTCGGTTTTCCAAGTTGCTTCTTCTTCGGTGTAATGGTTCCACTGAATTTAAAACATCCTGATGGTCTCTCTTCTTGTGCTTCTTTCCTTGGAATCCAGTATTCTGATCGGATGCTCAGTATAAGATAGATCTGATTTGATTTCGATGGCTTGTGAATCAATAATCTCGATAGGGGTTTTGATACACTTTCTAAGTTGAGACATATGGAAGACATCATGAACGGCTGTTAGTTGAGGAGGAAGTTGAAGATGATAAGCTATGGGTCCACAAGTTTCTAGAATTTTATAAGGTCCTACGTATCGAGGAGCAAGTTTTCCTTTTATACCAAACCGTTGAACACCTCGAGTAGGAGATACCCTTAGATATACCAAGTCACCAACTTCAAACTGTAATGGTTTCTTTCATTTGTCCCATAGCTCTTTTGTCATTGGGCTGCCTTTAGATTACTTTGAATGATCTTCACTTTTTCTTCTACTTCAGTAACAAGATCGGGTCCAAAGATTTTACGTTCGCCGGTTTGAGACCAACTCAAAGGAGTTCAGCATCGGCGACCGTAGAATGCTTCAAAAGGAGCCATTTTGAGACTCGACTGATAACTGTTATTGTAGGAAAATTCCGCCAAAGATAAGCATTTGTCCCAATTCTTGTCATACTTGATTACACAGGCTCTAAGCATATCCTTTAGGATTTGACTTGTTCTTTCCATTTGTCCGTCTGTCTGCGGATGATATGCGGAGCTTTGAATTAACTTGGTTCCAAGAGAATGTTGAAGTTGCTCCCAGAAACGAGTAATAAACTATGCTCCACGATCAGAAATGATCATTTTAGGCACTCCATGGAGACGAACAATTTGGTCTAGGTAGATCTCAGCATACTTTTTGGTATTGTAAGTGGTATGCATGGGAAAGAAATGGGTGATCTTTGTTAATCAATCAACGATTACCCAAATAGAATCATGCTTTTGGGAGGTGTTGGTTAAGCCAACGATAAAATCCATTCTTTGCAACTCTTTGACAAATGTCACACTCCGAGACATGCTTTGCAATTTCTCTTTTCATGCGAGTCCATCAGAAGTTTTGTCTCAAGTTTTGGTACATCTTGGTACTGCCGGGGTGCATGGAGAACTTGGACAGATGTGCCTCGTCCAATATCTGCTTGCGAAGTTGATGGTCCTTGGGTACAACAATACGCTCATTGAACCATAGAATCCCCTTGTGATCCACTTGGAAGCACTTGTACTTTTCTTCTCCTTGGGCTAGCATCTGCTTGATGATTTTGACCCCTTCATCATGCTATTGTGCCATAATGATACTATCCTTAAGTGTAGCCTCAACTATGATATGATTTAAACTACCTTGAGGAATGATCTCGAGATTGAGTTTTCTCATTTCCCAATAGAGAGTTTCACCGAAGGCTTCTACTGATAAGCAAGAGCAGTGCGCCTTGCGGCTAAGTGCATCCGCAACTACATTGGCTTTACCTGGATGATAGTATACTTCTATATCATAATCCTTTATAAGTTCTAGCCAACGTCTTTGCCTCATATTTAGATCTGCTTGCGTAAAAATGTACTTGAGGCTCTTATGGTCGGTATAAATGTTGCACTTAATACTCATCAGATGATGTCTCCAAATCTTAAGTGCATGAATAACAGCTGCAAGTTTAAGATCATGTGTAGGATAGTTCTGTTCATGAGTCCTGAGTGCGAGTCCAACATAATTTATAAACTCTTTTGTTAAATAAATTTTTATTCTGGAAGCATTTTTAAGAGCTGCTGCAATCCTGGATACCCTTATATCTCCGGTACCGGCTATAAGCGCAAACCTACAGCTCTGATACCAGCTGTGGCAGAACCACTTGAATTATTCCGGCTCAAGCGCGCAAGTCATTACTAGGCAGGCGACAGAAGCTCAATGCACTTCAAACGGAACAACTCATTGGTCTGTCGGGTCACCGCCCGATTCAACCACGGTTACACAGGATTGACGTAGGTTTACCTCGCATGAAGACGAGTCCAGCCTTACAACAGCTCGCAACTTTTACACCACAGGATAATTAAACATTATTACACAGGGGTTTTGTTTCATCCTAGCTAATACAAATTTATACAAGCATTATTCGAAACTTCAAGTTTACCAGGCAGTATTTAGAGTTAGCAGTGAAAACAACAACGCGACTACATACGTCGCAAAAGTAGGCACCATACTCAGCCCAAAGCATGGCGTTACTCCGAAGGGTCATTGCCGGCCGGGGATGGATCCCATTCCACGGACCAGCCAAGCGGAACAGTGCCGGGCCAAGTCAGACTATCCACTTGGGTCACGAACGACATACCTGAAAACCACATTACTAGCAAGGCTGAGTATACTAATACTCAGCAAGGCTTACCCGACATTTGGGTATACTTAGCCCATCACTAAACCATGATAGGTTGAATGGCTCTAGTTTTCTTTTGATGAAAAGCAACAAAGAGTATGTCTTTACTTTCATATGTTAGCTTTCAGATTCTAGTTTCTTTTAACCATTCTAGGTAAGCACCTATACTAGTCAAGCAAGGTAGATATTAAGCATCCATCAAAATTATTCCATTAACTGTTACTGTTATTACTCTATGTGGCAGAAGTATCAAGCAGTCTCAATCTCCGCGAGAAGAGGATGATTCTTAATCGAATTTCATAACCTTGCAAGGGATCCTAACTCACACGCTCGGAACTTAAACTTTCCGGGCAACCGTTCCCATCTTATTCCGGGGCGTGGATCAGGGCCACCACAAGCGACTGCAGGACCATACGCACATTCACTGTGCGGGACGTACGCCTACAGTGTGACTGTATGACCGTACTCCCGTCCGCTACGCGGAACGTATTCCCACACGTCGGTGCGTGTGTGTGTGATAAAACCAAAATTCGAGTGGTGGGGTAAGTCCACTTGCCACGCCAATCAGGTAATAGGCTTACCGCGTACCAAATTTATGGTATGTGGCTAGTACTTTCAAACACTTGACCACCACTACCACACACTGCGACCTTATCAAACTTAAACCAACACAGATGGGGTATTCTTTCAAGTCATGATATCGTACATAACCCCGTCCGTTATCCTTATAGTGATTGCAGAATGGTAAACAATCAACTCCTATATCGCGCGAGTGACAGGAAATCACTCGACTTCTGTTGGTCCTATTAGCAGAGCATCTATTCGGTAAAGACTCGGAAAAATATTACATAGGTTCCTAAGTTTCATGCATCTAGGGTTTCATTACAACTCCTAAAACTTAATGCACAATATAGATATATAACATAATAAGTGCATAATTTGAAAAACTGGGTTATGCACCGGGGCTTGCCTTCTTGGGTGAGGCTGGGTTCAGGAATGTCAACAACTTCCGAACTTTGGTTCGGGCTTCAGTAAGATCCTCGGGGACGTTCATTTGGTCTTCAGATATACCCTGCTCGGGTTCCGGGACCAATTCGTAGGTTCCGTCTTCAAACGTCGTTGATTCTACATGATATGCAATAATTTGAATTAAATGATTATTAAGTCAATAACTTTCCTTCACGATAAGGTTGCAATCCAATAATTCACATTCAATACACCACAATGCAACGGATTTGAATTCCAAGAATTAAAATTTTACTTATTATACATTAATCCAATTAACTCTACTAGTACCATAAATAATTTCTATAACTTCAAGCATAAGAGTATTGAGGTTAGGAATTTAACTACACACACTTGAAGTTGATATAAAGCTTTTGTTAATTTCTTATTTTTAAACTTAACAGGTTAGTGGTACAAAAATGAACAAATTCAAACTTAAGTTTAACAAGTTTTATTTTTAGTTTGAAATCTATAAGGGTTCTAGCTTTGAATTTTGGTGAGTGTGTTTACTTCTATCAGATGAGCTTGCCATAAATGTTTCATAAATTTTTGAAAGCAGAAACTAAGGTATTTGAATCAAATTCAAATTTTAAGTTTAAATCAAAATCTTAAGTTAAACAGTGCTATAAATTATTCAAAAATTACTATCAATTACTCAACATCAGAAAGATATATGGTAAAAAGATCTAAGCATGGAAGCATCAGAAACTTGCTTAGACAATCTTAATTCATTTCAAGCTTAACTTGCATAAATTTAAATGAGTTCCAGTTAGAGTTTAGTACTGATGGTGAAATTTGCACACAAGTTCACTCATGCCACATACAAGCTGCATACCAAAGATTACATGAAATAGAGCTAGCATGCAAGAGATACATACAAGATTCCCTTTTGATAAACTTTAAAATAACACTTAAAACGTTAAGTTTCAGACTAAACTTTAGTAACAAAAGTTGCAGAGCTGGACTCTTAGAGTACAACAAAACAAGTTTAACAATTTTTGGATTTTTTTACAAATTTTTATAGATTTTCAAAGTTGGCAGCTTTGAATTGGGGCGGGGGGTACTGATATTGTCGCAGAAAAGACCCTAGAAAGAAAAGAATACTTGCAATTGGGTCCCTAGTTGGTTTGTACAGAGGAACCGAACTGCGGCAGCCAAATTCCGACGAGGCGGCTCACCGGCGGCGAGGGGAAAGTGGTGGAAAAGGTTCAGGGGCTCACGGTGGACTCGGGGATGACCGGAATCGAAGAAGAAAGGCTCAGAGGCGGTGGTTCGACGGAGGTCCGAGCCGGTGCGGCGAAGCTCCGAGAGCGGCGATGGCGTTCCGGCGGCCGGAATGCAGGAGGGTGACGGGAAAGTGGCCAGGAAGCTTCTACGTGTAGATGTGGTGCTGGTGGTGAGCTTGTCGAGGGCTAAGAGGGGTCGGAGCGTCGGGACAACGGTGAGCCCAAGCGGCGGCGGTGGAGAGGATCGCCGGCGTGGCGTTCTGGGTGGTGTAAGCACGAGAGGATGGAGAAAAGCTGGCTAGGAAGTTTCGGTGGGATGCGGCGGTGCCAGGGGAGCACTGGGTTGCAGACATGGGGCGGAGGAGGTGGCTATCGGCGGCGAGCAGGACAGCGGCGGAGCTGTGGCGACGGTAGCCGAGCGGAGAAGAAAAAGAGGAGGTGAAATACGGCCGCGTGAGGAGGGAAAAGAAGTCGAGGAGGGCTCCTCGACGCACTACAAGACCAAGAGGAGTCACGGGCAAGCGGGGAGCAGCTGCTGGCGGCCGGTGGCGCAACATGGCGGCTTCAGGCGGCGGCGGTACGACGTGGCTGGGCGGGGGAAACGCCAGCGTGGTCAGGCGAGTGGCGGCCGAGCGAGCTGGAGGCTAGGTGGTGCGGGTAGGGCGACGAAGGGGGAAGCTGGTGGCTAGGGAAATCGCCAGTGAGGGGGCGGCGGGTGGTGCAGCAGTGAAACAGAGAGGGAGGGGAGAGAGGAAGACGATGAGGACTTATTCGAAATTTTCCAAAAGTGCAATGGGTTCACTGTAAAGTAAAATTTTCTTTCAAACCATATCCCAAATGAAAATATAACCAAAAACAAAAGTGTAGAGCTTAAAAAAAAACTACAACTTTGCTTTAAGGGTCAGCTTCAAAGGAGTTAATGTTTTGAAAATATTTCAAAATCCGACAAACTGTGCAATTTCAAATAAAACCTATTTAAATTTCACATTTCAAATGAAACCTTAGATTAAATCCACTTCTTACAGTGTTTTAAAAGTAAATACTTGCTTTTGCAACACAAACCTTCATACATTTTGAAATTACTTTTCATTCAAACACATTTTACAAAAGAACCCTAATTTTTCCATAATTACAAAAATACCTTGTAACTTGCAGAAGTATCAAGCAGTCCCAATCACCGCAGGAAACAGATGATTCCTAAATCGATTTTCATAACCTTGCAAGGGATCCTAACTCACGCGCTCGGAAACTTTACTTTCCGGGCAACCATTCCCCTCATATTCCGGGTCGTGGATTAGCGCCACCAATGGCGACTGCAGGACCATACGCACATCCAATGTGCAGGACGTACGTCTACAGCGTGATTGTATGACCGTACTCCCATCTGCTATGCAGAACGTACTCCCACATGTTGGTGTATGTGAACATAAATCAAAAATTCGAGTGGTGGGGGATATGTCCACTTGCTGGGGCAATCAGGTACTAAGCTTACCGCGTACCATATTTACGGTATGTGGCTAGTACTTTCAAATGCTTGATCACCACTACCACACACTGTGGCCTTATCAAATTGATCAACACAGACAGGGTACCATTCCAAGCCATGATACTGCACATAACCCCGTCCGTGATCCTTATAGTGATTGCAGAAAAGTAAACAATCAACTCCTATATCGCGCGAGTGATAGGAAATCACTCGACTTCTGCCGGCCCTATTAGTAGAGCATTTACTCGATAAGGACTCGAAAACATTATATAGGCTCCTAGGTTTCATGCAATTAGAGTTTCATAACAACTCCTAAAATTTAATGCACAATATAGATATATAACAATATAGGTGCATAATTTAAAATACTGGGTTATGCACTGGGGCTTGCCTTCACTGGTGAGGCCGGGGTCAGTGATGTTAGTATCTTCTGAACCTTGGTTTCAGGGCTTCAAAAAGATCCTCGGCGACATTCACTTGAGCTTCAGAAATACCCTCGTCGGGTTCCGGGATTAGGTCGTAGGTACCATCGGCGAGTGTCGTCAAATCTACATGATATGCAATAATTTTGAAGCAAATGGTTATTATTTTAATATTTTGTTTTCATGATAAAGTTGCAATCCAAAAAGAATACGTTCAATACATTACTTCAAGACTTAACTAATTTTTATAAACAACAAAAGATTTGAAAAAAATAAACTTAAGTAGAGTTTCTGGTGTAGAAACTTTGTTCACAACGGCTATTTGGTGAAGGTTACTACAGAGCCGATCGGATCTATTTCACAGCATGTTTTTCAAAAACTTGTCTAGCCAATTGATTCCTAGTATATTATAGAAAAGACCCTTGAAAGAAACAGAAGCTTGCAATTGGGTCCCTAATCGACTTGAACAGAAGAGGACAAGCGGCGGTGATCAAAATCCGGCGAGGAGGCTCACTAGCGGTGAAAGGAAGGTGGGGAAAAAGGTTCAGGAGCTCACGACGGACTTGGGGGTGGCAGGAATCATAGAAGGGAAGCTCGGAGGCGGCGGTTCGACTAAGGACAGAGCTGGCGCGGCGAGGTTCCGAGGGCGGCGGTGGTGTTCTGGTGACCGGAGTGCAGGAAGCCGAAGGGGAATTGGTCAGGGAGCTTCGGCGTGGAGATGTGGTGCTGATGGTGCTCTTGGCGAGGCAGGAGAAGGGATGGAACTTCGGTTTGACTAGAAACAGGACGGCGGCGGGGAGTGAGATCGCCGGCGTGGCATTCTGGGCTGCGCGCGCGTGGGAGGAGGAAGAAGAGCGGGTCAGGAAGGGGCAGTGAGATGCGGTGGTGCTGGTGGAGCATGAAATCAGAGAGGAGGAGCGGCAAAGGCGGCTGACGGTGGTGGACACAGGAGCTCCGGCGAGGTAGTCGAGCGGAGAAGGAAAAAGAATAGGAATGCGGGTGCGCGCGAGGGAATAGAAGAAGGGAGAAGTTCACTGGATGCGTTCCAAAGCCAAAAAGAGGCATGCGGGTGGGCGGCAAGCAGCTGCTAGCGGTCGATGGCGCGCGTGGTGGCTCGGGCGGGCAGCGGCACGACGCATCCATGCAAGGAGGAGCCAGCGGGGTTGGGCGAGCGGCGGGCGAGCGAGCTGGGGGCCAAGTGGCGCACGAAGAGCGGTGAGGGGGCAGCTGGCAGCCGGGGGAAATGCCAGCGATGGGCGGCGGGCGGCGCTGTAGAGAAACAGAGAGGGGGAAGCAGGAGGAAGAAGACGAGGACCTGTTCATAAATTTTGCAAAAGTTCAAGGAGTTCAGTGTAAAGCAAAATTTTCTTCCAAACTATAGCTCTAATGAAAATATACCCAAAATCAAAAGTATAGAGCTTAAAAAGATCTACCACTTGCTTTAGGGTCGAACTTCAAAAGAGTTAGGGTTTTGAAATTATTTTTAAAAGTCAACAAATCATTCAATTTCAAATAAATCCAAAATAAATTTTACCTTTTCAATGAAGGCTTGGAGTATTTACACTTCTTACAGTGGTTAAAGAGTAAAAACTTACGTTTGCAAATCAACCCTTCATACATTTTTGAAATTATCTCCCATTTACACACAATTTACAAAAGAACCCTAATTTTTCCAATATTACAAAAATACCCTTTAACGTGTATTTAAGTTTTTAAAGGCATTCATCAAAACAAACACAAACTTCACACTAACGAGCACAACTTCAAACTAGAAATTAGTGTGCCTAGCTCCTAAGTACCTGAAATGTCACATTCATGACATCTATTCGCGTCCCCCTTAAAAGTACGGTGTTTCCTATACTCAAATTCAAAATAGAAATTAAATAAAAGATCTTCTTTTAGGCTTCAATACTGTCTTTCAAATAAATTGACATTCTTTCTTGCTCTTTTTCATTTTATCAAATTTTAACCTGTTAATAACACAATAAACTCATTAGCTCCTTAGTTATGCATGTCATCAACACCAAAACCCACTTAGGGGGCCAAAGGCACTTCCAACGTGACCTTCCACCAGGGTGCGCCCATGTGAACAGAAGTCATAACTTTCGACATCGTCGACATCCAGTACCCCTACAACGCCATCTTCGAGATGGATATCATCAACAAGTTTGCAGCAGCTGTCCACCACTCATATTTGTGCATGAAGATCCCAACTACAGGGGGAGTCCTATCTATCTTCGGTAGCCAAGAGGAGGCCCGAAGCTGCAAAGACAACACATCTAAAACTTCAAAAAATGTTCATGTCATCGAAGAAAATCAAGAAGAACCTTCGGCGAAAGGTAGCGAAGCAAGCGAAGGGGTGAAACCAGCGGAGCACACCAAGAAGGTTTCTTTGTAAGAGGACATCCCAAATCACACAGTGATCATTAGCAAGGGTTTGGAAAATGGTGAAGAGGAAAGGCTCAATAAGTTCTTTAGGAACAACCCGGAGGTTTTCGCCTGGTTGTCGGCTGATTTGAAGGGGGTCAGCAAGGATGTCATGGAACATGTGCTCAATGTGGGCCCAAAATCCAAGCTAGTGAGATAGCGCCTTCGGACCATGTCTGACAAAAGAAAGAAGGCTGCACAGGCGGAAGTCCAAAAGTTGCTAGATGCAGGGGTAATACGGGAGGTCTAATTCTCCGATTGGCTCGCAAATGTTTTGATGGTGCCGAAGAAGAATGGCAAATGGCGAATGTGCATAGATTTCACAAATTTGAACAAGGTTTGCCTGAAGGATGATTACCCACTCCCTCAGATCGACACCCTCATGGATGCGGCCGTGGGGTCATAGATGATGAGCATGCATGATTGTTTTTCCGAATATCATCGCATCTGGATGAGAAAGTGCGACGAAGACAAGACCAGTTTCACTACACCCTTCGGCACATTTTGCTTCGTTAGAATGCTGGAGGGGCTCAGGAACGTATGTTGCACTTTCAACAGAATACTGCGAGTGGTCCTCGGGACGCAGTTGGACCCGAATGTCTCTGCATATATGGATGACGTGGTGGTGCGAAGCCAGAAGAGGGGTGATCATATTCAGGACTTTTGAGAAACTTTTGCCAACCTTTGGCGCCATGGCCTCAAATTGAATCTGGAGAAGTGTGTCTTCAGAGTCAGAAGAGGGAAGCTATTAGGCTGCATGATCTCAGAAACAGGCATTGAGGCAAACCTAGAGAAAATCGAAGCCATTCGGCGCATGATAGCTCCCAGAACACAAAGGGAAGTACAAAAGTTAGCACGCAGATTGGCTTCATTGAATAGATTCATATCAAAGAGTGCGGAGAGAAGCCTCCCATTCTTTAAATCACTGAAGGGCTCCGGTACATTCCAGTGGGAACCAGGACAGCAGTAGGCTTTCGAAGTCTTGAAATTGTACATTGACAATTTGGCAGTGATGTCCAGCCAACGCCAAAGGTAGAGCTACTGTTGTACATCGCTTCGTCAGGAGTGGCAGTAAGTGCAGCACTAGTAGAGGAGTGCAAGATCGAAGGGGTCCTAAAGCAAGTCCCCATATATTTTGTGTCCGAAGCCCTGAGTGGTTCCAAGCTCCTGTATTCTAAAATGGAGAAAATGGCATATGCGGTAGTGATGGCAGCGAGAAAGCTTCGGTACTACTTCCAGAGTTATAAAGTCATTGTACCAACATCGTACACTTCGGGAATCAATGGAGAATAGAGAAGCCTCCAGCAGAATCGGCAAATGGGTAGCATAGCTAGCAGAACACACAATCAATTTTACTTCGCGTAGTGCAATTAAGTCTCAAGTACTAGCGGATTTCATTGCAGAGTTGACACCGTCGTCTCTGGGTCAAGACCAGCCAACAACCAAAGTCATATGGCACATGGCATGTGATGGGGCATATTGTGAGAAAGCCGCAGGGACTTCGGCAGTGTTGGTCGCCCCTTCGGGCATTTGGTAAAATACGCAGTTAGGCTAGACTTCAGCGGATGCACAAACAACGTAGCAGAATACGAAGGCTTGTTATTGAGCCTTCGGAAAGCAAGAGCACTAGGGGTTCGAAGGCTATTAGTCAAATCCGATTCCGAGTTGGTCACAGGGCATGTGGACAAATCTTACAAGGCACAACACCCGGAGCTGGTCAAATACTTAGCTGCAGTCAAGGGAATGGAAAAATATTTCTTGGGCTTCCTTGTCAGCAGTTTCTCGAGGGCTCTCAACAAAGAGGTAGATGAATTGTCCAAGGCAGTTGCTCAGCAAAATCCCTTGCCACCAGACATATTCTTCGAGACTTTGAAACATGGCTCGATACACAGTATTGAAGTCCTAATTAAATTCAAGAATGCAATTACAAGTGAAGACTGGAGCGATAATGGTGTTTCTTTGGGGACACTTTGTTTCGGAAGATGAGGAGGCAGAAAGAAGAATGGCCCTTCGGGCTAGGAATTGCACCATCATCAACGAAGACCTGTACCGAAGGGGTGTGTGTGCACCACTTCTCAAATGCATATCCAGAGATGAAGGCAAAGAGCTCCTCAATGAAATTCACTCCGGGATGTGTTTGTCTCACATTGGCACAAGAGCTGTAGTAGCTAAGGCCTTCAGAGAGGGTTTCTATTGGCCTTCGGTAGTGGCAGACACACAGGAAGTGGTCAGAACGTGCTCCAACTGCCAAGCATGCACACTACAGCAAATTCTCACCTGACGAAGTACACCTCATACCTCCGGTGTGGCCTCTTGCGCTATGGGGCATCAACAGGGGCCTCTACCAACAGCACTTGACAACTACAAGTTCATAGTTGTAGCAGTGGAATACTTCACCAAGTGGGTGGATGCCAAGCCCATTCAGAAAATCACAGCCAGAGCCTCATAAAAATTCTTTTGGCAGAACATCGTCTGTCGCTTTGGCATACCAAAAGAGGTGATAGTGGACAACGACAAATAGTTTGATTGCGACACCTTCAGAGCATTTTGTGATCAGCTAGGAATGAAGCTGTGCTTTGCTTCGGTCTACCACCCGCAATACTGTGTGGAAATCCCAGCAGGCCATTGCGCCTCTGGCAGCCAATCTTTGATAGACCAGCTGGCTTTCCACAGCCAGCAGCGACATGCAACATATTCTTCGGTAATGCGTGGGTGCCATACACCTTCAACACTTCCTGAAGCATGGCTATGAAAGCCAAACGATCTTCGGTATCTTCAACATCCACTCATGGAGTTTCACCCAAGATACGAATCTTGTCGGTGATGAGGGGGTGGCTCTGGATGTTCTTGTGACAATTCAAGTACTTGTAAGCTAGGCACATTATTTGTTAGCGTGAAGTATGTGTTTGTTGGTGTAAAGCTTGTGTGTGTTTATGTGAAGCTTTTAAAAACTTAAATGCAAGTAAAAGGGGTATTTTCATAATTACAGAAAAGCTAGGGTTGTTTTTGCAAAATGTATTTGGATGGGAGGTAACTTCAAAATAGGTGAAGGGTTGTTTTGCAAACACATTTTTCTTACTTTAACCCCTGTAAAAAAATGTATTTACCCAAAAGTTTCATTTGAAATGTATGTGTTGAATTGTGTGAAATTTGTGTAAAGTTATGAAAATAAGGGTAATTGTGTAATTTTACAAAAGTACAAGTCCTTTTATATAAAAAGTTTTGAATTACAAAAGTAACTTTTACTTTTACTAAGGGCCAAAGTGTAAAAGTATTAGTCATCATTACATTACCTGCACTTGCAATCCAGTCCAAAGGTATATGGAATTTACCTAACTAAGGACAAAAACTTTGAAAAGTTTAAGTTGAGTCCAAAGTTTTTAAATAAAACTTCACCCTTTGAGTTTGTGAACTTGAACCCTAAAGCAATGTTGTAGGGTTTGAAAAATTCTACAACTCCTATTTTGATCATTTTCTCATTAGGCTTTTGAATCAGTGGGAAATTTCATTTGACAGTGAGGTCCCTGAACTTCTCTGTTTTTGCAACCCAGTCCCTCGGACCCCCTTCTCTTTTTCTTCTTCCTCTGGCACCCCTGCTCTGCCCCTCTGCTCCTCTGCTACAGCACCGCCGCCCGCCGTTTCCGGCCGCCCCTCGCCACCTCCTGCTGCACTTCACTCTACGCGTCACCCCCAGCTCGAGCGCACTCTAGCCCCTTCTCTTCTAGCCCTTCCCGCGCGCGCCACGCCACTCTGCTCCTATCCAAGCGACGCCCCGCGGCTCTACCGCTGCCACCTCGCCGCCGCCGTGGCACGGACCGAGCACTCCCTCTTGGCCTCCGTTCTCCTGTCCACGAGCTTCTCCAACCCGTGCCCATCCCATTTCCCTTCTCTCCCCTCCTGCCCAGCGGCCCGAGTACCCGGACCCCCGCCGCTCATGTTGTTCTGCTCCGGCGAGCTCGGCTCGCTGTGGGCCACCGCCATCGCCCCTTCCACACCCACTACAACCCCCTGGCAAGCTTCCTCGCCACCCACTGAATCTCTCTAGCCCCACCTCGCTGCCCTTCCCGCACCGGAACTTCGCCGCCATCGAGCTGTTCCTCCGCCGCCGCTTGGGGTTCTCGTGGAGATCATCTTTCCGGCCATCCTCCGCCCACACCAACCTCAAATTCGAGCTCCCCTCATCGCCCTCCATCTCTCCGAGCCGCTAAATCCCCGCTGCGGCCCGTATCTCATCGGAACAGAAGCCGCCGCCGCCGCCGCCTCCGCCATGGTGCACGTCGCCAGCCTACTCCGGTTCACCTCCGACCCCGTTTTCTTCACAAGACCGATGCGTGGTGAGCCCCTTGTGCTTCCCCACCACTTCCCCACAGCCGATATGCCCTCTCCCTCGCCGGATTTGAAGCACAGATCACTGCCGCGCCGCCAGGGACTACATTGCGAAGATCGAAATCTTTTTAGGGTCTTTAGTGCAAAACCTAGGGGCCTATCTGTAATATTTTGTTTCAGCTCTAGTTTTCAAATCAGTGAACTTCTAAATTCCATAGAAATTTGTAGGAAATTCTAAAAATGCAAAGCCAGTTTTGCTTGAATCCTTAAGTCAAAATCTACAAGTTTTATGTTGTGATCTTGAGCTGAATGTGTTTGAATAGTGATCTAGGTTAAATATTAGGAAATGAGTGTTTCATTTGTATCTCATGTTATATGCATGTGTTGTAGCTGAAATTTGAATCATAGGATGCGTGTCTCAGGTAGAGATTTATGTAAAATTTGTAGACTTAGAACTGTTTCCTAGCTATGACGTTTAAGTGTTTTGGTTTTATATTGATGAAAGATTTAGAATTTGTTTAAGGATGAATCTGTATGTGTTTGTAGCTAAATTTGGTGCTCTAGCATCCTTTTAACAGGTGTAATCCATAGTAAAAATATTAAGCCAAGTAGCATAATGTAACTTAAGTTATGAATTTATGCTTATATTCAAAGATAATTCATGAATAATAGTCCTGGTTTATGAAAATTTATGAAATTAAATTATAGAGTTAGTCTTGAGTAGCGTAACATGCTCACAAAGTTTCAGTACAAGATCTTATGTATAACTCCTGATATAAATAGATCCTAATATAATAGTGCTGTTTTTGTTTACTTTTGTGGCATGGTTTCTTTGAAGATAAAATTTTGATAACTTTACAGTAGCTTAGATACAGATCAACTTAGCTCTAGTAAAATTTTCATATTTAGAATTTCAGTAGATCAATCTATAAAAATGATTCATGTTTTATACCTGATTTGATTTCCATAATAATTATAATTTGTTTACTGTATAAAATATTCTGAAACTTTTAGATTAATTTTGTTTCTAAAATTTTTGTGTACATTAATTTTTATGAAATTAATATACATTCATGGTTTAGGGTTTGTTTAATTAATCACCATTTGAAATTATTAATTAATAATATTAATCTAAGTTCTTTTATAAAATAGTTAACTTGTCAACAAAGTTAATAGTGATGTTTAATATAATTAGTCTGGTTGTGTAGGGTGAAATGGTCTATGTTGGATCTGTGTAGCATAATAATTTTAATGCCACACTTTATTTGTAGATTAGTGGTTGTTAGTTATAAACCACAGTTATAAGGATAAAATAAAACTAACCCTAGTTGGTTTACGTAGTTAAACATGTCGTTTAATGTAGCTAATTAAGTTAGTCTATACTCGATAAATGATTGCCTAGTAGAAGAGTGAATAATATGTTTGGTAAATAGAATGTTTTTCGTTTTGCATTATTGATAAGTTGGATAGTCTTAGCTCATATTTTTGTGATAAACATGTATGATGTTTAGTTAACCCTTTCACACGAGTGCTCATGCCCAGCTATCCTGACCTTATCCTTGTCTGGTTTGAAAACTTTTAGGGCCCCTTTCTGTATCAAAATCCTTAGTTACCCTCTCTGTAAGCACACTTCTATTAGCCGATTTATCGGCTGAGATATTTGGCCACACACCCTTCAGCTATACACCCATAGAACACACCCCTATCGGCCACATACCTTTTGACTGCGCGTTTGTAAGGACACCCATCGGCTATATGCCTACCCACAACACGCCCTCTTTAGCTACACATCTATCGGCACAAGCCCATCAGCCACATCCTCTTCAGTCTAGTTTCGCGCTTGTGGTCTCATCAGCCTAATCCGATATTAGTGTTCTGTTCCACCTAGTTCTTGTAGCGGATCCGGTTTAGATGACCCCATCGGCTGTACATCAATCGATTGTTGTACTAACGTAATCAAGCCGATGCAACCACACCTAGTTACCTAGGATAACACTTAAGCACATCTCAGTTAGGCACAGTCAGCGCAGAGTAGGACAATCAGCTACACGGCTGATATGCCCCAGTAGATATAGGAGAACATTAAGGATGAAAACTGGCTACACCGCCGACCCACCAATCGACTGAATACGCCGAGACACAGACCATACGGATACATAGTTCGACTAGTCTACCAATGCACCATCGGCTAGTTACTCGCACTAATCAACTAGCTATGCCGATACATCACTCGACTAGTTCTACCCGATGTAAATCGGCTAATGTGCCGATGCACCAAATCGGCTAGTATGCCAATTCACCGATCGACTAGTACACGTATACAAATTGGCTCAGCCGATGTTCACTAATCAACTAATTTTGCTAAAGCATGGATCAGCTATGCCGATACGCACGTGATCGGCTAAATATGCCGATACTCACACAGATCAGTTAAGACACAGCTGCTTTAGGAAACACCCCTCTGCTAAAATAATCGATACCTTCATCGATCAATTAGGAAGTCGATGCACCTATCAATCGGCTACACAGGCCAAAGTACACAACCCTAGATCAGTAAGATAGCACAGTCGACACGCCTCTGTTACATACAACCAAGGCACATCAATCGGCAACCTGATGCACCCTCATCGACTAAGGCAAGCCAATGCACCAACCAATCTGCTAAACAAAAACATGCTGATAACTAGATCCAATCAGCAAGATCCTTCCTTGTTCTATCCTGGAAGCACTATACCTTTAACGTTCCTATCCATATCAGCCAATTTGACCCCAGATGAACTCAAATCGGCTAATCTCTACTGCTCATATATACAGAGACCGCTCTTGCCGATTTCTCTTCCAAACAGAAATCAGCAGATTTCCTAAAACTGTGTAGATAGCTCCCTCCTTTACCAATTCTATCAGCTGAACCCTGTTGTTTCCAATCGACTCTGTTGTAATCTTCAACAAATAGCCGATTTTAGTTAGTTGTCCACCTAAAGCTCTATCCAAGTTTAGTTTCAGGCCTTTTTGGTTGTTATATAAGTAATATGTTAAATAAGTGTTGGATTGCAACTTTATCGTGAATTAAGATAGTTTTATGTGCACACTTTGAATGTAATGTTGCATTGCATGTAGATACGACTACTTCCGCAAACGGTACCTACAAGATCTCCCAGGAGTCTGCAGAGGATGTTTCTGAAGACCAAATGAACGTCACCAAGGGATTATCTGAAGCCCCGAACTAAAGTTCGGAAGATAATAATACTAACATCCCTGACTCCAGCCCCACCAATTAAGGCAAGCCCCGGTGCACAACCCAGTATTTCAATTTACTACAATTTTGTACTTATATATTATATCTTGCATTAAGTCTAGGAGTTGAAATGGAACCCTAGATGCATTGATACTAGGGACCTATGTATTGTGCCTGAGTCCATATCGGATAAATGCTCTGCTAATAGGACCGGTAGAAGTCGGGTGATTTCTTGTCACTCACACGATATAGGAGTTGAATGTTTACTATTTTGCAGTCACTATAAGGATCATGGATGGAGTCATGTGCAATATCATGACTCGAAAGGTTACCCCATCTATGTTGACAAAAGTTAATAAGGTTGCAGTGTGTGGTAGTGGTGGCTATGCGTTTGAAAGTACTAGCCACATGCCACGAAATATGGTAAAGCGGTAAGCCTAGTACCTGATTGGCCCGGCAAATGGACATGTCTCCACCACTCGATTATTTGGTTTCTGTTGTACACACACACCAACGTGTGGGAGTACTAACTGCATAGCAGACAGGAGTACGATCATGTAGTCGCGCTACAGATGTATGTCCTGCATAATTGGTGTGCGTACGGTCCTACAGTCGCTTGTGGTGGCCCTGATCCATAACCCGGAAAATGAGGGAAACGGTTGCTTCAGAACAATCTTTGGATGTTCCAAGCGTGTGAGTTAGGTTTACCCTTGCAAGGTTTGGAAATTCGATTTAGAATTGTCCGTTTCTCACGGAGATTGAGACTGCTTATTCCTTCTGCCACATAGAGTAACAACCGTAACTATTGTTGGAATAATCTTGATGAATGATAATCTCTACCTTGCTTGTCTAGAATAGGTGCTTACCTAGAATGGTTAATGAAACTAGAATTTGGAAGCAAAATTATGAAATTAAGGACCTACTCTTTGTTGCTTTTCAGCATAAGCTAAACCCAGAACCTATGCAAAGCCTTCATGGTCTAGTTATGGGCTAAGTATACCTAATTCCGGGTAAGCCTTGCTGAGTATTAGAGTATTCAGTCTTGCCATATGATTTTATTTCAGGTAATGTCCCTGAAGACCCTATTCTTCCCATGCCTTGGCCCTATGCTCTGCCTGATGGTTGGTCCGTGGAGTGGGACCCATCCCCGGCCAACACTAAACATACCGAGTGATGTCATGCCAGGGCTTAGCAAGATGTCCGCACTAGCGACGTGTAAAAATGGTCGTGTTTTTAATTCTGCTGCCGTAATCTTGAAAACTTTGAACTGGTTTGTAATAAATTCTATCAGTTTGAGAGCTAATACTACTTATGGAAATTCTTGTAATATAAATGCTTGTGATGTAAAATATGATAGCAATTGTATCTCTGGACTCGCCTTCATGCGAGGTACCTTGTTTGATCCTACTTTCGGTGGTTTATCGGGACGTTACCCGACAGACCAAGGGGTTACACCATTTGAAGTACGATAGGAGCCCTTGAGAGAGGACTTGCATACTTGAGCCGGTGTAATTCAGGTTAGTTCTGCCATAGTTCTTGTCCTGCGAGACCTTGTGGTACAACCAAAATGAAGTCCAGTCTACAGGCCATTTGTTTTTGTAGGTAGTCACGGGGCTAGAAACTATCTCCCGGTAGGTAAAGTTGTAGCAGCCGTACTGGGCTTCAGCTTCGCCTTCGGTGCCGTCGGCAGTCATCACAGCAATTATCTTTGGTTGATAATGTACTAGATGGACAAAGGTGAAGTTTTCAGCCGAAGCTTGGAAACAATAGGTCTTTTCCAACCAAAAGTATAGGTTGAGACGCGCAATGGAGTAGAGCATCAGCTTGTTTAGAAACATCTTGTGTAGCCGAAGGGTCTGCACAAACATGGGGTCCAAGGGGAAGCGAAGCCCCATAGTGAACAAATATCGGAGCACTACGACTTCGTCTAACTCCGAATGGGCCGAAGTCTCGCCAGTCTTGGGGCAGCGGGCCTGACCTGCAACAACTTGTCCTCGGCGGACCATATCAGCTAGCACAGACTCCGTGACACCACTATCCCTAAGAGACTGAGTTGGGGGCTTCGCGCGTTCGGTCTTCGGTGCCATGTCCGTCAGAAGCAATGTATGAATGAGTGGAAGCTTCACAAAGGAAAGCAAGCGTGGGCTCGGATAAACAGCGTCAGAAGGGGCTCAGGCACGAGCTGTAAACCGAAGCTTGAAGAAAATAATGCGCAAAAAGCGTAAGGAAAGCGATGGGATGCGCCGTTTATATATAGCGCACCGGGCGGCAAAATAAACAAAAAGACACCTTTGCCCCTTGCATTCAACCGTTACTAAATGATCTCTGCAGTTGAACGTGGGTTCTGCGGTCTTTTTCCGCACAGTCCCATCTACTCAATTCTTTTTCTTTTTCCCTACCATTTTTCTTTTTCAAGTTTTATCTTTTTCTTCTATTTTTGTCTTTTTTCACAGGAACACAACGGATCCTCTTGTCCAGGATCGATGATCCGAGGGGTGGCACTTCACGCTGCATTGCACGCGATGGGGCAGTCGAGGCCTCGGGTCTACCAAAGAAGTCCCTCGCCCTCGAGGGGCTACTGTTGGGGAACGCCACTTTCGGATCGCGTCGAAGGGTCAAAGGCCCAAGGGATATGCCAATTTCTGAGATGGTCTTCGGATCATACCGAAGGGTCGCGAAGATGAAGCATTTCCCAAAGGGCAGGCAAGGAAAAGTTGACACCGCGGACTTCGTCTGACCAGGCAGCCGATGATGATACGAAGCCGGAATACCAAAGGTCTACGACGAGGAGGACCATCGCATCGAGGTAGACCATAGGGCGTAGTGGGCTGTAAAGGTGGATCAGATAGGAAATTACTGTATACCCTGAAATATTCAAGAAATATAGTTGTTGAGGGGTAAAAAGGTGCAATAACGATGAAGGGTAGGTGAGCTGCTCACTATAAATACCTCTATAACTCTAAGTGATGGCATGGTTGATCTCGAGAGAATAGAATATTGTTTCCTTCTCCGAAGGGTCTTTAGTGTCTGATTGTGTCGTGGTGTCTTTTCGTGGGGGTAGTGCTTCTTCACTCTGAAGCGTACTCTCCACCAACACTGATCTTTGATGAAATTGATGAAAGGTACCTACCAATCAACCTCGATCATCATGACCTCTCGACTTGTTTCTTGTGGATCCTAGTCGATGATCATTTGATTTGGCTTTTTAATGGACGAGTGGTGTGGCTTGTGGACGAATACTCCTGGAGGGACATCTGATCGGTCATAGCCCAGCTTTGAGAGTACATTTGCTGCCACGTTGTTGTCACAAACCACATGGAGGATTTCCAGGCCCAACAACTTGTTCTCCAGTTTGCGTATCTCCATGACATACGCATCCATGATGTCTTTGTTGATGTCCCATTCCTTGGGCACCCCTAGCATATCCGTTGGTTTCACACGAATATGTCTCAGTTGGCCCGAAGGAAGCTGATGAGCGCGCATTCCTATTTGTCACCCAGCCCTATGCCGATCAGGGCTGTGCAACACCCTAATTTTCAAACTAGGAGTTTAAACAAACTTTGTTAGGTTTTGTTTAGGATCCATAAGGTTTTAATTCAAATTCTTTTGATTTTAGAGCATTTACCGTGAACTAAAGGTATTTTATTTATCTATAAAAAGAAATATGAGGAAACATAGGGTTTGTGCATTTCATGCCTCATTGCATTGTTTTATTGTTTGTTTTTCATTTAAATTTATTTTTCAAGTTCAAATTCAAAAGCATTTGAATTGCATTTCTTTTTCTCTCCCTCTCTTTCTCTCTTTTGGGCCGGCCCACTTCTCTTTCTCCCTTCTTCTCTTTCTTTCACCTCCTCGCGCGGTCCAGCTGGCCCGGCCCCTTTTTCCTTCCTCCCCCGCGCGGCCCAGCTCTTCCCCCGGCCTCCCTCTCTCTCTTCTTGGCCTAGATGCTCGCCCCGGCCCAAAACCGCTCGCGCCTCTCCCTCCTTCCTTCTCCCGCTCGCGCTGATAGGCGGGGCCTGCCTGTCAGGCTCATCTTCCTCCTCCGCGCCAGACTCGAACTCGCACCCGAGTCTAGATTGGCCTTCACCGTGCGGCACCTCAGGCCCGCACGCCTAGGCACCCTTGTGGCCACCCTATAAGTACCGCCCGTGCCCTAGGGTTCTTATCCTTCAAGCCGCAG
Organism: Panicum hallii; assembly: GCF_002211085.1. Classification (NCBI taxonomy): domain Eukaryota; kingdom Viridiplantae; phylum Streptophyta; class Magnoliopsida; order Poales; family Poaceae; genus Panicum; species Panicum hallii. The sequence continues at coordinate 14,973,231 of NC_038042.1, read as the reverse complement.
CCGCCGTTGCCTAAAACCTAGCTGCCCGAGGGTTTCCTCCGCCGCCGCCGCCTCCGCGTCTCCGGCTGCCACCACGCCGTCTTTCCGCCGCTCCTTCGCTGCCGCAAGCCGCCGCCAAAGCTTCGCCGCTGGGTAAGTGTCGGTGTTTTACCGGCTGCCCACCGAGGGATATGCCCAATATGGTAAGTTTAGGTGAGGAGACTCCGAGATCAGGAACTCGAAGGTGCAAGGAACACAAAACTTAGACAGGTTCGGGCCGCGAGGTGCGTAATACCCTACGTCCTGTGTGGCGGTTTGTATTCCCTTGGGTGTAGAATGAGATGATTTGAGGGGGTCCCTACCCTCCCTTATATGTCCGGGAGGTCAGATATACAAGAATCCTAGTCCAATACTAGATAAGGAATCGTAACCGAATACAACTTAAGTAGATTCCTTTTGTACCGACTAGCTTTATCTCCTATTCATACGGGATAAATAAGAGATAAATGAGGTAAATAAGAGATAAGACGAGCTTTATCTCTTAAGCCTGTTTAAACTACGTTATCTACACAGCCCCGTAGTCCCGGGTCTGACAAGCCCCCGAGCTCTTCGTAGCTGAGTACTGCAGGCTTCTCGAGTACTTTTGAAGTAGTCTTTGGCTTGTTTTGAAGCTCCATCTTGAAATACTTCTTCGAGTACTTACTTGGCTGCATCGAAGCTATGAGGTGCTCATGCCCCGAATTACTTCTTTGGTATGGTGTGCGATTGAAAAATCGCACTCCATATGGAGTAGCCCTCGAGCCTTAGGTTGAATCGGAGAATCAGGCTAAGGGTCGCATTAGTCTTGAATCTTCCTTACTTACTCTTCGAATAAATTCTAAAAAATAAGTAGTCGATGCCACATACCCCGCAGCCCCCAAGCCTTGAACCCAAATCTCCCAGGTTTGGGAAAAAAGGATCCAAGAATCATGGCATTGGTGTTACTCTGAAATCCTGAGAAAAACTCTTCGCCTTTTGCATAGTGAAATTAAGCCTCCCGCTGGTTTATTTAACCGTGCGGTGACTTAGAGTATCTTCTGCACTCTCAGTCTTCATATGAGTCATCTTCGAGTAGTTTTGTGGCATCCAGCCCCCGAGCTTACGAGCCAGGAGAGCTGAAGGAGCCATGTCGAGTAGTGTGCATCGCCCAGCCCCCAAGCCTGGGAACTAGCGGAACTGTGATGGCACGCCGTGCTGCCTGGAGGGTTGTTGCCGAAGCTTGATCTGAAATAAATGCATACATTGTGTAGCATAATGCGGAGATACCGAGTAGTACTCAGTAATAATATGAAGACACCAAAATTTATTTGATGTAAAAATTGCTGTGTCGAGCTCTTTTTTAGGCCATTTAAATCTCCCGAGCAGTCCACCTATTACATTTAAGCACCTGGTCCTGTTTTAGCCATTGCTCATAGCGTGTTTGAGATCTTTGTCTCATGCACGCGTACAGGCGTTAGGCGTGACAAAAGAGCTGAGGTTTCACGGATTAAGGTATGTGCTACTCAAGTAGATTAGGGACCGTTAAGAGGAGACAACAAGCAGAAAGTAATCATCATGCGATAAAGAGGATGCGCAGTGCGCAAAAGTAGTCGATGAAGTGTAGCTCTGGAGGGTTTCAATGCCCGTCGAGAGACGTACACAGATAGGTAGTCAGCGAAGTGTAGCTCTGGAGGGATTCATGCCCGTCGAGAGACATACACAGATAAGTAGTCGATCATGGTGTAGCCCCTGAGGGTTTCATACCCGTCGAGAGGCGTACCCAAAAAGGTAGCCCATCCGGTCAAGAACAAGTTGGAAAAGGTATAAGTCACTTAGCTTGATTCGTGGATGAATGTCGATGAAGCTGTGGAGCTCGTTGATGGAGCTGTGATGATTTGTTGATCAAGCTCGACTAGTTGGAGTCGATTCCGAACAGTTTTCAAGTCGAGACGAGTAGTTGATGTAGTCGTCGGCGAGCCGCCGATCGTCCTCGCGAAGTCGAGGTGCCCCATGGTGGGCGCCAGCATGGCCTTCTGGTGAACTGGAAAGATGCCATCGAGTCCGCCGATGGATCTTCGATGCGCTCCCCTACCTGGCGCGCCAGCTGTCGGTGTTTTACCAGCTGCCCACCGAGGGATATGCCCAAGGTGGTAAGTTTAGGTGAGGAGACGCCGAGATTAGGAACTCGAAGGTGCAAGGAACACAAAACTTAGACAGGTTTGGGCCGCGAGGTGCATAATACCCTACGTCCTGTGTGGCGGTTTGTATTCCCTTGGGTGTAGAATGAGATGATTTGAGGGGGTCCCTGCGCTCCCTTATATGTCCGGGAGGTCAGATATACAAGAATCCTAGTCCAATACTAGATAAGGAATCGTAACCGAATACAACTCGAGTAGATTCCTTCTGTACCGACTAGCTTTATCTCCTATTCATAGGGGATAAATAAGAGATAAATGAGGTAAATAAGAGATAAGACGAGCTTTATCTCTTAAGCCTGTTTAAACTACGTTATGTACACAGCACTGTAGCCCCGGTCTGACAGTAAGGTAGCTCTCCGCCGGTTAATCTCTTCTCTCCCCGCTTTCCCCGTGCGCCAACCCGCCCACCGTCGTTCCACGCCGCTCCTCACCGCCGGCCACCGCCTACAGCTGCCATCGCTCCTCCCAAACCAGCTAATTGAGTTCCCCTTCACGCGTGCTACCTCCCAGTCCAAACCCAAGCAAACTCGAGGCCAGAATCGCATGTTCATGTAACTCCGGCGAGCCATCACCGCCTGTCGCCGCTCTCGCCTCGCCGCCGGCACCTCGCGCCACCGCCCGAGCCGCCAGCTCCATCCCCGCCATTAGATCTAGATCCAACGGTCTAGTTCAGTCCTAGACCGAGTCAAATAGATCTAATACCGGTCAACCTAAGGTGGTTTTGCGGTTTAGCCCTTAACTTTTCTGGAAATCAACCCGCAGTCCATGTCAGTTCAAAAGTAATCGCGAATAGGTCCTTTTCTCTTCTGTTTAGTCCCCTATCTTTTCCTAAAATAGAACCCGCAGTCCTTAATCCTTCTGCTTTTAATCAACACCCTAGGTCTAAGGTTTATTTATGATCTAGCCCTCGATTTCTTTTGTCAGAGCCCTTTTAGTTTCAAATCTTCTGCAAATAAGCCCCTAGAATCATGTTTTAGCCCTAATTTCTCCGTTTTAACTCCATTTTCGTCGATTCTTGCGCTCACGCGATCCTTACGACATATGCAGTAGGTTTATCATATTATTTTGCTCTATTTATATTGATTGGTGTACTATTTCTTATTTATTATATTTGTTTGCTTGTATGTATTTGTGTGCTACGATAGAAGCTACGTGGTTCGAGGGTCCTCAAGAGCCGAGCTCCAAAGATGTTCCTGAGCAGCAGCAGTTGGTTAATGAAGGCAAGTGGTCCTTGATCATATTCTAGTCCTAATAACATTATAAATACACACATTTACTTTATATGTTTGCATGTGTCTAGAATATGATGGATCCCAAACTAAGGATGTGCCTAGTTTCTATTGAGTTTCCTTGATTAAACCTGGGTTATTATATTTATGTCATAGCTGCGCTAGTTGCTTTTACTTAGACTTTGGTTGGATAACTTGAAAATCATGCTACACTGGTTTACTCATGTTCTGGGATACTTTTATGGTGATAATTAAGATCATTACATTAATTGGAACATGGAGAACCACCCAAAAAAACAGTGCAACCACAATACTACATGGCTCTGGTCTTGGCTAATTAATTAGAAACTTTAGCTTATGATAATCTTACCAAAAGGGCAAGAGGGGTTGCATTGACGGGGTATAGCTCGGTCCTCTTCAGGCATATTGATATATGTGGTCCTTGGCTAAGGCACTACCTCATTAGGGAGGGTTATGACCGCTTTGACTTGAAACCTTAGCGGATTGTCATAGGTTAGGGAATCTTTGTAAAGGCCTTATAGTGAATCCCTGCCACTCACCTCGAAAGTGTTTAAGAGCCTTGCAAACCCGGGCATCAAGGGAAACATGAATTATGGGTAAAGTGTACAATCTCTGCAGAGTGAAAACTGATATATCAGCCGTGCTCATGGTTAAGAGCGGCTTGGACACTCACATGATAATTGGACTTAAAGATGATCTAAACCGATGTTCTTTATTTATTTATGTTGTTGTTCACTTATGTCTTTATTTATTTAAGGGATTGGTATATACTTACACTTAGTCAATGCTTACTTAATAAAACTTGACCAACTAAAAATGCTTATCGCAGTCAAACCATGTCAGCTTTTCCTTGATTATAGACTTGCATATCATATAATTTACTCCACTTGCTGAGTACCAACCATAAGTGTACTCACACTTACTTTATTAAAAAATAATGCTGCTCAGAACAAGATAATTGTCCGGTGTTCCCTGAAGATTTCGAAGAATACTAGGCGTATGTCTCCCAGTCATCTGCCTGTGAAGTTGAAGTCCGCTGCTATTTATCGACGTTTATTTATTCGTTTAAGATTAAAACTATCGATCATGTATTATTTCGGATATTCTCTTGTGACATCTACTGTATGTGCGAAACTTGATCCCGGCGCACATATGGGATGCATTCCGTTACCTTTTCTAAACCAGGTGTGACAGGCTATCTTGGACGGATCACCTTCCTGTAGGTGGATGGCCTTCATGCCGATGTCGCTGGTGGATTTCACCGAGGACTGGCTTGACTTCTTAGTCAGAATCACTATCTCAAACTGAGGGAGCTGCTGTGCAGCCGCGAAGACTTCAGTGGAAATGCCTAGCACGCGGGTAGTCAAGGTGTAATCGATTGCCTCTTGGTCGCAGTCGTACGACCTCTTCAGGTTGCTGCAGAAATTGAGTACCTCTGTCTTCCCCTGCATCTTGAGGAGCAGGTAGATGTAGTGGGGCACAGCCATGAATTTGGCTAAGAAGGTCTTCTGAGGATGGCGTGGTAGGATGACTCGAAGTTCGCCACCTCAAAATTAATGTACTTGGTGTGGTAATTTTCCTTGATCCTGAAGGTGACCGGTAGTGTCACCGAGCTGATTGGTGTCGCCGAGTTCCCTAGGATGATGCCGTAATGCTGGGGGTAAGCAAGTTGGTGATGTCCAGCCCCATCTTATTCAAAGTACTCACCAAGAGTAGGTTGAGGCCGCTCCCGCCGTTGATGAGTACTCGTGTGAGTTGGGAGCCTGCCACTACAGGATCCAGCACAAGTGGGAATTTTTCCGACTCGGAGAAACTGGTCCACTGATCCTCTCTGGAGAAAGAGATTGGGACCTCGCTATGTCTCAGAGGTCGCTATATGGCTGGCTCAATCACCATGATCTCACGCAGTGTTAGCTTCTGCGCTCGCTTGGTGGAGAAACCGGAGCTGCTGCCAAAGATGACGTTGATAATGTTCGCAGGGTGTTGATAACCCTGTGCCTCCGACTTGTCTCCCTCGTCATCCTTTTTGTCCTTCTTTTTTCCATCTTGATCAGGAAGAGGCACGTTCAGGACTTGTGGAGGTTGCTGCACTCGAATAGGGTGTGTTTGGACTTCAGGTGCATCGGGCATTGATTGTGCTAGTTCCCCAACTTGGTCCTGCTGGTTCTCCGACTTCTTGCCTCACGGGCTGCGATCCACAGTCGCGACGAGATCATCGGACTTGCGCTTTCAGAAAGACACTGAGTACTCCCGCTGGCCCTTGTTGGAGCGGTTATCATTGTTCCACTTGCCCCCATTATCGTTGTCGTGCTTGGGGTAGCGGTCATGCTCCTGGTCCTCCTGGTCTACCCATCGCTGCATCATGTTGCGAAGTTCCACGATGGTCTTGGGGTGGTTGCGTCCAATGTCGCAGTAGAGGTGCCACTCGGTGAAGCCATTTTGGAAGTAATCGATGTTGTCCTCGTAGAAGATGTTAGCGATGGTGGTGTGGGTGTTGAAGAAACGTCGGGTGTAAGACCTCAAGGTCTCATTCCGCTCTTGCTTACATTGTGACAAGTCATGGTGAGTACCTACTCGAAGCATGGAGACCTGGAAGTTGTCGACGAAGACCCACTTCAGGTCCTCCCAGGAGTAGATGGAGTCTGGCTTGAGGCTTTTGAGCCAGGTGAGTGATGTAGGTTTTAAGACCATGGAGAGGTAGAATGCCTTGGTGTGTTGGAGCCGCCCGAGACTTTGACGGATGTCGAGTAGCAGCGCAGCCATTATTGTGGGTCCTGCTTGCCATCATACATGGTGATGACGACCGGCTTGAACTCTCTTAGGTACTCATGAAGGGAGATCCTCTGAGTGAAAACTGGAAAGCTGTCGCTGTCATCGCGGTTGCGGAATTCCCCACCACGCTCCTAGCATACTGAGTCGATGACGTTCTGAGCATCGCGGTTGTCGTTGATGACCTCTCGCAAATTGCGATAGCCTTGGCCTCCCAGGGGTGGTTTCCGCCTCGTGGTCTTGTGAGTTTTTGGTTGCCTTGTCCATGTGGGGGCGGATGAACCTCTTGGTTGCCTCAGCCCCTCGAGGACTATTGGACCTCCTGGTGGCCGTGGCCACCCTGGCAGTCATTGTCTCTTCTAGGATTGGCTCTACCTCCTGGGGTACGGCTAGCCTGAGGAGCGATGTCCGTACTCCTCGAGTCCTGTGATGTACGGTGTGGCAGAACCGCCCAAATTAATCCAGCTTAAGTGCACTAACCATCACCATAGAGGCAATCCAGGCTAACACGCACTTAAAACGGAGTAAAATGACAGTTTGTCGGGTGACATCCCGATGCAACCACTGGAATTTCGATCAAAACAATGCATACATAAAACCCACATGAAGTTGAGCCTAGAGATTACAACAATCCACAAATTTCACAACAAGAGTTCCACATGAATTATTATTACAAACTAATTTTGAATACATGCATAAACAAGTACTTTTAGAGTTTAATAGTGCAGCGAAAAATAGATGATAGTTCTAATGACGATACAAGATATCATGATGAAGCCCGTACATGATATCATTCAATGTTATCATTGTTGACCGAGGACGTATCCCATTCCACCGACCAACCAGCAAGAAGAGTACAAGGCCAAGTCAAGCTAGCAACCATAACTGCAAAGGTCTCCCCTGAAAATAAAGCCACAAGCAAGGTTGAGTATACTAATACTCAGCAAGGATTACCCGACTAGTGGTATATACTTAGCCGACTCCTAAACATGCAAGGCTTTTGGCTGAGGGGTTGTTTTTACTAAAAAGCATCTAAGAGTGAGTCCTTGCTTTACATTTTTAGCATCAAGTTCTAGTTGATTAACCATTCTAGGTAAACAACTATCCAAATCACACATGGTCAAAAAATAATTACTGAGCATCCAACCAGATTAATAATCATCATTGTTCCTCTTCTTACTCTATGTGGTAAAAGGGTTAAGTACTCTCAATGGCCGCAAGAAACAGATGATTCGAATTGATTTTTAACCTTGCAAGGGAAACCTAAACACACATCACGTGGTTACTCACAGAGTCACACGTGCAATTTTTCTCCTTTATTCCCGTTTCATGGATCAGGGCCACCATCCTCGAGTACAGAGGTCCATGAACCACGGAACGAAGCCGAGCCATGGCTGCTCTTGCACTCACCATGTGCCCATGGGAATGGTGTCAAGATGGTGGGAGGTATGTCCACGCACCGGTTTAATTAGGTACTTAAACTTACCGATTACCATATTCTCGGCATGTGGTTACTACATTCAAAAACATAACCACCACTACCACACACCACAAACTTAGCATTTTCGCTAAATAGACGGGGTCTCAATCATCATCAGAAATATCGTAACATAGCCCCGTCCGTCGACCTTATGATTCCAACGCAGGTAAAATAAGCAACTCCTATATCTCGCGAGTGATAGGAAATCACTAGACTTTTACCGGAGTCCTATTAGCATGGCAATCTAGCGGTCGACACAAACTAGTGTTCATATCATAGGTACTAGGATCATGCCACTAGGGTCTCAATCAACTCCTACAAACTTAATGCACAATACCATATATAAATAAAAGTTGCATAAGTTTAAAAGTAGGGGTTATGCTCTGGGGTTTGCCATCTTGAGCAAAACTAGTCGTGGGCGCTTTCGAACTTTGGTTTGGATCTTTAGCAACTTCAGTTAGATTAACTTGAGCTTCACGCTGCTCACTCTCAGACTCGGGCACCAGCTCGAAGATTCCGTCAACGAGAGTCGTCGATTCTATATGAATGCACATGTATGAGTGGTTTTAATGGGACAAGATAAAAAACTATTGCACTATAAAGTAGTCATTCAACACAACTCAATTTAAGTTATTAAGCACTTCATTTTATTTTCCTTGGGCAGTCATTTATTGAGTACTTATCTGGATTAACTAACTTCATTAAGTAAGTGAGTGGTTTTGTCATTTCATCAACGGCCATTTTCAAAAGCAAGCATAGATTAACAAAACTACTCACAGAGATAGTTTTTGGGGTTGAGATTTTTATGCAGAGCATATTACTTAAGTACAAACCCATTGTAAAATTTTTAGCCATTTTCGTTCAGCAGATTATTCATGAAAAATAAATTAAACAGCTACTGTTAGGATCAAGATCTATTTATACAGAACAAACCATGCAAGAACTGGTGCTCAATATTTCATTGAATACTCATAAACTTATGGTGAGTCTTCGGTAAAATTTTCAGGTTTCAGTGTGCAAGATTCAGAGCATAGAAAATAAGTCAAGATACATCTAATTAATCAAGATTTGTTTCTACAGATAGTTCCATAAGTTTTCTGTGTCTCAAACTTTTCCAACATGATAAACTACTCAAAGATAGTCTCTAGTTAAAATTTCTTATTTTTCTACGCACCAGAACTAGTTACTTTGATTTAATGTAGTTTTTCTTAACTAAAAATATATGAGCAAGTTAGACAGAAGTAAAAGGTTCAAAACTTTGTCCATAGCTTTTATGTATCAAATTTACTCTACTATAAAAGTTTTAACCCTAAAATATCAGTAGAACAGTATGAACAAATAACTCTATCAAAAAAAGCACATCAAACAAGAAACCACAAAAAACACTCGTTTTAATAAGTGGATACTAGTTTACAGTCCAAAATTCATGCACAGAACTATCCTAGATCAAGAGATACATTTATGGGCTATTTAAAACAAGATTAATTTGAGATCAAGTTTTAGCTTGTAACTAGTTATCCATCTGTGCAAAAGTAGTCGGATTCATCAAGAGGATTACAACAAATTTTAGTTTGCATTTTTCTGATTTATCTATGATTTTAGATTGATTTTACAAATGGTAGCCTTTTGAAAACAAAAGTACTCGGGTTCTCGCAGATAGATCCCTGAATCTAGCAGAAAGGATGCAAAAAAGAATTTGGCGATTGTAATGTAGTCCCTAGGCGGGGCTGGGCTGTTCCCGGCCATAATCCAGTGAGGAAACTAGTTGGCGGCGAGGGGAAAAGGGTGGGGGAGCACGAGGAGGTTGAGGGGAACTTGTTGGTGTGCTCGGTTGGGGCTGGGGTGGCCGGAGTTGGGCTGCCGGCTTGTGAGCTGGAGCTCTGGTGAGATGGGGGCGATGGGCGGTGGTGGTCCGGCGAGGGAGGGCGGCGTGGGGAAGATGTGGAGAACCAAAAGGTCGAGAGCGACCTGTTAGAGCCTCGGTTTGGGCAGAGGAGGAGCGGAAACTAGGGCTCGACGGTGAGGTCGAGTGGCGGCGTTAATGGTGGGGTGGTGGTGGTTCCCGGGTGCATGTGAGTAGGGGCTCAGTGCAGCCATTTTATAGGCGCACAGGGGGAGAAGGAGGAGCTGGGCGCGACACAACAGAGGGAGGCACAGCCGGGACAAGGTCGCGGCATCGCCAGCGCATCGTGTCTTGGCCGTCGGGAATCGACGGCCGCGTGGTGCGTGCTAGCTGGCTGGGCGGGATACAGGGCGTGGCAAATCGCCGGTAGCAGGCTCGATCGGTGGCTGGTCGGGGCTCGTTGGGGGTCACGCCTTGAGGCGGCTTGCCGGGGCAGGCATGGTCGGCCAGGTGGCCGGTGGCCACTGCCCCCTCAACGGGACAGAACAGGGGAGGGGAGAGAAGAGAGAGAGAGAAAGAGAAAAGGGCTGGGATTAAGTTAAAATTTTGAATAGAAACTTGAAAATCTCTAAACACGAAAGTTGTAGGGAATTTGAAAATCTACAACTTTTATTTTAGCTCAAAATACATTTGAGCCACATTTTAAAAGTTATTTTAAATTCAAGGCTACTAGAATTGGAAATACTAGTCATTTCTTGTGTTAAATTTTTAAATTTGCAAATGGTGTTTGACGTACATCCAATAATGTACTAAAATATGAGTGTGTTTTTATGCTACATTTGTCATGAAATGTAGAGCATGAAAAGGTTATAAACACAAAAGGAAAAAATCTCGCATATACACATACATACACATGCAGATTCACATTCATACATATGCATATGCACACATGTAATTTTAATACCTTCATCATGTAATTGTGCCATGATGATTTGATCATGAAGGGTTGGTTCAACAGAGATATGATTTAAAGTGCCTTGGGGAATCATTTCCAAATTGAGTTTCCTCATCTCATGACATATCGTTTCATTATAAAATTCTACGGACAAGCAATTGCAATGAGCCTTGCGGCTTAGCGCATCTGCGGCTACATGTACTGGGGCTGTAGTCAAGTGTTCATGAAGAGTGTGGAAAGCTTTTTCACATTTTTTGCTCCACACAAACTTTACTCCTTTCTTCAATAGTTCAGTCAGAGGCTTAGCAATTCTGGAGAAGTCCGAAATAAAGTGGCGATAATAACCAACTAAACCAAGAAAACTGCGAATCTGATGGACAGAGGTGGGAGGTTTCCAATCCATCACCTCTTGTACTTTGCTAGGATCAACGGATATGCCTTCACTGGAAATAGTGTGGTCCAAAAATTTTACACTATCCAGCTAGAATTCACACTTGGAAAACTTAGTATAGAGCTGATGGTCTCTAAGACGCTGGAGAACAATGTGCATGTACTTAGCATGATGTTCCTCATTCTTGGAATAAATAAGGATGTCATCAATAAAAACCACAACGAACTTGTCAAGATCGGGCATGAATACCGAATTCATAAGATACATGAAGTAGGCAGGAGCATTTGTGAGCCCGAAAGACATGACTAGCAACTCGAAGAGTCCGTATCGTGTGGAAAAGGCAGTCTTAGGGATATCACATGGACGAATCTTGATCTGATGATAACCAGAGAGAAGATTATTTTTTGAGAAGACTCTAGCTCCCACTAATTGATCGAAGAGAACATCAATGCGGGGAAGTGGATATTTATTTTTGATTGTCACCGCATTAAGAGGTCGGTAGTCCATGCACAGCCGCAAACTATCGTCCTTCTTCTTCACAATAGGGGTAGGCAACCCCAAGGTGATCCACTAGGACGAATGAAGCCTTTGTCTAAAAGTTCCTGCAGTTGGAGTTTCAATTCAGCCAACTCCTTGTGTGGCATTCTATAGGGTCTTTTTGAGATAGGTGCAGTGCCTGGCTGCAGTTCGATGATGAACTCAATATCCCTATCCGGTGGCATTCCTAGCAAGTCATCCGGAAAAATACCAGCATACTCGCACACCACTAGAATATCTTCAGGTTTGACTCCTTCCATTGTGAAAGCACAGGAATTTATGCATTCCCGAGAAGGTAGGTAAAAAGTAGTGGCTCCGTGACTGGGTGAGTTTATTAACATGGCTCGGGAAGAAATATCTAACGTAACCCCGTGCAGAGCCATCCAGTCCATTCCTAAAATAATGTCCATGCCTTCAAGTGCCAAAAGGATAAGGTCGGTTTTGATAGTTTTTACTACCCAACTTGATCGGTACGTGCCTTATGATTTGGTTGGAAGCAATTTTACCACCCGGTGTTGATATCATGTATGGCCCTTTTGTGTGACAAAAATCCAAGGCCACTTTTGCACCAAATTTTGCACTAATAAAACTATGGGATGCACCAGAATCAAATAATATAACTGCAAGCTTGTTGTGGATAGAGAAGGTACCCGATATCACTGGTGCACCCTCGAAAAGCTCAGCAAGTGTGGTGAAATTGAACCTTCCTTGCCTGATCTGATCAATCTGTCTTTTGTTCTTGTTCTTATTGTTCTGGCTAGAACCTTACCCTTGATTTAGCTGCCTAGGCTGGGGGCATTCTCGTGCAAAGTGGCTAGAACTCCCAAAATTAAAGCAACAATTTGTGTTGCTCGGACGACTAGGCTGTTTGTTACCTAAGGATGTCTTTATTGGCATACCTACTGAGCTTTTCTTGGGTGTGGTGCATCTGGCATGGTCCATCTTTTCTTGGACAGGTGAGTGAGTTCTTGCTCTTATGATTGTGTTGGCGTTAGTAGTACTACTGGTTTGCCTTCTACCACGTGGAATAGAATTCCGTACATGTAATTTCCCATCCACTTAAGTCTACGTCGCAGGTGCAGTGCTCAGAGTCCGACACTTTATTTGGGGGTCCTTAAGTTCCATCGGAAGTCATGATAGTGGCATTAGGGAGTCCGAGTAAACATCCCTTGTCTCCTTTATTTCCTCATTGAGCTCTTGATAGCCCACAACCTGAGGTTGGTGAAAATTGCGGCCACCTCGTTGATGGTGCTGCTGCAGCAGGAATTGATGAAACGCTTGCTGCCCTTGAACAAGCTGGTGAAGCAACTCAGTCTGGGCGGCCATTAATTCAGCCATATTGGGTGCTGATGGCGGCTGGTGCGGTTGTCTGCTACCACTAGCACCAAAACCGCTTGGGGTGTTGCGGGTCCCTTGAACCATCTGTAATGTGCAAATTTTTCATAAATTTCAGAATCCACAATACCACAAAGGCTGAGTGTCCTAAGTGCGGAAGTTTTAGAACTCAAGGATTCATAGATAAACTATGGACAGAATACTGCTGATTGCAAGAAAATTCATAACTCCTAGTCTGTTCATCCAAGTCCTTTCAAATTTTGGCAGTGACTAGGAAATTTAGTGGCCTACAACTTTAGTATTCAATTACACCTCCGACTACTACATCTACGACTACTTCGACTACATTCCCAACTACTACGGTTACATCATCGACTATTTTGGCTACATCACCGACTACATCGACTATTATACGGCTTCTTTGACTAAATCACCGACTGCTTCACTACATCAACAACTACATCGATTATGTATCCGACTGCTTTGACAACATCTACATCTGCTTCGACTACATCTCCGACTACTTCAATTATCACTCCGTCAACTACGACTACAGTTTCGAGTATGCTGCATCTTTGACTACCTCGACTGAATCTCCGACTGCTTCAACTATATCTATGACTACTACGATAATATTTTTGACTGCTCCGACTGCATTTTTGACAACTTCGATGGCATCTCTGACTTCTTCAGTTACACTTCTGACTACTACGACTACCTCATGGTCTGCTTATACTGCATCTCCGACTAGTATGACTACTTTTCCGATACTTCGACTACATTTCAGATTGCTTGAGGTGCACCTCCGACTACTACGACTACATGTTCGACCACTTCGACCACATCTTTGCTTTTCTGTTTTGGCGGTTCTTCAGCAGACCGAGCTATAGTATTTTGCCTATAACTCTTAACTACAAAAGTCCAATGATGCTGAAAATTTCTAAGCACCTAGATCACGAAATTTATGACAACTTTGGTATTCAACTTGTTGCCCAGAAGAATCATCTTCAAGGGTAACAATTTCGACAATATCCTGTTGTAAGGTATGGACTGGACAATAGAAGTCCAATATTTCTGGAAGTGACTTCAAAATAATCCAAAAGTTCTCACATTTCACCAAATTTGTATTCAGCACTTTGCTAGATCAGGCTCTAAGATGGTCATTTCCTTAAATATTTCTCATGCTGTCTACCTAGAAATTACAGTGGATAGCCAGCTAGTGGTTTGGTCCCAAGAGAAGATTTACTTGTCTACAAATTACCAAATTTGTACAGTAGGTGCTGGATCAAGTTTGCAACAATTTTTGTATTGAATACTTCTACAGAAGACTTCTCTAAGAGGGTCGAAAAATTTAGGTGACAGAAGTGCTCAAAATAGTCAAAAAGACTGAGATGTGGAAGTTTCTAGTGTTGCCCACTGAGTACTAGTCCAAAAATTCTCAAAACTTAGCAGCAGAAAGGGGTTAAAATTTGAAGCAACTCCCCTGTTAAGCTTTTCTTCAGATAAGGTAATTTCCTAAGTCTAATTAATTCCTCTATCTAGATATGGCAGAAAAAGATAGATTTCTAGATATCAAACGTGCTCTAGTGCAACTTACTCCCTTATAAAACCTAGGACAATGTTTTATTCAATTTTCATGTATGATCATGATGCATGCACGTCCTTTTCGTCCTCACAAAGCAAAACTATTGTTAAATAGCTTTGCTCTTACGTGGTTAATTTCGTTGGCATACATAATACGTCTCTCCTTATAATAACTAGCCGAATTTTTCTAACCGTTCTTAGATTACGTAATTGTGGTTAGTGTACATGTAGAAGATTGATAGAATATATTGAAGTTTTTGTGCCAGCACTCACGAAAGCGTCCCAGTACATTACGGCTCACTATAGTAGCGGCATCTATGCGTTCGACACTACATGGACAGTGCTTCATATGTTACCGTGATAACATATTCACTTCCCGTATAAATCGCCTTATGGGATGTTTGTACGTCGAAGCCACCATATGTGCAGCATATTTTACTCCCAATATAATCAATGAGTGGTTGGTATATCGGCAGCACCTCAAGTAAGCCACTTCTTGAGGTAGCGTTCAGTTCGCATCACCGACGTGAGGGTCAAGCTCTCTCAGTTGACTGAGAATCCTTACCTTCTTACCTCATCGATGAGTGCGTCGTTACAAAAATTAAAGGTCGGTTCTACACAAAAGTAAGTTTTGACAGAAAGTAATGTGCTGGAAGTCAGTTATATATAATTTGGTTAAGATAGCCACCTAGTTACTTCCCATAATCCCCTAGGTCTTTACGAACTAGGCGTCATCCTTAACGATCCGACGCATTTTTGCAAACGCAAGTTTTGTTGTCAAGTTTTAAGAAAATAAGTTTTTAAGAGCCGTTATACTCTCTGGTGTATGCATTTCGGCTCTAATACAGCTGTAGCAGAACCGCCCGAATTAATCCGGCTTAAGTGCAGACATAGAGGCAAACCAGGATAACACGCACTTAAAACGGAGTAAAACAACAGTCTGTCGGGTAACATCCTGATGCAACCACTAGAATTTCGATCGAAACAATACATACAGAAAACCCACTTGAAGATGAGCCAAGAGATTACAACAATCCACAAATTTCACAACAAGAGTTCCACATGAATTATTATTACAAACCAAGTTCGAATTCATGCATAAACAAGTACTTTCAGAGTTTAATAGTGCAGCGGAAAATAGATGATAGTTCTAACGACAATACAAGATATCATGATGAAGCCCGTACATGACATCATTCAATGTTATCATTGTTGGCCAGGGATGTATCCCATTCCACCGACCAACCAGCAGGAAGAGTACACAGCCAAGTCAAGCTAGCAACCATAACCTCAAAGGTCTCACCTGAAAATAAATCCACAAGTAAGGCTGAGTATACTAATAAAGGTTTACCCGACTAGTGGTATATACTTAGCCGACTCCTAAACATGCAAGGCTTTTGGTTGAGGGGTTGTTTTTGCCAAAAAGCATCTAAGAGTGAGTCCTTGCTTTCAAGTTTTAGCATCAAGTTCTAGTTGATTAACCATTCTAGATAAGCAACTATCCAAATCACACATGGTGGAAAAATAATTACTGAGCATCCAACCAAATTAATCATCATCATTGTTCCTCTTCTTGCTCTATGTGGTAAAAGGGTTAAGCAGTCCCAATGGCCGCGAGAAACGGACGATTCGAATCGAATTTCTTAACTTTACAAGGGAAACCTAAAAATACGTCACATGGTTACTCACAGAGTCACACGTGCAATTTTTCCCCTTTATTCCCGTTTCATGGATCATGGCCACCGTCCTCAAGTAAAGAGGTCCACGAACCATGGAACGAAGCTGGGCCGTGGCTACTCTTGCACTCACCATGTGCCCATGAGAATGGTGTCAAGATGGTGGGAGTTATGTCCACGCACCAGTTCAATCAGGTACTTAAGCTTACCGATTATCATATTCTTAGCATGTGGTTAGTACATTCAAAAACTTAACTACCACTACCACACACCACAACCTTAGCATTTTCGGTAAACAGACGGGGCCTCAATCATCATCAGAAATATTGTAACATAGCCCCGTCCGTCGATCTTATGATTCCAACATAGGTAAAACAAGCAACTCCTATATCTCGCGAGTGACACGAAATCACTCGATTTTTACCGGAGTCCTATTAGCATGGCAATCTAGCGATCGACACAAACTAGTGTTCATATCATAGGTACTAGGATCATACAACTAGGATTTCAATCAACTCCTACAAACTTAATTCATAATACCATATATAAATAAAAGTTGCATAAGTTTAAAGTGGGGGTTATGCTCCGGGGCTTGCCTTCTTGAGCAAAACTGGTCGTGGGCGCTTCTGAATTTTGGTTCTGGTCTTCAGCAATTTCAATTAGATTAACTTAAGCTTTGCGCTGCTCATTCTTGGACTCGGGCACCAGCTCGTAGGTTCCATCAGCGAGAGTCGTCGATTCTATATGAATGCACATGTATGAGTGGTTTTAATGGTACATGGTAAATAACTATTACACTATAAAGTAGTCATTCAACACAACTCAACTTAAGTTATTAAGCACTTCATTTTCTTTTCCTTGGACAGTCATTTATCGAGTACTTATCTGGATTAACTAACTTCATTAAGTAGTGAGTGGTTTTGTCATTTCATCAACGACCATTTTCAAAAGCAAGCATGGATTAACAAAACAACTCGCAGAGATAGTTTCTGGGGTTGAGATTTTGATGCAGAGCATATTACTTAAGTATAAACTCACTGTAAAATTTTTAGCCATTTTCATTCAGTAGATTATTTATGAAAAATACATTAAACAGCTACTGCTACGATCAAGATCTATTTATATAGAACAAACCATGCAAGAACTGTTGGTGCTTAATATTTTACTGAGTACTCCTAAACTTATGTTGAGTCTTCTGTAAATTTTTCAGGTTTTAGTGAGCAAGATTCAGAGTATAGAAAATAAGTCAAGATACATCTACATTAATCAAGATTTGTTTCTACAAGTAGTTCCACAAGGTTTCTGTGTCTCAAACTTTTCCAACATAATAAACTACTCAAAGGTAGTCTCTGGTTAAAATTTCTTATTTTTCTACTAGTTATTTTGATTTAATGTAGTTTTTCTTACCCAAAAAATATATGAGCAAGTTAGACAGAAGTAAAAGGTTCTAAACTTTGTCCATAGTTTTTATGCATCAAAATTACTCTACTGTAAAAGTTTCGACTCTAAAATATCAGTAGGACAGCATGAACAAATAACTCTAGCAAAAAAGTACATCAAACAAGCAACCACAAAAACCACTAGTAGAGACATATTCTGGCCTTGAAATTTTCACACAAGTTTTAATAAGTAGAGACTAGTTTACGGTCCAAAACTCATGCACAGAACTATCCTAGATCAAGAGATACATTTAAATGCTATTTAAAATAAGATTAATTTTAGATCAAGTGTTAGCCCATAACTGGTCATCCATCTATGCAAAAGTAGTCGGGTTCATCAAGAGGATTACAACAAATTTTAGTTTGTATTTTTCTGATTTTTCTATAACTTTAGATTGATTTTACAAATGACAGCTTTTTGAAAACAAAAGTACTCGAGTTCTCGCAGATATATCCCTGGAGGATCTAAAAAGAACTTGGCGATTGCAATGTAGTCCCTGGAAGGGGCTGGGCAGTTCCCGGTCAAAATCCGGCGAGGAAACTAGTCGGCGGCGAGGGAACAGGGGTGGGGGAGCACGAGGAGGTCGAGGGGAACCTATTGGTGTGCTCGGTTGGGGCTTGGTTGGCCGGAGTTGGGCTGCCGGCGTGAGGGCGGCGTGAACAGGTGTAAGGAACACAAAACTTTAGATAGGTTCTTTAGATAGGTTCGGACCACCGAAAGCGTAATATCCTACGTCCTGTGTGGTGGTTCGTAATGGTTCGTATTGTCTTAGATAATTATATGTGGGAAGGGGTCCCTGCCCGCCTTATACAGTCTGGGGACAAAGTTACAGATATCATAGCCAGATACGAGCTTAAGAGTTCCACCCGAGTACTACTCAAGTAGTTTCTTTCTATTCTGACTAGTCCTACTCGTAGCTGAGTAGTTTACAACATATATAATATATATAAGATATAGGACATGCTCTATCTTTTATTTGAAATATTCATACCACGTGCGTAGTGCTGCAGTGCCAGGCTAACAATAAAATCCTTTTTGTCACGTCCCCCCCCCCCCCCCCCCCCCCCCCCCCCCCACCACCACCACCACCACCACACACACACCAATCCACACCCAGAGCGAGTTGGGGGTGAACATAAAAAAGTGTACCCTTTCGTGAAAGGGCAGGGGACGGGTATACCCGTCAGAGAAAGGGTATTGGACGGGTAATCCCCATCTTTGCCTGTTGCTGTGTCCCCTTCGATGTTAGTAGAGCTATCAGCTTGTGGGCAAGAACTTTTCGTCTCTGGTCTCCATCGCCTCCGCCACGCTCGTCCCCGACGCGTCGGACGCCATGTGCGCACCTATGCAAGGAGGCCGGATCCTGCCACAGCATACATCTTGGGCAAATCTTCTGCAGACATCATTCTGCTACGAGGAAACCTAGGCTCAAGTGGATAGAAGGATGAGAGTCAACGATGACGGGCGCCAGAGCAAGCAACCAGCGAGGGGCGCCAGAGCAATCAACAACCTGACGAGCTCATGGATGCTCAGCAAAGTTAGCAGCCACATCCTCTAGTTGGCATCTTCGATTTGGTACTGACCCGTCATATGTGCTTTTTCATTCTTTTTTCCTTTTATTTTTCTTTCTTTTTTTGCTCGGATCTGTTTGCAACTAGATTGTGCATGGCGTCCGTTCTTCAAATTCCTGTTGAGCTTGTGTATATTTGGCTTTTACTTAATATCAATCCTAGTTTTCTTTCCAACTAATTTGGCATTCTGTGCGGCGAGTTCACAAAACTGCAAGGGTGTGTTACTGGAGGGCGGAGGCTTTAATTTTACCCAATTAATCATCTGTTATCCAATGGGGATGGACAAATTGGTGTGGATAAATTTGGGGAGGGTATAAAATGGATAATTGAATCCTGGGTACGGGTGTGGATGAATGCAGGATTCCCCATACCCTCTGATATCCTCCGCAACAGCAACACGAGTCCTTTGGTAGATTAATGTTCTAGAAGAGGGACAATGTACTGGCCAGGGTCATTGTTAAAGCCTGTGTCACTGATCTCATAGATATACCTCATTACATAGTAATCTCTGAAGGAGATGACTTTGAGAGTGTTTTCCTAACTGTTCAGTGTAAGATTCTTCAACAGAACATGCTTGGTGGCCTTTCCCAGGATGAGGACATCCCACCTGGTGGGTTAGAGGATAACTTTGTCATTCCTGGACTACGCTTGGATCTCCAGGCACCTTTTTGGCCCCACCCATAGGCAATTGAGCAACACCCTAATCATCAGGTGGAACAGGTTGTGCTGAGAATTAGGGGAACTTGTTGGAAGATCAAGTGGACCATGTGTTTAATGAGCTGGATGAGCTCCCCCCCTCCCCCAAACAAGTTCAGGGCCATGCAGATGAAGATGACCAGATCAGCTTCTTTCTACATAACTCTTCCAATAAGGGCTCTTCTGTTGTGCCTGACCAGGATAATCAGCTGGACAATGCTTTGCCTGACCTGAATGAACTAGTGGCAGTTGTTGAGGAGGAGGTACCACCTGCTCAGCTTGCCCCAGGGAACATGGGCCAACAAGACCATGTGGATCTTGAGGAGGGCAACTTCCTAGCTCATGAAATTCAAGAAGATGGGTTAATGAATGATGATGAACTTCTTAAGGAAAAGCTTCTTGCAAATGAGCAGCAGGGGCCAATGGTCCCAGATATCATTTTCAACTCCAACCTTAGCATCAACATGGCTTTGCCTAACCACCCTGAGCAGCACAGACCTGACCCTGACCTGATGGAGAATTTTTTAAAAAAAGGTTAAAAAAATTAAATTCGAAAAAGGGGTGCCGATTTGGAAAATTTCCAAAAAGGGCACCTCCCGCCCGACCAACGGGCGGGAGGCGTCGGGCGGGAGGCGTGGGGCCGGACACCTCCCGCCCATCCAACGGGCGGGAGGCTAAATCTTTTTCTAGGCCCCTCCCGAGGGCCTCTTCGGGAATAAGAAACTTTCATTATTCGCGAAGAGGCCCCTCACGCGGCCGCGGGGGCATCCCGCCCGCTCAACGGGCGGGAGGTGCGGGGCCCTTACAATGCGGAGGGGCATCCCGCCCGTTGGGCGGGCGAGAGGTTCCCCTCCCCCTATATAAGCCCCTATGTGCCCCCTAAATTCCTATTTTATTCAGCAAAAACCAGAAAAAAGAAAGGGAGGAGAGGAAGCGGCTAAACCCCGTTCACACGTCGGTTTGGTGGTATATACTCGTTCTAGTCGTATAATTACTTGAAAATAACTATAATCTAGGAAATATTTCTTAGGGTAGTTATATTTTGAATAGTTTTTAGTATTTTCAATTGTTTTTAGTATAATTTATATTCTGAATAGTTTAGAATCTGAAAAATATAATCTGGGAATCGCTGAAATTTAGGTTCGTTGTGTATTAATATTTACTATAACTAGTTTATTAATAATTAATAATTGATAGATATGTCTTCCGAGAAGGCTACTTTCAATATATATTACGGAGAAGGAAATGTGATTTATGGGCCGAATGGGGTAGATTTAAGTGAATTCAACTGTACGGTCAGAGGAATTACCAGACCGTACGAAAGTACATTTGAATCCCTATGCAACTGGTTAATGAGCGGATTAAGGATTAATCAATAGACACACACTGTGAGTGTTCAGTGCGTCATAAATCGTACCACTCACGCTTTGATCTGGGAGCTGATGCCACTTGCAAACAACGATGACTGGTTAAGTTATCTGCAAAATGCAAGTCATTGGTAATGGCCACTGGTACTGCTTGTCAGTGTGTACCAGAAGCCTTTGATAAACATCGAAGCTGAGGAGCCAAACATTGAGGCAGGTGGCACCGCAGCACCTCAATGCGTGGCTGATGAGGGGGAGAACGTACCTCGTATTGTTGAACAGCTACGACACGAAGATCATGAGTTGGATGAAGCAATGAATGCCGATTCGTCTGATGATGACGAGGATGTGCCTGAAGAATGGGTGAGCAGCGACTTCAGTCACCTTGTCATAGATGAGGGACCCAGCGTGCCTTGGGATAGCGGGGAGAACGAAGTTGTCCAGGCTGCGAGGTACCAGTCAATTGATGAGGTGAAGGAAGCTGTTAAGTGTTAGTCTCTCTCTCTTATGCGAGAGTTCAAAACAGTCAAGTGCAAGTCTCATAAGTACGATGTGGTATGTGTGAAGGAGGGCTGTTCGTGGCGGGTGCATGCCTATAAGGGAAAATGGAAAGATTATTGGGAATGCTCAATGTCACTCAGCATACTTGTCATTTGCCGGGCGTACAGAAGTCCCATCGCAACCTTACATCGCAATACATTGCAAACGAGATGTATGGGATAATAGTAGCCAACCTGTCATCTGAACCAAAGTCTATTATCAGGCATATTCAAGAGAAGTACAAGTATACCATCTCGTATGGGAAGGCGTGGAGTGCAAAACAAAAGGTGTTAGAGATGAGGTTTGGCACGTTCGAGGCTGCATATGATAATATTTCTCGATTGTTGGCCGTCATTTGTCACAGAAATCCTAAAAGCTATTATGACTTGAAAAGTCTAGACAGAGGACAAGGTCCGCCCTTCATATTGCAGCGGGCTTTTTTCAATTTGCATTAACGCATTCCAACACTGCCGGCCTATCCTATGCATCGATGGGTCCTTTCTCACAGGAAAGTATAGAGGGCAAATGCTGACAGCCATTGCAGCGGATGAAAACAATCAATTGCTTCCGGTTGCTTTTGCTTTTGTTGAGAGCGAGAACACAGATAGTTGGTACTAGTTCCTGGAACGGGTTAAGCTTGCAGTCGTTCGGGACAGGGAAGATGTGTGCCTGCTACATGATCGTCACGCCGGCATACTAAGGGCAATACTAGATTTGCAGGAGGGATGTCTGGAGACTGGAGAGCCGGCCAAGTGGCGTGATGTTCGTAGTAGGTGGTGCATGAGACACATCAGTGCAAACTTTTTCACGCAGTTCAAGAACAAGCACCTTATGGATATGTTCAAGAGGCTATGCAAGGAAACAAATCAACGAAAATTTAACAAGCAGTGGCAGAAACTTGATGAACTGACCAGGAAGAAAAGAAGCGAGGACGCAGCAAAAACCAGAACTGCACAGGAAGAAGCAGAGGCTTTGTGTCCTTTGCCAACAGATACAGCACGTACTCGAAGGAGGTCTGGGTCAGCAGTGAAAACCTTTTCTGAATGGATTGAGAATGAACCGAAGGAGAAGTGGGCGTTGCTTTACGATACAGATGGTGCAAGGTACGGCATAATAACCACCAACTTCGCCGAGGTTTACAATTGGGTGATGCGAGGTGTTCGTGGGCTTCCACTGGTTGCAATTGTGGAATTCATCGTCCACGGGTGTACCGATTACTTTAGGGATCGGTTCACTAAAAATCAGGCATACATGCAAGATCCTGACAGACATTTTGGGAGCATGATGACAGATTATATGATCAAGAAGGCAGCTAGCGCCCAGCTACACCACGTACGGCAATGTGGTACACAGGAGCTCAAGTTTGAGGTAGCTCCCAGAGACAGAGCACGACGTGGCATGAGACGTCAGACTCCTGTAAAGGAGTGCATCCTCAAGGTTGATGGTACTTGTTGTTGCTCATGCATGAGGCCGACCTTGTTCTCATGTAATGGCTGCTTGTGCGGATATTGTACATCCTGCCGATATATATGTTTCCAATTACTTCAGAAAGGAGACAATTGCCAGCACGTGACAGTATGAGATCTATGGGTTCCATATGATTGGAGCGTTCACTGAGGCAGCGAATCCTGTGATCTATATTCCAGACCCGAGAACAGCTCGGGTTAAGAGAGGGCGCCATCAAATACGGCCTATTCGTAATGACATGGATGAGTCAGAGCTCCGTACGAGGATACAGCGCTGCAGTGCATGTAACCAGAGTGGACACACGTATAAACGTTGTCCGAACAATGATGCTAGACCTAGTTCTGCTGAAGCTGGCCCTACGGGTGATGCTACAGATGGAAGACCTCCGGTTGCGTCAAGGAGTGGGAGACGTCGCCGATCGAGTGCTACTATAATATCAGGCATCGTTTAGTTGTAATTTTATTTGAACGTTGTTTGCTCATGTGTAATATTTGCCGCATTGAGTTTGTATCAGACCTGGATGTGTATTTGTAATTTTAACAGACCATTATGTGTATTTGTAATATTTGCCGCAGTGACTTTTAACAGATCATTATGTGTGTTTGTAATTGTAACTGTGACTTGGCATTTGTATACTCTCTGTTGTATTCGTTAAGTATGTTTCTAATATATGTATTGTACTTAATTTTTCATGCAGATATGCCGCAGACACCGGAGCTCCTTGACGCGAGCACCGACGTACGGCACGGGTCGTACCTGGCAGCAGTGGAGGGGCAGCAGCTTCACGAGTTGCGCCCTCGTGTAGCAAAGGAGTTGTTGCACCTGGACGACCGCTGGCTTGACAGGTGATACTTTGTATTCTTTTACAGAATGAATGTATTGCTTGTACGGCAATTGTAACCATAATGCAAAATATACAGGTTACGTGAGGCTGGTCTGCTGCCATTCGCACGTATGCTTCAGGCCGGAGACGGCCTAGACGATGGCGCCAAGAAGCGGATGCAGCTCGACCGCTCTCTACTTGCGGCGTTGGCGGACAAGTGGCGTCCGGAGACGCACACGTTCCACTTGCCGTGCGGGGAGATGGCCCCCACGTTGCAGGACTTGTCGTACCTGCTCGGGCTTCCCATTGCGGGGTAAGCCGTTGGTCCGGTTGCCGTGCCACCTACCTGGAGGGCGAAGCTTCAGGAGTGGTTTGCTCCAGTGAACCCGCCACATTTTTCGAGCGAGTGATGAGGCAGTTCAGGCGACGACGACACTTCCCTCTCCTACCCCGAGCGTTCCAAGCCGTGCCGCGCAGCGTACACGAGTAAGTTTGTGATAACTCGTTTTCTATTAATTATATAACCGTTATTATGAAATAATATTATCTTCCAAATATTTGCAATAGATATTCGCGCAAGAGATATCATGGCAACGAAGTGAACTGGGTTGTCAAGCTGCAGGAGTACGTAGGAGCGTGGCTAGACGCATCTGACGATGTGTGGGACGAGCCGCAGCCACACATAGAGGCGTTTTACGACGCATACCTCTGTTGGTACCTCACTGGCACGCGTCCGTACGTCCCTCTTTCACGTATTGATGACGCGGAGCATCAGCACCCACCGACCATCTCAGACACGTATCCCTTGTACCGTGATCAGGTGCAGCGTGTGCGCGGTACGTCTTTCGCAACTTCAATTATTAAATCTTTTTTAAAAAAATCGATAACAATATTAGTCTGCTTCCCATTACTCATGGAGATCGATCTGATCAACTGCGCGGAGGTCGAAGCTGCATCTCAGATCACGTTATTTGACCATGGAGTACGTGTACCGAAGGCATAATACAAAAAGAGCTTTCGTCGGATTTATGACAACTTGACGCGAGCATTACGTGCACTGACGTGTTGCACCAGAGATGACGTGCGGACCTCCAGCTCATCTCAGGCGTCCGCCCACGTGTACACAGCTGGCCCATCGACCTCTGCAGCACCGCACGCAGCGTCCAGCGGTACTGCTGCCGGTTCGAGCTGTAAGTCCTTTATAATTGCCATTTCGATCAACTTTGATTTACATGACTAATTTCATTTGTTTTTATAGTGATGCACTCGACTGCAATGGGGCCTCCTCCTATAAGAATGGAGCCTCAGACGTTTGGCGCTTATGCTCCAAAAACGTCTCTCCCGTCGGGTTCGACGCCAGCTGCTCCGTACTCTCAGGGCTTTACTCAGCATGCGTGGTTGATGGGAGCTCCTGCACACGGTGGTCTGTTCGGTATGCCAGACTGGGACGGCGGCTGCGTCAGTTTGTCGGAGTTGGAGGGCGGCGGCGCCGGGGCAGACATTATTGGCCCCTCACAGACGTATGACGCTTCACCTCTACAGGCCCAGGATGACCCGTTCACCGTGCTTCAGATGCACTCACGTATTCAGAGGGGCACATACGTTGACGACCTAGGACTAGGGGGAGGAACAAGAGAGCACGAAGACCGGGACAGGCGGAGTAGATACTCCTAATTCGGTGGACTCTGTATATTTAAACTGTTTTTTGTATCATACTATTTTATTTTTAATGGCTTGATGTATCGTACGATTGTAATATTTGGATTTTACGTTGCAAAACATTATCGCTTAACCATCTTCATACGAGTTTTAGATATCGTAATCTTCTTCGTAAAATTGAACTAAAATTTTATATGTATACAAAAGAGTATGGTAAATAAATCTTGTATTTGAAAAAAGTATGAATTTTAAATAGTTTGTAAAATATAATTTCGAACAAAAAATAAGAATTTGGATTCTACGTTGCAAAACGTTATCGGTTAATCATCTTCATACGAGTTTTAGATACCGTAATCTTCTTCGTAAAATTGAACTAAAATTAAAAATAATTTAATTAGTCTAATTATGATTAATTAGTATTTTTGGCGGTCGGACCGCCAGCACCGAATTTTTACTCAGAGGTGGGGTGCCCCTACCCAGCGTGGGCGGTCTGACCGACGCGGCACCTCCCGCCCGTCTAACGGGCGGGATGCCGTCCGCATTGTAGGGGCTCCGCACCTGTGCCTTTGCCGCCGCGGGAGGGGCCTCTTCGCGAATAAGAAAATTTTCTTATTCGCGAAGAGGCTCTCGGGAGGGGCCTGGAAAAATATTTGGCACCTCCCGCCTATTGGATGGGCGGGAGTTGTCCGGCCCCACGCCTCCCGCCCATTGGGCGGGAGGTACCCATTTTTAGAAATTTTTCAAATCGGCACCTTTTTTGAATTTAATTTTTAACCCCTTTTTTTAAAAAATCACCTGATGGACTTGTTGGCAAGAAGGCCCAATAATAGCAAGAGCAGCCCTAACCTTTACAGGCTGTGGGCCAAATTTTTTGAGCACTCTTGGATTTGAGATGCTCTTATTGCATATTTTCAAGTAAACTTTGTAAAACCATAACTGCTTTCGTGTAACTATATATCAAAGAACTACAATTCTTAGGACCAGTTTTTTAGAATTACTTGTGCCATCTCTTTTATGTGTGGACTCACATGTGGTCTTGCATGTTGACTCGTACGTCCAAGGACAGTTGTAAGTATGTGAAATTAATCTTAAAAATTCCACTAGTTTATTGAAATTATTATTTTTTTCAGCTGATGTTGGCCACCCTACCGTTTTGCGTCTACTCCGTTAGATGATAATTTGTACAGCTTGAGATGCACGCAAATTGGTGATCGGCGCGGCTCCCCTCCGTTTTGTGCACACAAGTCGTTACGCGGAGAGAGAGAGAGAGAGAGAGAGAGAGAGAGAGAGAGCGCGAGAGCGCAATAGACATGCCGTCGGACTATAAACCGGAGCCGAGTGGGATGGCAGGGCATGATCGCATGGTCGGCACTATAAATAAAACACACACGGTCGAAGCTTTCTTCATTCTTCCCTTCGTACCGTCCGTGCAAACGAGCAATCCACTCTCCCTGGTTCCTCTCCCCCTCCGATCTTTGGCTCCACGAACAACAAACAGAAACTACTGCACTATGTCATCGGTGGCAGGGATGCTAGGGCTCCCGCCCGGCGTCCAGTTCCGGCCCGACGACGACGAGCTCGTCGAGTTCTACCTCCTCCCGCGCGCCCGCGGCGAGCCGGCCCCGTTCCCTGGTGTGGTCGTCGTAGACGATGACGCGGCGGGCAGCACGCTGCCGTGGGAGCTGCTCAACCGCCACGGCCGCGGCGCCGACGACGAGGCCTACTTCTTCGTGCGCAGCAGCGGGGACGGCGAAGGCCAGGAAAAGCCCGGCGCCCGCCAGGAGCGCGGCTGCAGCGGCGGCGGGACGTGGAAGTCGCAGAAGCGCCTCGCCCACGGCGGCTCGCGCGTTGACGACGCCGGCGAGATGGTGCACTGGAACCGCCACAACCTCAACCTGCACATGGGCCGCGGCGAGAGCGGCGGCAGCGTGGGGTGGGTGATGCACGAGTACGCCCTCACCGACCCGTCCTGCCCGCCCCTAAAGATCTGCCACGTGGCTTTCACTGGACACGGCAAGAACCGCAAGCGCCTGCCGGGCGGCGGCGATGTCGACAGCCAGAGTGAGGAACCCGCCCCTAAGAGAGCGCGCGTCCCTTCCGCCGGCACCGGTGGTTCTGCGAGTTCGGGTTCTGGATCGACGACGACGACGGTCGATCAAGACTACTGCGGCGTCGGGCACTCTTCTTCAGAACACCAAGAACCCAAGCAACTTTCTCTGGAGTGGATTAGTTGTCAACTTCTGAACGACGACTTGCAGAGCAGCTCTTTGCCATCGTCGGTCGATCAAGACTACTGCTTCCAGGAGTTCGCGCAGGCGGCAGCGCCAACAACAGAGCAACAAGTGCCAGACCACGTCATGATGACGCCCCTGCCGATGATCCAACAAACCGCCGGCATAGCAAAGCTACAGGAGTTCATGGCGCCGATGGATCAACAGGAGTTCATGATGCCCCTGCCGATGGTACATGAAACCGCCGGCATGACAGAGCTACAAGAGTTCATAGCGCCGATGGATCAACAGGAGGTCATGGTGCCCCTACTGATGGTTCGGGAAACCGCCGGCATGGCAGAGCTACAGGAGTTCATGGCGCCGATGGATCAACAAGAGTTCATGGCACCCCTGCCGATGGTCCAGGAAACCGCCGTCATGGCAGAGCTACAGGAGTTCATGGCGTCCCTACCGATGGTCCAAGAAACCGCCGGCATGGCAGAGCTCGAGAACCCGTATCAGCCGATGATGACCCAACATGAGTTCATGGCGCCGATAATGGGGGTTACTCTCGGTCAATACTGTGGCTTGTCACGTATCGGCGACATGGAGGCCGGAGCACAACAGGATTTTGTTGAGTGGGAAGGCATCCTGTTCTACTAGATAGGAGATCGACTGCCTGTTTCCGGCGAGGAACTGTCACCACATGGTCAGTAGCTGTAGCCTGTAGCCTGTAGCAAAGAAGCTGCAGAGCTTCGACCTAGCGCTGCTAGGTTTTCGTTCCAGCGGATGTAAGCAGTTTGTACTTAATGCATACTATATGCTGTGTTCTTCTCAAAAGAAAAAAACGCATACATCATGCTGTGAATCAAACAGTCAATACAGTTTATTGTTTTGTTATTCTATTCGGATGGATTAGAACCATGCCTTTTTTACCAGTTGATGCACATGCTCATACCTATGTGCATAAATTTACAGTGCCAACATCTCATGTTGACAAAAGAAACTCTTTCAAAGCACATCCATGGGGCCTAAAGCAACTGAAATCAAATAACTCATGGGCCAATAGAAGAGGCAGAATGTTTGGGTGATATGCATGCTCCATAACGGAGCCTCCATTGCCTGATCGTACTAGAGTTAGTTGCTTTCTCCATGGTGAGGATGCCTCCTTTATCTCATCTTCGCTTTCACTCGCAATCTATTTGAAGGGGTAATTGTCAACTGTACATTCAGATCAGTACGAGAGGTACGAGCACAAATCATGACAGGCTACCGGCAGAGGCATTGTTAAACTGAAATAGTACAGAGCACAAATCAGCGAACATCACAACAAAAAGACCTAACCGGAGGCACACATCAAGGCACACGACCAAACAGAAGACTAAACATTGCACGGAGAACAGAATGGAGGAAATCTCTTTACCATCGTCAGTCGATCGAGACTACTTGTTCCAGGAGTTCGCCCAGGCGGCAGCGCCAACAACAGAGCAACAAGTGCCCGAGCACATCTTGATGACGCCCCAGCCGACGGTCAAGGAAACCGCCAGCATTGCAGAGCTACAGGACTTCATGGCGCCCCTGCCGATGATCCAGGAAACCGCCGGCGTGGCAGAACTACAAGAGTTCATGACGCCGATGGATCAACATGAGTTCATGGCGCCGATGGATCAAAAGGAGTTCATGGCGCCCCTGCCGATGGTCCAGCAAACCACCGGCATGGCAGAGCTACAGGAGTTCTTGGCGCCGATGGATCAACATGAGTTCATGGCCCCCCTGCCGATGGTCCAGCAGACCGCCGGCATGACAGAGCTCAAGAACCCGTATCAGCCTATGATGACCCAACATGAGTTGTTGGCGCCGATGGGGGTTATTGTCGGTGAATCCTTTGGCTTGTCATATATGGGCGACATGGAGGCGGGAGCACAGCAGGATGTTGTTGAGTTGGAAGGCATCCTGTTCCACTAGATAGGAGAGATCGACTACTTGTTTCGGGCGAGGAACTGTCACCACATGGTCTGTAGCTGTAGCCTGTAGCAAAGAAGCTGCAGAGTTCGACCTTGTAGCGCTGCTAGGTGTTCATTCCAGCAGATGTAAGCTGGTTGTTTTTAATATATACTACACGCCGTGTTCCTCTCAAAAGAAAAAAAAAATGCATGCATGCTGTGAATCAAACAGTGGATACAATTGTTCTGTTTTTCTTTTCGGATGGATTTTAAGCATGCATTTTTAACCTGTTAATGTACATGCTCATACCTATATACATAATAAAAGGTTTAAAGCCTTCAAATTTGTCAGTGCAATTATTGTACAGCGAATTTGCAGTGCCAACATCCAGTGGGCCTAAAGCAACTGAAATCAAATAACTCATGGGCCTATAAAAGAGGCAGAATGTTTGGGTGATATGCATGCTCCATAACGTAGCCTCCATTGCCTGATAGAACCAGAGTTGCCTTCTCCATGGTGAGGATACCTTCATCTCATTCAGAACAGTACGAGTGGTACGAGTGTACGACCATGTGATAGAAATAACAACTGAAACAACACAATTTTAGAAGCTCAGATTTCACACCATGACAGGCTTAGGACCGGCAGAGGCATTGTCAAACTGCAATCATACAGAGCACAAATCAGCAAACATTACAACAAAACGACCTAACCGGAGGCACACATCAAGCCACACGGCCAAATAGAAGACTAAACATTTTGTACGAATAACAGAATGGAGAGGACCGCACGCAGCACGCTGGAAGGATTTTTGTAAAAAAGAAACACTGACACTCCAAGCAACATCTGAGAGCAAAATAGGGGGCAACCTTTTTTTATGCATATATTAGAACAAATTAAATATTGAGCATGAAGAAAGCAAAGCAAGCTTCAAAAAGATGATTGAAAGAAGATCTAGATCCTTTCCAATACTTCAAAATCATTTACACCATTTGCAAGTTGACTACCTGTCACACCCGATTTATAAGAACATAAATCGAGCAATCATATATGCGCCAGGATCAAGTCACGCATATATACAACAGATCATCAAGATATCACAACACATGTCACGAATAACATTAATATAAATCGTAAATAAATCAATAAATGAATTATTTTATTACAACCGAATCAAGAATCGGTTCAAGAAGGCGGAAGCGTAAAAGGAATACATGAAAAGCTGGGCGCCACAGGGACGTCGACTGGGAGACAAACGCCTAGAAGTCGTCGAAGCCGCTGACATAATCCTCCACGTTGCCGGGCACTGAGCAGCAGTCGAAGAGGTCCAAAATAGAACAGAAGAGTAGAGAAGCAAGTGTGAGTACAAACTCGTACTCAACAAGTATAACACGAGCATGAGGCTCTAAGGTTAGCTGACTCAACTGCATTAGCTTTTAGTCTTGGCAAATTTTATTAAAGCTGTTTACTACGAGTGGATGAATTACCATGAACCCAATTGCATAATAAATTAATCAGTATTAATTAAAAACTACTGAGAACCATCCAACCAAAACCACCCGGGGAATCGCCCTCGTCAGAGGTTGATAACCCCACTAATCAGACGGAGGATCTGGGCCGCTCATGACTGTGAGCACAGCTGATATATCAGTTTTACACTCTCGAGAGGTTGCACAACTTTACCCACAAGTCGTGAGCTACGCTAGTGGTTCATCACACTTCCTTAGGTGAGATGGCTAGCAAGCACACTACGAGACCGTTACAAAGGATCACGTTGGTAAGGTGTAACCGCTAAGGATTCTGGATCAGCGACGATGGGGCCCACCTCCGGGGGTACAAGACACACAGCACAGACCAAGCCGAAGGAGCAGGGACCATTGAAGCTTACCACCCCTCTTGCCCCCGCAGGTAAGTTACTCCCGAACCAAAATGACCTAATTAGTAAGTCAAGACCGTCCCATACCAGTCTTGTGGTTGCGCGGTTGTCCCAGGTTGTCGCTCTATGAACCGGTCCTTATGGAGAGTGGCCAACCAAGCACTAAGCACCGTGCTGGCCCCCTAAACCATGTTTCTAACAAAAACATCTTTTAAGGATGCACAAACCACTCAAGCACACAGCACAGAGGGTCGGCTCCAGAATTAAGTTGCATAAGACCATTAATCAAATTAATTAAAAAGGACCAAGATTTGTTATAGCGCAGCAACCTAGCACAACTAACCAAAAATGCAACCCATAGGAGATATATAAGGATATAAAAGTGGCTAGGAAGTCCTTATAGGTATACAGTATTAAAATGCAGTATGAAATTGTATTTAAAAGTGATAGGAGATTCATGTTATACTTGCCTTCCTCGTACTCTCCCGGCTGCTGCTCGAAGTGCTCGGAAGACGGCTGCTCCTGGTACTGCTCCAAAGGCTCCGCGTCTACTCACGATCGTCAAACATAGTCCACACATACACACATGCACAGACAATAGCAAAATATAAGAAAACAGTACAACATTACATAGAAACAGCACACAAAACTAGTCTAAAGCTATTCTACGCGTTACAACGATCGCGTGCATATAAAGAACACCTAAAACGGAGCTAAAACGCGAAAACTGCGCTCGAAACAGGATCCAGGGACCTAATTGTAAGAAAACTGGAGACCCTAGGGGGTCCTGCGCAAAAACCGAGGACTAAAACGTAATTAAACCCTAGACACAGGGGCTAGCGCGTGAAAAACTCAAGAGATGGACCGCGGGTTCAAATTCCTGGAAGCTCAGGGGCCTAAAAGCATAAAACAGGACCTATCCGTAAATACTTTTGACTGTGGGTGGACGGCGGGTTGATTCCAGAGAAACCCGGGGGTTCTTTAGCAAAAGAAGCGGGCTGAAGCGGTAAGATCTGTTCTGGATCGTTGGATCTTCCTCGGGCGGCTCAGATTAGATCTGCTAATCGAAGGGGTACGCGACGATATCAGCCTTTGGATCGAGATCGGACGGGCGGGATTGGATCTAGGTTTACTACTCGCGCTATCCACCGGAT
Organism: Panicum hallii; assembly: GCF_002211085.1. Taxonomy (NCBI): domain Eukaryota; kingdom Viridiplantae; phylum Streptophyta; class Magnoliopsida; order Poales; family Poaceae; genus Panicum; species Panicum hallii. Next base: position 14,940,472 of record NC_038042.1, on the reverse strand, counting down.
TTGAATTGGACGGCTGAGATTTAAAATGCCGGCGAACCGGTACGCGCTGATCGGGTCCCTCGGATCTGAATCGCACGGCTCAGATCCACCCCGGCACGATCTAATCCTGGCCGTGGGCTCTAGATCGGAGGGTTGGGAACCCTCGGGTGCTCGGGTGGCGGCGCTGGCCGCCGGAGAAAGGAGGGCCGCGGCGGCGCGGCTCGGAAGCTCGCCGGAGATGCGCGATCGCGCGTTCCCGGGGTCGGTTCACGACGACATCATGCCCAGGATGCTCAGCACGACACGGGAAAACCATCTGGGCACTTGTAGGGGTGGATTTGGGCTCGGTTGGAGTAGAACGGCGGTGAGGGCGGCTCGGGGCGGCGGCGCATCGGCGGCGCTCGCGTTCTGGGCGTTACAGGCGGCTAGGGACTACCACAGCTGGTGCAAAAGGACCGGAGCGTGAAGGGGGAGCTCACCGAGGGCTACGGCGCCCTGAGTTGTAGCGGAGGAAGGAACCCGACGGCGACCGGCGGCAGCAGGCGACGGCGTTCGCGGGGAGAGGTGCTGCAGGCGTTGCCGGGACCCTTAGCTGAGGTAGATCGGCTCCAGGTAGCCCTGTGGAGATGGAAGGGGGGTCAAAGGGGCGTGAGGATCGCCGGCGGCGAGAAATTGCGGAGGCGACCGAGCTTACCCGCGGCGGAGGGGAAAGAGGCCGGTGGTGCTAGGGTTCTGGGTGGCGGCGGGGTTAGGGCACAGGAGGGTTTGGGGCGGCCCTTTGTAGCGCGCGGAGTCTCCCTGGCGCGCGGGCCCGGGGGGGGAAAAGAGCTCGCCGGAGTTCTCGGGGTTCCGTTGGGCGCCGGGGAAACAGAGGAAGGGGAGGGAGAGAGGGAGGAGAGGGGTGACGGTGGGGCCACGCTGCCAGAGAGAAGAGAGGGAGCGTGGGAAGGGAGAGCCGGCTCGGGCTGAGGGGGACGCGGGGGCCCAAGCGGGAGAGGGAAGGAGCTGGGCCTCGGGCTGGGGAAAGAAAGAGAGGGCCCGGGGGAAAGAGAGAGAGAGGAGTGGGCCGGGCCTAGGAAAGGAAGTGGGCTGCCCCTTTCTCTTCCTTTTTCCTTTCTATACTCAAACCAATTCAAACAAAACCATTTGAATGCAAATAAATTTGAATTCAAATCCGATAAACGCAACACAAGAAAAGAATGCTGCTGCATGAATGCACAAACACTTTTGATCCTATGATAAATTTTATTTTCCTGTGTTATAAAATTACCTTAAATACGATATAAATTAAGGAAAAGCATGGGAAATTTATTTAAGCCCGAATAAATTAATTAAAATATAAGGAATTTACCTTAGGGTGTTACAAACCTACCCCCCTTACAGGAATCTCGTCCCGAGATTCGGATAGGCTAGCCAGCAAAGAGATCGGGATATGTCTTCCTCAGCTCATCTTCTCGCTCCCAAGTAGCCTCATCCTCCGTGTGATGACTCCACTGAACACGGCACATCTTGATTTTCTTGTTTCGAGTGACTCTCTCAGATGTCTCCAGAATCTTCACCGGATGCTCGACATAGGTCAGATCCTCCTGCACATCCAACCCTTCTATCGGTGCTTGCTCTTCTGGTACTCTCAAGCACCTCTTCAGCTGAGACACGTGGAACACATCGTGCACTCCTGAGAGATTAAGTGGCAACTCCAGACGATATGCCACCTCACCTTTCCGTTCCAGCACCTTGAACGGACCAATGTACCGAGGAGCTAGCTTCCCTCGTACATTAAACCTGCGGATTCCTCTCATCGGCGAGACCTTCAGATATACATGATCACCCACTGCGAAGGTCAAATCTCGACGACGAACATCCGCATAACTCTTCTGACGAGTCTGAGCAACCCTCAGATTCTCTCGCACCTGCTGTACCAACTGTTCGGCCTCCTCAACAATATCCGGACCAAATACCTGCTTCTCACCAATCTGATCCCAATACAACGGAGTCCTGCATTTCCGACCATACAGAGCCTCAAACGGGGATTTCTTCAGACTGGCCTGATAACTGTTATTATAAGAAAACTCCGCATACGGCAGGCATTTATCCCAGCTGGTACCATACTGAATAGCGCAGGCTCGAAGCATATCCTCCAACACTTGGTTGGTTCTCTCTGTCTGTCCATCTGTCTGAGGATGATAAGCAGTACTGAAGCGCAGCTTCGTATCCAACGAATCGTGCAACTGCTCCCAGAACCGTGAAGTGAACTGAGAACCTCGATCAGATATAATCTTCTTCGGAACACCATGCAGACAGACAATCCTGGAGATGTACAACTCTGCGAGTCTAGCGCCGGAGTAAGTAGTGTTCACCGGAATAAAATGAGCAACCTTCGTCAACCGGTCCACTACTACCCATATGGAGTTGTACCCTTTCTGAGTACGAGGCAAGCCAACAATGAAATCCATAGTGATTTCCTCCCATTTCCACTCTGGAATCTTCAACGGCTGCAATAACCCTGCTGGCCTCTGATGCTCTGCCTTGACACGCTGACAAGTGTCACAGATAGCCACGTACTCTGCAACGGAACGCCTCATTCCAGACCACCAGAATCGTTCCTTCAGGTCGTAATACATCTTCGTGCTGCCCGGATGGATGGAATACGCTGTATCATGAGCCTCACTCAGAATCAACTTCCTGAGATCTGCTACATCCGGCACACATATCCGACCCTTGTACCACAGGGTACCCTGATCATCCTCTCTGAAATGAGGGGCCTTGCCAATCTTGAGCAACTCACGAATCTCCTGCAGCTTCTGATCTTCCTTCTGATGCTGCCTGATCTCTGCCTCTAGAGTGGGCTCCGCCTCGAACGATGTGCCCGAGGTATGATGCAAGAAACCCAGACTCAACTGCTCAAACTCCTCGCATAACTCCTGAGGCATCTGAAAAGCCACGGCCATGTTAACATAGCTCCTCCTGCTCAGAGCATCCGCTACAACATTGGCCTTTCCCGGATGATAGTGAATCTCCAGGTCATAATCCTTGACCAACTCTAGCCATCTTCTCTGCCGCATATTCAGCTCACTCTGAGTGAAAATATACTTGAGACTCTTGTGATCGGTGTAAATATCACACCTCTGCCCAAACAAGTAGTGCCTCCATATCTTCAGAGCATGCACAACTGCGGCTAACTCCAGATCATGAGTGGGATAATTCAGCTCGTGCCGGCGCAACTGCCGCGAGGCATAAGCTATCACTCTGCCTTCCTGCATCAGAACACAACCAAGACCATCTCTCGAAGCATCACAATACACTGTGAACCTCTTGCTCTGGTCTGGCAGAGTAAGGACTGGCGCCGTAGTCAACTTCTTCTTCAACTCCTCGAAGGCCTTCTGACGCTCATCAGTCCAAGAGAAACCCACGTCCTTCTCTAGCAAGGAAGTCAAAGGCTTCGCAATCTTGGAGAAATTCTCAATGAATCTCCGATAATAACCTGCTAAGCCCAGAAAGGAGCGGACTTCCTTCACCGTCTGCGGTACAACCCAGTCAAGCACATCCTTTACCTTGCCGGGGTCCACAGCAATACCTCCCTTGGAGATAACATGACCGAGGAACGGGACCTCGTCAATCCAGAACTCGCACTTGCTGAGCTTGGCATACAGCTTGTGCTCTCTGAGCCTCTGCAACACAAGCCTCAAATGTTTCTCATGCTCCGCTTCTGACTTGGAATATATCAGGATATCATCAATGAATATCACCACAAAGGTGTCCAGATAATCCATGAAAACCTTGTTCATCAGATGCATGAAGAAAGCCGGAGCATTAGTCAAGCCGAAGGACATGACCGTATACTCGTATAACCCATACTTGCAGGTGAATGCCGTCTTCTGAATATCCTCAGGACGAATCTTCAGCTGATGATAACCCGAACGCAGATCAATCTTCGAGAATACACAAGCACCCTGAAGCTGATCAAAGAGATCCTCAATACGGGGCAATGGATGCTTGTTCTTGATAGTGACTGCATTCAGATCCCGATAATCGACGCACATTCTCTTCGCGCCATCCTTCTTCTCTACAAGCAACACAGGAAAAGCCCAAGGAGAGAAACTGCGACGGATATAACCCTTAGCTAGCAACTCGTCGACAGTCTTCTTAACCTCCTCATGCTCGACAGGAGCCATACGATAGGGCCTCTTAGCAATAGGAGCTGTGCCAGGCAAGAGATCAATAGAAAACTCAATGTCGCGATCAGGCGGCATACCTGGCAGATCATCCGGAAAGACATCCGGGAATTCAGACACCACGCGAATACCATCCGTGGGTCTAGCCTCCATCTGATGAAGAAATCCCGAAGGCTCCGTAGCTCCAACAGTAACCTCCTGACCATCCGGTGCTGACAGAAGAACCGTCCTCTGAGCACAATCTATCCGGACTCCCCATTTAGCAAGAGTCTCCATCCCGAGGATCACATCGATGCCCTTGGAGTCAAGCACCATCAGATTCGCACTGAAATCTACCCCCCTTATGGCCACACTGACTCTGGGACAGAAGACATGAGACCTCAACTGCCCTCCCGGTGAAGATACTATCATGCACCTCTTTAATGTGCTAGTAGGAATACCATGATGCTCAACAAAAGACTGAGTGATGAAAGAATGTGTAGCACCAGTATCAAAAAGCACTGTAGCAGGATGGGCATTAACCATGAACGTACCAATAACCACGTTGGGAGCCTCGGCCGCTGACTCGGCCGTCACGTGGTTCACCCTGCCCTGAGCTGGAGCCTTGGGCGGTGCTGCACGCCCCTGCTGTCCTGCCTGCGCCTTCCGAGGGCAGACGTTGGCGTAGTGCCCTGGCTCGCCGCAGTGGAAGCACACTCGAGGAAGTGCCGGAGCCTGCTGCCCAGGAGGCGGAGTGGGCACTCCCTGCCTCTGAGCTGGTGGAGCCGGAGGCGCCGGAAGCCTCTGACCCGGTCCCGCCTGCTGCTGCTGCTGAGGACGAGGTGGGTACTGCTGCCGCTGCTGGTACTGCTGAGGCGGCCTCTGCTGCTGCTGCTGTGGAGGGTACTGGTAGCGGGGACGGGTGTTGCTGCCCGAAGAGGATGGAGCCATCTTCCTCTTCTTATCCTCAATCTCCCGACGCTTGCGCTCGGTGTTGAGGGCCGCATCAACCAGCTGGTTGAAGTTGTCGAAGCGGTGGTTCAGCAGCGCATACTGGATGTGATCATCCAGTCCCTCCTTGAAGTACTCCTGCTTATCGCTATCACGGGCGACGTCAGCGGGGGCGTAGCGGGCAAGCTGGAGGAAACGGTCACGATACTCCGTCACCGTCATGGATCCCTGAAATATCGAACACGGATAACAAGGATGGAAATCGCTCAATTGGTCAGGTTACAAAAGAAATCAAGGATGGATCAAGCTCAAAAGGGCTGGTAGGGAATTCCGTTAAATTTTTTTTTTTTTTTTTTTTTTTTTTTTTACCTGCTTAAGAGCACGGAACTCCTTCTGCTTCATCTTCATGATGCCCTCAGGAATGTGATGGTTCCTGAAACGCTCACGGAACTGGTCCCACGTGAGAGACTCACGATCCCGAGCTGGGTAGGACTCCCACCAGTCAAGAGCGGAGCCTCGCAGCTGCCCTGCTGCGTAAAGGACTCGCTCTCGGTCGTCGCACTGCGCAACAACCAACTGGCGCTCCACCGAACGAAGCCAGTCGTCCGCCTGGAGTGGGTCCGTGGCGTGAGAGAAGGTCGGCGGGTGACCTCTCAGGAAGTCCGCACGCCTGTCACGGGGCTGAGGTGGCGGAGGAGGCGGTGGCTGAGCGTGGATCTGCTGCAGAGCCTGAACGGTGTTGTTCAGGGTAGCCATCATCTGCATCTGGAGCTGGAAGAACTGCTCCGGGGTCAGTGGTGGCGGCATCGGTAGCGGCTGACCAGTACCCTGGTTGTTCTGCTCCTGCTGGTCAGAACCGGAACCGGTGCGCCTGGTGTTCACCATCTGATTGCAACAAACGAAATTTATGAGAAAAAGATAGGGTGCAGCTGCGGAAATAAAACTTCGGAAGGATATGCCAGAAAGAGAGGAATATAGGTTTTACCCCCAACGTTCTAACTCAATTTTATTATTTAGTTCAAGTTGGGTTAGGTCGTTTTGCATGAACAAGTTTAATTACTAGCCTATGCAATCAACCAAAAATCCAAATCAAACATTTGCACAATAACAAACATTCAATATTCACGACTTAGTCGAGTTTTCCACACTACTCGACCAACACACTCGTTCTAGCGTATTTTTATCGGGACAACTTAAACTTATAGCTGATAAGATTAGGCGACTCAGGCCAACGTCTACGGAAAACTCAAGCTACTTCTCAGAAAAGACGGGGGAAATAGCAAATCTAGGGCTTAAGACTCAAGGAATAGAAGCAGAAAAATGATGGTTGAAGTTTTGCGGAGGCAAGCAAGAGAAAAGAAGTCCTAAACTCGACCAATTCTACCTAGGCTTCGTCCTACAGTCGACACGGCTCTGATACCAATCTGTCACACCCGATTTATAAGAACATAAATCGAGCAATCATATATGCGCCAGGATCAAGTCACGCATATATACAACAGATCATCAAGATATCACAACACATGTCACGAATAACATTAATATAAATCGTAAATAAATCAATAAATGAATTATTTTATTACAACCGAATCAAGAATCGGTTCAAGAAGGCGGAAGCGTAAAAGGAATACATGAAAAGCTGGGCGCCACAGGGACGTCGACTGGGAGACAAACGCCTAGAAGTCGTCGAAGCCGCTGACATAATCCTCCACGTTGCCGGGCACTGAGCAGCAGTCGAAGAGGTCCAAAATAGAACAGAAGAGTAGAGAAGCAAGTGTGAGTACAAACTCGTACTCAACAAGTATAACACGAGCATGAGGCTCTAAGGTTAGCTGACTCAACTGCATTAGCTTTTAGTCTTGGCAAATTTTATTAAAGCTGTTTACTACGAGTGGATGAATTACCATGAACCCAATTGCATAATAAATTAATCAGTATTAATTAAAAACTACTGAGAACCATCCAACCAAAACCACCCGGGGAATCGCCCTCGTCAGAGGTTGATAACCCCACTAATCAGACGGAGGATCTGGGCCGCTCATGACTGTGAGCACAGCTGATATATCAGTTTTACACTCTCGAGAGGTTGCACAACTTTACCCACAAGTCGTGAGCTACGCTAGTGGTTCATCACACTTCCTTAGGTGAGATGGCTAGCAAGCACACTACGAGACCGTTACAAAGGATCACGTTGGTAAGGTGTAACCGCTAAGGATTCTGGATCAGCGACGATGGGGCCCACCTCCGGGGGTACAAGACACACAGCACAGACCAAGCCGAAGGAGCAGGGACCATTGAAGCTTACCACCCCTCTTGCCCCCGCAGGTAAGTTACTCCCGAACCAAAATGACCTAATTAGTAAGTCAAGACCGTCCCATACCAGTCTTGTGGTTGCGCGGTTGTCCCAGGTTGTCGCTCTATGAACCGGTCCTTATGGAGAGTGGCCAACCAAGCACTAAGCACCGTGCTGGCCCCCTAAACCATGTTTCTAACAAAAACATCTTTTAAGGATGCACAAACCACTCAAGCACACAGCACAGAGGGTCGGCTCCAGAATTAAGTTGCATAAGACCATTAATCAAATTAATTAAAAAGGACCAAGATTTGTTATAGCGCAGCAACCTAGCACAACTAACCAAAAATGCAACCCATAGGAGATATATAAGGATATAAAAGTGGCTAGGAAGTCCTTATAGGTATACAGTATTAAAATGCAGTATGAAATTGTATTTAAAAGTGATAGGAGATTCATGTTATACTTGCCTTCCTCGTACTCTCCCGGCTGCTGCTCGAAGTGCTCGGAAGACGGCTGCTCCTGGTACTGCTCCAAAGGCTCCGCGTCTACTCACGATCGTCAAACATAGTCCACACATACACACATGCACAGACAATAGCAAAATATAAGAAAACAGTACAACATTACATAGAAACAGCACACAAAACTAGTCTAAAGCTATTCTACGCGTTACAACGATCGCGTGCATATAAAGAACACCTAAAACGGAGCTAAAACGCGAAAACTGCGCTCGAAACAGGATCCAGGGACCTAATTGTAAGAAAACTGGAGACCCTAGGGGGTCCTGCGCAAAAACCGAGGACTAAAACGTAATTAAACCCTAGACACAGGGGCTAGCGCGTGAAAAACTCAAGAGATGGACCGCGGGTTCAAATTCCTGGAAGCTCAGGGGCCTAAAAGCATAAAACAGGACCTATCCGTAAATACTTTTGACTGTGGGTGGACGGCGGGTTGATTCCAGAGAAACCCGGGGGTTCTTTAGCAAAAGAAGCGGGCTGAAGCGGTAAGATCTGTTCTGGATCGTTGGATCTTCCTCGGGCGGCTCAGATTAGATCTGCTAATCGAAGGGGTACGCGACGATATCAGCCTTTGGATCGAGATCGGACGGGCGGGATTGGATCTAGGTTTACTACTCGCGCTATCCACCGGATTTGAATTGGACGGCTGAGATTTAAAATGCCGGCGAACCGGTACGCGCTGATCGGGTCCCTCGGATCTGAATCGCACGGCTCAGATCCACCCCGGCACGATCTAATCCTGGCCGTGGGCTCTAGATCGGAGGGTTGGGAACCCTCGGGTGCTCGGGTGGCGGCGCTGGCCGCCGGAGAAAGGAGGGCCGCGGCGGCGCGGCTCGGAAGCTCGCCGGAGATGCGCGATCGCGCGTTCCCGGGGTCGGTTCACGACGACATCATGCCCAGGATGCTCAGCACGACACGGGAAAACCATCTGGGCACTTGTAGGGGTGGATTTGGGCTCGGTTGGAGTAGAACGGCGGTGAGGGCGGCTCGGGGCGGCGGCGCATCAGCGGCGCTCGCGTTCTGGGCGTTACAGGCGGCTAGGGACTACCACAGCTGGTGCAAAAGGACCGGAGCGTGAAGGGGGAGCTCACCGAGGGCTACGGCGCCCTGAGTTGTAGCGGAGGAAGGAACCCGACGGCGACCGGCGGCAGCAGGCGACGGCGTTCGCGGGGAGAGGTGCTGCAGGCGTTGCCGGGACCCTTAGCTGAGGTAGATCGGCTCCAGGTAGCCCTGTGGAGATGGAAGGGGGGTCAAAGGGGCGTGAGGATCGCCGGCGGCGAGAAATTGCGGAGGCGACCGAGCTTACCCGCGGCGGAGGGGAAAGAGGCCGGTGGTGCTAGGGTTCTGGGTGGCGGCGGGGTTAGGGCACAGGAGGGTTTGGGGCGGCCCTTTGTAGCGCGCGGAGTCTCCCTGGCGCGCGGGCCCGGGGGGGGAAAAGAGCTCGCCGGAGTTCTCGGGGTTCCGTTGGGCGCCGGGGAAACAGAGGAAGGGGAGGGAGAGAGGGAGGAGAGGGGTGACGGTGGGGCCACGCTGCCAGAGAGAAGAGAGGGAGCGTGGGAAGGGAGAGCCGGCTCGGGCTGAGGGGGACGCGGGGGCCCAAGCGGGAGAGGGAAGGAGCTGGGCCTCGGGCTGGGGAAAGAAAGAGAGGGCCCGGGGGAAAGAGAGAGAGAGGAGTGGGCCGGGCCTAGGAAAGGAAGTGGGCTGCCCCTTTCTCTTCCTTTTTCCTTTCTATACTCAAACCAATTCAAACAAAACCATTTGAATGCAAATAAATTTGAATTCAAATCCGATAAACGCAACACAAGAAAAGAATGCTGCTGCATGAATGCACAAACACTTTTGATCCTATGATAAATTTTATTTTCCTGTGTTATAAAATTACCTTAAATACGATATAAATTAAGGAAAAGCATGGGAAATTTATTTAAGCCCGAATAAATTAATTAAAATATAAGGAATTTACCTTAGGGTGTTACACTACCAATGCAGTACCTAGTTCCTTTCTTGTTATCAATAATCTAAAAAGGTCAATGGTCACTCACATGTGTGAAAAAGAGAATAATTCATCCCCACAGGGAATTATTGACAACAGATCTCTAATTATGAGTCTAGTACTGCAGGATTGAAAATATGCAATTGCTAATTATATAATGATGAGAGAGTGTTTCTACCTAAGCATTTTCCAGTTAAATTAAAAGTTGAAGTATGCATCTAATTAATCAGAAACAACCACCAGCACAAGAAACATTTGTGCTAGCGGTCAAACGGACTTTATGATGGCGGACTGAGTGTCAAATAGAACTGTCTACCAGCACAAATACCCACTTTTGATGGCGGTTAATGACTGCTAGCATAGTGATCGCTAGCACAGATGCATCCCTGTCCGCTTTGTTTGAATTTTTAAATATTCCCACCAGTTTTCAAATTTATATTTCCCACCAATTTCAAATTTATATTTTCCGCTAATTTTCAAATATATATTTCCCACCAATTTTCAATTATATATTTCCAGCTATTCTCATTTTCCTACCAATTATAAAAACGTATTGCCCACCATCTTATAGGAGGAGATATAAAAACGTTGACTTGCACGAGATGACCTATGACACCCCTGACGTGTAGCAAGGTACATGCCCTTAGCGATATGAGAAGGAGGAGATAGAGCGTCAAGTTCGGATCCGAGAATGTCCGGACGCACGAAGGTTACCAGATGTGGCGGCACAAACAAACCAGACACGAATCAACAACCAACCGGGCCTCGTTTTCCTTTATTTTCATCACGCAATCTTAACACAGGTGTAGGGCGCAACAACAGAACGAGCAGTATAGAAACCCAACCACATGCCTCGTAATACTCGGAGCGTCATCGCGCCGGACTTGTGAAACCGTTCATGGCGGCGAGGTCGCTCGGCCTCGGCGGACACATCACCTACCTGCCGTACCTGCAGGTGGCCTGCCACGAGATCGAGCACCACCTCCTCTCCCTCGTCGCGGCGTTCCCGTCCCCCTCCTTCGAGGCCACGCTGTCGCCATTCACCCACGACGGCGGCCGCGACGCCATCCTTGTCAATGCAGCCGGCGCGCTCCCGGTCGCCGGCTCACATGTGTCCGTGTGGCTTGTCGAGGCCTACCCGCACGCTCCTCCGATCGACTTCATGCCGGTCACTGGCTCGGAGACGACGAGCCCGGCGTACATCGACAGCTCTGGCGCCGTGACAGCGCCCTACCTCCGGCTCTGGCGCTGGATTCGAACCTCGTTGGCCTGGTGCAGTCTCTCGACGTCCTTGTCAGGCTGCATCATCAGCCACCGGTTCCGCGACAGCCGAGAGAGAAATGCGCCATCCGGGACGGCCGGCGCTTTGACACCGGCACGGACACGCAGACGGCGCTCCGGGCGCTCCGAGACGATAAGGATCGCCTGGAGCAGGAGCTGCAGATGATCGCGATCAAAGAGGCAGAGCTGCTGGACGCTGTCGCGGCGGAGCAGCGGGCGGTGGAGAGGGAGGCGGCCGAGGACGCCCTGGACCGTTCGCTGCAAGCGGGGCGGCTGCCGCTGTGCCGGTACCTGAAGGAGATCTTGGCCCGGGCGCAGTTCATGGCGTGGCCCGTGCCGAATGACCTGTGTCGCGGCCGGAACGCCGCGGCTCAATAGGCGTTTCCACTCAGTGCTCACTGGGACTCACGTGTCAAGTATTCTAAAGGTGACCAACTTACCTGTACTCACGTGTCAAGTTGTAGTTCCCAAATAAGGGATTAGAGAGATGGTGTAGATAAAACGCACAACTACTAAGTTTGTGTACTGATTATGTCACACCTCAAAATATTTAAATTTTGGATGTAAGTTTAATAATAATTACTACATTGATTTTCTAATAATCTAATAATTTCAAAATTTTCAAATATTTATAAAATTATTTGAATATCTAGTATAGAAAAATAATTATTTTCTAAATCCAAATTAATATGATTCATGAGTGTTCAACTTTTAAAACACGTTTAAAACATGAGTGATTCATTCATCTTGAATTGCATCTATCTGGAGTTCAACTTTTAAAACACGTTTATTCGACGATTAGATCTTCTCAGAGAATTACCATATTTTTCTAAAATATATTCTCATTTTTTCTAGAGCAAATCCAATTTTTTGAAGCGTCTACAATCCTTTCCATGAGCTTCAAGTATTTTATTTGAATCCCTCTAGTCTTTAAAATAGGATATTTTCATGGTTCAAAAGCATTTTACCAGATTTTTTCACTTAATTGTTTTAGAATTGGAAATATATTATTTTTGAATAAAAAACAAATCCTAATGGGTCGAGCCCAGCTGGACTCGCCTGCCACTATCGCCGGGATCCTGCTCAGCCTCTTGGTGCTTTAGGCCAACGCTAGCGATAGCCTTAGCGTGTGCACCCTGCCAGCCGAGGCCCGCCCCGCCCCTACAAAATCTACATGAAATCCTGGCGGGTGCGTCCTCCAACTGTCCACCCCTTCTGCCTTGCTTAGCGCACCGCCGCAGTAGCTCGCTGGAGCCGAGCGCCACTAGTTTTTTCCGCCGGCAAATCTACCATCTATGATTTTTATGACATTAAATTCTATGTCACTTCATCAATTTTGCTAATATGATGAAGAGAGAGAAGAAAGGAGTTTTATGGGATGAAAGAGGAGTTTCATCCACATGAAACTCAATTAGCACAACTACCTAGTTTCCAATCTTGATAACTGTTTCATGAAACTATGTATTAAGTCTGGCCTTATATCGGAGCCAGTCGACGCTTCCCTATGTTTCACTAGGCCGCCATGAATCCTTTCCACCTAGCACCGACCAACAGATTCTACCAAAGTTCCTTGATTGTTGGGAGCTCCAAAACCGCCGCTGTCGGATCAAGTTTCCTGTTAGATACCGATCGACAACAAGAGTATTAGTGCGGGGATGAGCCCCTCTCTACAGTTTTCCCTTCCTTCCCTCTGCCTTTTGCATCACTGGGCCGCATCGCTCGATCGTCGAAATGTTTACGAGTTAGCCTATCAGTGCCGCCGTCCCTTCCCTCCCTCTTCTTTTTTGTATCACTTGGCCGCATTGCTCAATCGTCGAAATGCTTGCGAGTTAGGCTATCAGTGCCGCCGTAAGTGATCGGAAGAACCCTAAGCTTTTGCAAAAACAACCTAGTGTTTTATGTAATTAATTAGAATTTTTTTGTATCTTGACGAATTAGCAGAAGAACCCTTGGAAAAGTTTAGATGCCAGCAATCCAACCCTTAGAAAGAGCGGTGGAGGTATCTAACTTCAACCGCAAAGGAAACGTCTAGTAGTAGTGCGACCAGTCACAAGAATGATTAAATAATACTTTGGAAACACTATCGACAGGGGAGGTCCCATGTCATAATGAATTAAGTCAAAATTGTTGACAGCACATAAACTAAATGAAGAAAAAGGTAAACGAGTGTGACGTCCGAATTGACATGCATGACAGAGACTCGGAAACATTTTTATTATACTGGATGCCTGAATTAGATGCAAGTTTGGAGAGCGCCTCAGACCCAATGTGACCGAGGTGGCGATGCCAAAGCAAAGTGGAGTCCATGAGGAGCGCATGAGCTTGGGCGGCAGCAAGGGGTACAGGTCGCCAAAGCTATTGCACCTGGTTATCATGCTCTTGGTTTGAATATCATTCACAGAAAGATCAAACAGATCAAACTTAACAGAACAGTTGTTATCAACGGTAAAATGGTGAATAGAAACTAAGCTTTTGATAATCCGTGGGGTGACAAGAACGTTCTGAAGACATATATATATATATATATATATATATATATATATATATATATATATATATATGAAGAAGGCAAAAAGGTGGAACAAGTAGCGGTGATAGGAAGAGGGGAGTTCAGGTGCTCCAGCACGGCAGCACCTTGAGGCACTCCCGTACTCCAACTTAAACAAACACATCAAAATGTGCATGAATAATAAATAAAAAGTATGTATGGATAGAGGATGCAGCGATATATATTCATGCAAAGTTTGGTGTTGAACAAATGTTTATGCAAGGAGAAATAAAAAAGGTAAAATCAGCATGTAATCAGGTCGATGTACTGTTCATCTGGACCCGCAACCCGCACCTATTCATATGCCGTTTTGTCTTTTTTTTTGTTTCTTCTTGCACATAATTTTGCTCAACATCAAACTTTGCATGAATACAGAGTGTTGCATCCACTATTCCTACATATTTTTGGTTCAATTTTTCATACCCATTTTTGTGTGTTTCTTAATGGTGGAGAACGAGAGCACCTCAATGCTACAGCACATGAAGTGTTCTCGTGACAGCTAATAGGGATGGAGCGGGATAAGGCATGATGGGTCACGCTGGGGAAAGCGCGCGATCCCTTTTACTCTGCTCCTCTTGGTACGCAACCGCACGCAACCCCCTTCACCTCCCACGTCTTTCCCGGGCCTTGCTTGCTTTTTCACTCACCCGCTATAAACACACGTATAGCACGCCTGTGGGCTTTTTTAACATGCAATTTATTCATAAAAATATTTTATCTTTTCCATATGATCTCAGTTTTGAATACAGATTGCATTGTTGTGTTCTACGTGATGAGACAAACAAAACTAAATCGCATTTGCATATATGTTGAAGACATTTTGTGCTTGTAGCAACTTATGTGTAAATTTGGATTTGATATTATTGAAGGAGTTGCTACAATATATATACATAAGTTGCCACAAAGGATAATATGTTATAAACAGTCTGTCATATACATAAGTTGTCACAAACACAGGATATCATATACATAAGTAGTAAAAATAAGTAGTAAAAAAGGAGTAAGTTGTCGTACTCATAAGCTTATATACAAATTGTCATAAAATAAAAGTTGTTACACATGTAAAACAAAAATTGCCACAAAACAGAATCTATTATACACATGAGTTGCCACACACATAAGATATAAGTTGCCACACATATAAGATAAAGGTTGCCAAAATAATATTTATAAGTTGTCATAAAAACAAAGTTACCACAAAAGCATAATCTGTTATAAGCATAAGTTGTCATAAAAATAGAATCTATTATATACATATGTTGTTACAAACACAAGGTGTTATACGCATAAGTAGTAAAAAAGGAGCAAGTTGTCGTACACATAAGTTTATATACAAATTATCATAAAAATAAAAGTTATCGCACATTTAAATAAAATTTGCCAAAAAAATAGAATCTATTATACCTGTGAGTTGCCACACATATAAGATATAAGTTACTACAAACAAAATCTATCATACACTCGTACATATAAGTTGCCACAAAACAAAAGTTGTTATGCACATAAGTTGTTACTACAGTAAGCCGATATACACATAAGTTGTTATAGAAAAATTTTATTAATTGTGTAGCATTGATCCATTGCCTCTTCCCCCTTGATTTCCACTTTTCTTCACCGCCCATGACGTTCCTATCCTTACACCTCTTGTTTGCCGCATCTTCATTTGACGTTCCCTTGATTTTGTGTAACTTGCTCTTGTCACCCTCTTCGGCAAGGGGGCAGCATGAAAAATTTAGAGGCAAAAAGGTGCAAAATCCATCTTCAATTGCCCCCACCCTCACCCTCAACATTGAGTCCAGAAGTTCCCTAAATCATTACTAATTCTAGTAGTATTATTTATAGTTTGCAACTTAATAAAATATATTTTATTAAGTAACACAACGGGAACATCCTCATATTTTTATGGTGGAAAATAATATATGAATGAAAAAAGGAATTGACTTCTGCTGAAAAAAGTTGCTGCTGCATCTGGCTGCTACTAAATGCATAAATTGCTAATGCAGCCATTAAGTTGCTACTGAGTTTGCATGAAGTTGCTATTGCATGAATCTCATAAAATTTGGATTAAAAACCACTGAAAAATTCCAATTCTATTTTGAATTCCCCTGAAAAAAATGTGGTTAGAAGACTATCTTGCCATAAACCTCACCAACTACCACTACGGGAAACGGCTACTTTGCCGAGTGTCAAACACTCGGCAAAGCTCCAAAAACACTCGGCAAAGCCTTTGCCGAGTGTTGCACTCGGCAAAGGACACACGGAAGAGAAAATGTCGGCAAAGGGGACTTTATCGAGTGCATTTTGTTAGGCACTCGGCAAAGCCTTTGCCGAGCGCAAAGTCCTGCACTCGGCAAAATTTAAGCGC
The DNA here is from genome assembly GCF_002211085.1 of Panicum hallii. Classification (NCBI taxonomy): domain Eukaryota; kingdom Viridiplantae; phylum Streptophyta; class Magnoliopsida; order Poales; family Poaceae; genus Panicum; species Panicum hallii. Next base: position 14,924,390 of record NC_038042.1, on the reverse strand, counting down.
CGTGACGGAGCAGGTGCATAACGGACGCTTTGCCGAGTGCCAGGATACTGGCACTTGGCAAAGATTGATACTTTGCCGAGTACCAGAATCCTGGCACTCAGCAAATATTACTTCTTTGCCGAGTGTTTGCACTCGGCAAAGATTCTTCAAATTTTGCCGAGTGCAAACACTCAGCAAAGATTCTTCAGATTTTGCCGAGTGCAAACACTCGGCAAAGTGCCCAGAATTACCCATTTTAATTTGTTTTTTCTATTTCATCCACACATATATATCAGAAAAACATATATCATTACAAAGACCACCAACATCACATCTATATCACAAACATCACATCTATATTACAAACACAATCGATTCACATACATATCCCAAATGGGTTCACAAACATATTATCATTACAGACCACAAATATGCATGTCTCACAATATAGTCCATAGATGTCAAAAAATATGAGAAGTCTACAGAAACAGAATAAGTGGTAAGAATCATAATAAGACCTCCAACCCGGCGACCTCCATACCGGCGTAGTTGGAGAAACATGAGGGTCATTTGAGGCCGCCGATTGATTCTGCAAAGAGGAGAAGTGATCGCATGTGTGAGACAAGGTAAGTAAAGGTCAGACATGGCTAAAACTTATCCATACTCACAAGAGTAGAAAACTCAGCAGGAGGTCGAGGTGAAGCGAACAACTAAGGTGGTGGAGCTACACCCGCTGCGGCACCAAGAGTCTGCATGTAGGCAAACATATCCCTCATCCTGTGCTCATTCTCCACATGTAACCTCCTCTCTTCTTCTAATTGGGCCTGCAAACTTTTCACTCCAATGTTATGATAATACAAAGAAATGGTATACAATAATCAATGGACGACGAATAAAGAAGAAATGACCTGGAGTGCCTATATCCAGTACTGTGAAGTGTCTTGCCGAGGTCGTATGCCTGGGCTCACACTCATGCTCCTTGCTCTAATCTGAGATAGAGTAGGAGTAGAGGACGAGTCGATTGCGCCGTCGGCAATCCAATACCGCCCATGATTCTTACCTCCTCCAACCCTCATGACGACTTCTCCGTCAAGGTCCTCGGTGGCCGGATCAAACTCTGGACCATGGACCTCCCTTGCCATCGTTGTGTACGCACTGAGACGGGTATGGACCATCGGGTTGCTGTATGCCTCGGTCCCGTCCTCCGGATTGTAGTTGACGTCAGACGTCGCCTTGCCTTTATGGGACATAGCATATGCCTTCAAGAGGGAGCAAGGCTGGCCACCATGTGACGACGACTGCAAGAAAACAAGCAAGACGATTAGAAATCATGCATAATTGAGTGTTACATTAAATAAATTCATTCACGTACCCATGCTTCTGCGTATCCGCTGAGACTGCGACTGCCTTGATGGTGTGTTGCACCTGGCATCATCAAACGCCGCTCCCAACAAGCGTTGTGCGACTCCTCCCACTCGTCGGAGCACCACTTCTGCACCATCTGTCGCCAGCACTCTTGATGCCCGAGGCACCAATAAGGAGTCGTCTACAGGGCATCAAGTATTTGACATATTAGAAGATGAAATTAAGCCTGCTTAATGTAAAAAAGAATGCATATTAATTTTCTTTATTTACCTGCAAGTACTGCTCCTCAGTCAAAGACATGCTTCCGTTTTGGTGACCTTCTCTCCAAGAACGTCGCCGTGAAAACTAATAATGGCCTGGATACGCGCCTCATAGTACATATCCACAACTCATTTCTTACAGACTTTGGTAGCCACCACATCAGCTTTATCCTCAAATCCATCCTCACATCTGAAGAAATCTTGCATGCAAACACAATGTATACCATTCATTTTTTTTATGAATGTGAAATGAATGCAATGTATTTAGCACTTACCCACAGCTCTTGTTTCACCCGCTCCGCCTTGTTGTTGAATATCTTGCCATCCCAATCTTCAGCATCAGGGGCGGCGGCGTAGTGGTCAAACGTATAGGCCGGCTTCATCACTCCACTGTACTCAACCAGGCCAGAGAAGTGTTCCCTGCACAGAAGACCGAGGATGCCATTGACGGAGGGTTTGTGAGCAGTACCTGCACTCTTTGCCGAGTGCCACTGATCTGGCACTCGGCAAAGGCCCATCTTTGTGGAGTGCCTGCACTCGGCAAAGAATTCACATTTTTCAAACCCACTTTGTCAATTTATTTTATTTCTTGTATTTATTGAAATTTAAACTACAAGTCACACGAATAATGGAAAATAAAGAATGAAAAATGATATTCACGTCATTGAAGGATGCGTTGAGACCTTATCGAGAAAAAAATCAGAAATTTCAAACTTGTTGTCCACGAAACATGATGACGAACTTCTTATCGAGTTGTTTTTAAAATGTATAAAAAGCAAATATGGTCCGAAAATTATGAAACTTGTTGAGATGTAATGATATCACATGGGGAAGCTGCGATAAAAATTTGACGAGGTTTCGTAAAAGTTTAAACATACGATGCTTACAAATTGAAAGTTCTCCAAAGAGATGTATCATTTTTTGTGAAACCCAATTAGGTGTTAAGCATCGTAGATGTCAAACTTTCATGAAATCTTATATAAATTTTATCACAGTATCCTCACATGATAACATGACATTTTGACAAGTTTTATAATTTTTTGACCAAATTTGCCTTTTATACAATTTAAACACGACTTGAACACAATTTAGTCGCCATGTTTCGTGAATAGTAGGTTTGAAATTTCTGGTACTTTCTTCGATAAGACCTCAAAGCATGCTCATTAACATGAATAACAATTTTTCATTCATTTTTTCCACTATTCGAATGACTACGCAGTTCAAATTTAAATTATTCAAGAAATTTAATAAAATAAAATAAATTGTCAAAATATAGCAAACACTTCGATAAATGAACCTAAATTACATATCTTGTTAAGGAGAATGTAGGATGGTAATAGAAAAAATTTTAGACAAAATAAAGAAAAAGATTATGTTTATTTTGCCGAGTGTCATGGCTTGGCACTCGGCAAAATTCATCTTTGCCGAGTGTCCTGGAGTAGGCACTCGGCAAAGACTCACGCCGTTAATTACCGTTAGGTCCTGGCGTGCGTTTGCCGAGTGTCATTCTTTGCCGAGTGTTCGACACTCGGCAAAAAAATCTTTGCCGAATGTTTTATTTTGCCGAGTGTCAGACACTCGACAAAGGATGAATTTACCGTGTGTTTTCCTTTGCCGAGTGCTGCACTCGGCAAAGAGTAACTTTGCCGAGTGCCCGATGTTTTGCACTCGGCAAAGATTTTGACACTCGGTAAAGTCCTCGTTTCCGGTAGTGTACCTCGTGTCAAAGGAAAAGGTGAAGATGAAAAAAAATTCCCCCTCGCCCTCTTCCTCTAATCTCTTCTCGCAATCTCACCAACTACCTCATATGAAGCAAAACAAAACTAGAACACCACTAGATTTGTACAGATGCTGAAAAAAAGTGCTCAAATGCGGGAGGTTCACCTAAGCGGTTGCCGTGGTCCGTGTTGCTCCTGTGCTCACGGATGCAGCCAGCACTTGTGCGTTGACGCCTCCCTTCGATTTCTTCCGGCTGGACAGCCGGGTCCTCGCACAAGTCGCCGCTGCGCCAATCTCGCGGTCCTCCTCCTCCATGGCGCTCCGGATGCCATCGTGATGGGACCATCGCTGCCTCCCCCGCTTGATTCCGGTTCGAAGACCTAGTTCGTACGCGGCCCACAGCTTCGTCCGGGGCATCCTCATCTCAGCCGCTAGCGGACGCCGTCGGCCTGGGACCCCGTCGCGCATTCGTCCTCTCCCCTCAATGCAACCCCCAAAGCAGGCGGCCCGCTGCTTGCCGCTGGTGGCGCCACGGCCCGCAGCTTGCCCCGTGGCTTCCTCTCCGGCGCCGCTAGCGGACGCTCCCAGCATGCCGCTCCGTCGATCCAGCGCGCAGCCAGTCCGCCGCACAGCCGCTGCTCTTCCACGCAGCCGCGCAACCGCCGCGCACCCGCACATCCGCTGCTCCGGCGCCGCTCCGCCGCGCAACCGTCGTTTCCCCGCTCGCTCGCTGTCGGAATGTTTGGCATTGGAAACCGCTAAATGCGTTTTGGGGGTGGGACGGAATAACAGGCCGGCGGGTGTCCAGGCGCACGGCCTGCTGGTCTGACCGGTCGCGCGGTCACGTAGGAGTGCGACCGATCATCTGTTAGATTTTTCCACGACAATATTAGGAGGAGGTCGAGCAACCGAGACGGTTACCGGCATCGGATGACATGTGATTACTAGCTCCTCCCGAAACCATGCATGTACCAATAGCCGCACGGTGGCGGAGATAGCGTCATGGTACTGAACGCGTTGGCGAGGCCGGCTTGGTCCCAGTACGTTGCTCCGGCCATAGGCCTCCATGGCGCCTGCTGCTGCTTGTCACCACCATGTGGAGCAGAAGCACCCCCGTAGGCAGGAACGCCCTGCATGGCCTGCAGCATGGATGGTACACCAGGATCGGAAGGAGGGAAACCAGTGGGCCCGAATAAATGAATAAATGTATTTTTAGGCACGGGTCACCCGTCCCACCATTTTTAAGGAGCGGGTGATGACGTTATTTTTCTTTAAAAATATATTTCTAGGAGCGGGTGATGGCGTTACCCGTTCCTAAAAATAATTCTCAAGGGACCGGTGATAGCATGACCCGCCTCTACGAATGGTATCATTTAAAAAAATTCTTAACTTTTTGATATAATCTCGAATGAAGTCGAATTTTATATTAAAATTGTAGAGGTTGATGAGATCTAAATTTTTGTAGTTGATAACTTTTCATTTAAGGTCATTTAATAGTCTAAAAAATTATTATAAGTTCTCTAATTTCAAAATCTAGAAGTTTTAATTTTTTTCGAACAACCTCAGATGTAGAGTAGTGCCATATCAAATTTGTAGTGGTAAGATCTAAAATTTTAAAATTTTATAGTTTATACATTATTTATTTAAGACCATTTAGAATCACAGGATCATTCAATAGTTTTGGCCTACACATGGCTATGATTATACAGTATCTCACACAACTCATGTCATACTTTGAGATTTCCACAGTTTTAACCTTTATATATACTAAAATATACTCGGCATACTTTTTCTGTATCTGTAGTTCACAATAACCATAGTGTAGAAGTTTCATATTTTTTATTTGTTTTGGTATATTTAAAGATTTAAATTGAAATAAAATAGAAAAATAATTTCAGCAGCGATTGATGGCGTCACTCGCCCTAGGAAACGGATTTCTAGGGGCAGGTGATGTCCTAAAAATCGATTTCGGAGTGAATACAAAATAATAGTATATCTCGTAGAGTCTTAAGTGACTGTGTAGTGTGGTGGAGAGGAGGTTATGCGCGAGGCTTGAGGTGAGTGGTTCGAAGTCTGGTTTATGCGAGTTATTTCATCAAAAAAATTCTATCTCGGTAGTAGAGGGGCTTGTGATGGTAGCTGGTTGGATGGGATATTTTTCTTTTTTATTTTGTTATTTTTGAGTTTTTTATTTTTTATTTTTTGGTAATTGCTTTGTACGGGTGGGCATGTTACTCGTCCCTACAAATAGCTACTTTTAGCTATGAGAAGTAGGGGGCGGCTACCACACCCACCCCTAAAAATATGTTTTCAACCGTCCCTACAAATCCTTTTTTACAGTGTCGCTAGAGAAGAAATGACGACAGGGAGGGGATCGGTAGCGTGGAAGCGTATGAAAGGTTTAGGAAGATCGGCAAGGGGGCATTCGGTGCCGTCTCCAAGGCGCGGCATTTGGCACCGTCTCCAAGGTCCATGCACGCCCATGGTATCGTGCACCGTGACCTGAAGCCCAGGAACGTGCTGGTCGGGGAGCACGACCGCCGGCTCAAGATCTGCGACCTCAGCCTCACCAGGTCCGCGGCCTCGCCGCCGCCGGATGCGCAACAGCTGGATGGCACGATCGGGTACATTGCACCGAAGGCGCTGCTTTGCGAGAAGGACTGCGGCGCGCCCGTCGACATGTGGGTGCTAGGGTGCACCATGGCGGAGCTCGTCATGGCGCAATCCACTACTAAAAAACGATTTGTAGGGTCCCCATGTATTTTTAGGGGTAGGGCAAACGGTAACCCGCTCCTACAAATAGAGCACAGTTACTGTAGCATCCGACCCGCCACTAGAAAAGTATTTTTAGTGGCAGGTGATGCCATCACCCGCTCTTGCAAATGGGCATCATTTTCAGGGGCGGGTGCCCTAAAGATAGCATTTCTAGAGGCGGATAACGCCACCACCCACACTTAAAAATCGTGACATTTCTAATTCTAGAGGCGGGTGATGGCAGGATCCGTTTCTAAAAATGGTTCCACATAAAAAATTATAACTTTTCCATATAATCTCAGATGAAGTCAAACATTATATCAAAATTGTAGAGAATGATGAGATCTAAAATTTTTTTAGTTTATAACTTTTTCATTTAAGGTCATTTAATGGTCAAAAAATTATTATGAACCTATATATGGCGATGACTATATGGTATCTCATACAACTCAAGTCATACTTTGTGGTTTCAACAATCTTAACCTTTATATACACTGAAATATACTTGGTATATTTTTTTATCTATAGTTTATAATAACCATAGTGTATAAGACTTAAATGAATTTTTAGAATAAAACTAAAAAATATTTTTAGGGGCGGGTGGTGGCGTCACCCGTCATCGCCCCTAGAAACATATTTCTAGGGGCGGGTGATGGCGTCACCCGTCCCTACAAATAGTCTCACGTAAAAAATTATAATTTTTCATATGATCATGGATGAAGTCAAACTTTATACTAAAATTGTAGAGATTGACGAGTCCTACAATTTTGTAGCTGATAATTTTTCATTTAAGGTCATCTAGTAGTCCAAAAAATTATTATAAGTTGTCTAATAACTATGACTATATAGTATCTTATACAATTCAAGTCATACTTTGATCTCTCCACAATCTTATCCTTTATATGCATTGAAATATACTTAGCATAATTTTTTCGTATCTACATTTTGCAATAACCATAGTGTAGAAGTTTCACTTTTTTTATTTGTTTTGCTATACGTAATGATTTAAATAAATTTTCGGAATAAATAGAAAAATAATTTTAGGGCGGGTGGTGACATCACCCGCCCCCTAAAAATTGAGCTATCCCCCGCTTGCTCCCCGATCCCACATCATCGATTCGCGCCCCCCTCACCCTCCATCAATCGCGCGCCGCCGCGGCCTCTGCACAACCCACCTTCCTTATCTCTCCCTCCAATCCCCTCCCTTCCTCTCTCTATCCCCTCCTCTCTCGCCGCGTCGCCCCTCCCTTCTCTCCCCCGCCGCCCTCCCTTCTCTTCCTCCTCTCCATCCCCCACCGCCCTTCCCCTCCTCTCCCTCCCCCGCCGGACTTCCCTCTCCTGCCTAGCGGAGTCACGACGGCTCGTTGGAGGCTGCGACGGCGCGGATCGAGCCGCTTCTCCCTCGCCGCCACCTCCCCTTCTCTCTCCCACCACCGGAGCCACGGCGGCTCCAGGGGCTGCGACGGTGCGGATCGAGCCGCTTCTCCCTCGCCGCCACTTCCCCTTCTCTCTCCCACCACCCGGAGCCACGACGGCACGAGGGGGACCGCAGCGGCACTAGGATGGCTGCGCGGCGCGAGGGGGACAGCAGCGTGTGGGACAACCATGCGGGGCCTTCGAGGCACGTGGAGCTGCTGGCGCGGGGGAGCTGCCGGCGCCGGGAGGAGTAGCGGCTCGGCGCGGCAAGGGGAAGCAGTGCGGCTTGGCGCGGGAGAGGGAGGCGGATGTGGCAGCGGCGGCCCGATCCAGCGGCGGGAGGCGGAGGCGAGCCCGCGGGCAGGTCTGGCAGCAAGCGCGCGGGCGGGTAGATCAGGCGGCGAGCGCACGGGTGGATTTGTCAGCGAGCGAGCGCATGGGCGGATTCCGGTGGCAAATGCACGAGCGGCAGCGGCGGCGGCAGCGGCAATGCTCTCCATCCTCAGCGGCACACTCCGAATCAGCATGGGGAGCATCGGCTGCCAGCTGCCCCGAATCATTTCCAAGGGCGGGTGCGTTAACCACCCCTGCAAACTGTATTCGTAGCTGCGAGAAGTAGAGGCGTGTACCGCATCTGCTCCTATAAAAGGTTTTTACCAGCTGCTAAAAACTGGTTTTTAAGTAGTGATAGCTGTTCCCGGAAGATGACTTGTGCCAACAGCTGATCAACATCATCGATCTCCTAGGAATCCCTGACGACGTGTCGTTGATGCTACTGGGTATCGACGCCGGGGCGCCAAGCAAGCTGCGGGAGAAGGTGCCGGAGGAGCGGCTGTCGGCGGCGGTCTTCGACGTCCTGCACGGCCTGCTGCAATACGACCCCAGGACAGGCTCACTGCTGTGGCGGCGCTGCGGATGCCATGGCTTGCACCCATGGATGACTGACGACTGACGGTGCATGCTCCAGCGACGACGGCAGGGGCTGTTAGCAAAGCTGCAGTGTTAGCCACTTAGCCTGATGATTTAGTTTAGATTACTTGCTCCATGTCATCAGACAGTTTTTCCCCGTAATGATGCAGCGAGTAGTACTCAGTGCAACCTAGGATTTGTAACTGCAGATTTGTATATGGATTCTTTTCCATCATGATATTGCGAAGGTGTAATCAGAATGAATCACCAAAATGTATTTACGGGAATTAGTTGCTGGAATCGGACCTGTGTATGATCTTTATGCAAGTTCAAATTGCTTATGTATGTAACTACTATAAAATTGCGTTTCAGAGATATTTTCTTGCAACTGCTAGCACCTATCTCTGTGTTTTGAATGAAGCAGAAAATCAATGTCAAAGCCATTGTTTCTTCAGGTCTAATTGTAGTGCCGAATCAGGGTGGATCCGTAGGTTAGAGCAGCCACAATGTGCATGAAAAGTAGACCTTAAACAATAAATGCCACTTTGTTACCATGCCAAGCATGATCGGCATAAGGAAAAAAATATTAAAATCCACCTTAAGCTTATGGCGTGAAAATACGGAATAAAAAATAACCTCTCTCTCTCTGTCCCCTCTCTCCCTCTCGCTCTCCGTCTCCCTCTCCTTCTCCCTCCACTTCTCTAGCTCTATATGGCACGTAGTGAGGATGGTGGTTCTATGCTCTTTTTATTACGGATAGGCCTTCATACCTGTTTTTAGCCATATGAATTGTGATGGTCAAAACCGGATACTCCAGAGTCTCATTTCCCAAAACCGGGTCATGTTTCACCATTTTGGTCTAAACCAAGATTTGTTTTGATGATGTGCCATCAAATCTGGGTGGTTTTAATGATATAGTGGGTTTATAGTCATCATACCACAGTGGCTAAGCTTACCATACACCCTTCTCGCCTCTTTGCATCTACAAATAAAAATTTACGGCCTTGCTAGCGCCCGGGTGTTCAATGTCCGGGTCTGGCATCGGACGGTAGCATCAAGCCTAAAACTCCCGCCGCAACATATGCGCTATGTTGCATGTAATATTGAGCAGCTTTCGAAAGGCGTTGCAACATCCCAAAATACTGATCGTAATATTAGATAATTCCTTCAATAATATGTAAAAACACAATTTGCAACATCAAGAAATCTAAAAACAAATAGCTTGTTACTATCTAACACTTATATTTCCTACCTCATTTTTCATGCAACATATGAAGATTATGTCTTGCAACATCACAGAAATACTTACCACAACATCAAGAAAATAACTACGCAACATCGAAAAGTCAACTTATGAAACATCTCAAAACACCTTATGAAACATCTCAAATCACCCCTCCGACCCCATCTATACCATCGTCGACCTACACCTCAACCTCCTCCATAACCGCAAATTCACATACCTGCAAGACCGTTCTAAGCAACAGACCAAAACAATTCAGAGCATGTTGTGAAATAAACTTGTCCAATCACTGCAACATCCAACCAAAATATATGTAACAATTCAGAGCATGTTGTGAAATAAAATTCTAAAAACATTGTGACATCTGCTCAAAAATAAATGCTGCTGCAACGCGGGGTGTGGCCAGCCCGCGCACGGCGTGGCGCGCATGAGTAGTTGTGGCCTCGCCGGCGGCGATGGACAGTGGAACGGCAGAGGCTGCACGGGGACGCGAAGAGGCTGACCACGGGGTCGCGCGTGGGGAGACTTGGCGTCAGCATCGGGCGGAGCTCATTGATGGGGAGAGCCTGCAAGGCGGCAAAACGGATGGGTGAGGGCTCAAATCGATCGAGGAGGACGAGGGAAAGCCGTAGCCATAATGAATTGAAGAGTGGTTCACCAGAGGCGGTGGATTTGGCGGCGCCTTATTACAAAGCAATTCTTGCTATTTTTCTTCATAAGATTCGCGTTCTTGAAAATCGGCACCCCCACTCCCTTCTCTGTATCGTGATGGGGTCACCGGTGGCCTCTGCCACCGCTCTTCTCACCGGCCGGGGCCGTCGCATCGGTGGGCAGCAGAAGCACGTGGGGAGCAGGAGCGGGAGCGGGCAGGTGCCGGAAGGAGCGGGTGCGCGATGCCCCGCTTCTCCGCCTCGCTTGCGCCACCGCTGGTGTTCGCCGTCGCCGCTCTTCTCGCCGGGTCCAGCGGTCGCCTCACTTTGCGCAGACGCTAGTGTTTGCTACCTCGACCCCTCTCGTCGGCTCCGGCGGCTGCATCGCCTGGGGGCAGGATTCACGTTCGGGGGTAGGAAGAAGGAGCTGTGGCATGTGAATGAAATGACGTACAGTGGAAGAAGACGCCGAGTGGATAAGATCGTCACAACCGTAAGATTAAGCGGTTGAAAATGAACGTGGATACGTGCGTCCGATCTATCCGTAGCATTATCCTATCTATCTACTTACCATATCACCCTTCTCCCCTAAATTTCTCCTCTCTATCTCACAACTTGTCGATGCCGCTTGAGCTCACATGCAGCACCACTGGTCAGTTTAGACATAGGGTGCGGTTGACCTATGAAATTCTACCTAGCACCGTGAAATCTTATCACGACTAGACCTGAACATTTTTGAGCTTGACCAGGCCAGGTCCAAAAAAATATCTTGTTCATTTTGGACCGAAAATTCGTGCCCACGCCCGTCCCATGGATACTATCAGGCTAGGTTTTTTCAGACCGGGCTCGGTTTGGGTTGTTTTAGGCTGGGCTCGGGCAAATGAAATAAGTTGTCTGGCTGGGTTTGGGCCGGCCCAAGTTTTTTCTGGACCGGCATCCTTCTTCGACCAACACAGATGGCATGATTTGCCGGCAAAAAAGTGACTACAGTTCTCCATGTACACTAGTAGAGATATGAATGTAACATTCCTCATGGTCATCTTCCACGCGACATGGCTGCTTTGGTCTGCATAACACCAGATCTGACCACGCCCCCCCCCCATCCCGGAGATACGCTCCCTGTCCTAAGGCGGCCCCTTTCTTGCTATTGCTGGTGGTTGCCTGCCGTCACCAGTGTGGCCCGCCATGACCATAGGTTACGTATTGGTAGGGTTTCTTGTAGTAGAACCTGCCCATCCGGATTCAAGTTGTAGACTCCACACGGATGCTCATATTTTTCTAAATTATTATAGGATTTAACCGGCACCATTTTTTCAGTGGTTGGCGACATGCCAGTCGATAGTGAGGCGCCTATGGTGACATGGTAAATCTTGAGAATCTGTAGGCTCAGTCTTTCGAAGATGCTCATAAATAGGATTGCTTACGTGTATTCATAATGTATTCATAGTGACGAATGTGTGTGCGTGTATATAAGTGGTCTGCGTTTGTACTGTGTTTAAAACAGTGGCGGAGGACGCCGAAAATTTTAGGTGTGGCGGACGGGGCTGCGGGCGGCGGCGCGCGGGGCCTGCGGCGGCGAGGCGGCGGGCGCGGGAGCCTGCGGCTGCAGGGCGGCGGGCGCGGGGCCTGCGGGGCTGGAGCCTGGGGCTGCGGACTGGCGGTGGATTACTAGATTATGTTTAAATATTATACGGAAATAAAGGTTCACAATAAAAATATGGTTTAGAAGTACCTCAAATGAAGAAAAACACGTAAAGTACGCATCAAATCAACAATTGGACCAAAGAAGCTGTCAAACAAAGAGAAAATATAAATTAGTAACGAAATATTAGAGTTAAAATATTAAATGTAATACAAGATACACAATGCTAATTACTTTAGCAAACAGCCAAGATACTGGTGAATGGTGCCCAAATGAGAACGATGCAGATTGCAGAACATATAGTTTCATAGATTACACATCTACAGATATACTCAATGACAAAGATGAAAAAACATAGTTACGCATATACTTACCGGCTACCGCACGTAAAGCCTTTGCCCTTATTACAGGATAATTTTCTCTCAAGCTAGCCTGAAAAAACACTGGGTATTAACTCTAGAACATCTAGACTAAAATGATATGTCAGGAATCAACCACGTACCAAAAGAAGGGCAAGAATTTGGCATTGATACAATTTAGCAATATAGAAATTAGCTACCAGCAATTGATACAAACACTATAATGGCGACACATGATCACCTAAGGTCCACAATTCATAATGATCAGATTGTATAATTAGGTGCATACAGTTTGCTTCTCATAAGAATTGAGTGACCTAAAGAACTGATTGTAAACCACCCAGACTCAAATGTTCACCAATCAAATAGTGATTGACATGGCACATTACTTGTAAAACCGAGTAAAGGCAAACACTACTCTACACGCATAATATTCAGACTACATATGATGTTCAGAAATTATAGACCAGACAAATTCCACCCAAAATCATTATCCTGTCTGCAATCAATAAAAGAACAGAGCCACAACCTAGGATAAATTTTATGTGCCAAGTAGTAACTCATACATCTTATACAAAAAGAAATTGCTGTAGAGAGACAGAGAGAGTGACACACATATAGAGAGGGATGCAAACGACGCTTGGCCAGGGAGAGTTGGGGCACATAATGTGATTATTGTGATAGGAAAAGGGTTTGAGTCATTGAGTGCCTGGTGAAGAAGATGACCTGATGCGTCGGACAGCAGGAGGCGGTGCAGGCGTGCAGCCGATTGACTCCAACCTGCGGCTGCGGGCGGCGGCCGGCAGCGCGCGGGGGCGGGGGCGCGGGGCCGCGGGCGGCGGGCGGCGGCCGGCGGCGCGCGGGGGCGGGGCTGCGGGCGGCGGGGGCGGGGGCGCGGGCGGCGGCCGGCGGCGCGCGGGGGCGGGGCTGCGGGCGGCGGGGGCGGGGGCGCGGGCGGCGGCCGGCGGCCGGCGGCGCGCGGGGGCGGGGTCCTGCGGGCGGCGGGCGGGCGGGGGCGGGGGTGCGGGAGGGCACTGCAGGCGGCGGGCGGGTGGGGAATGGATAGGGTAAATTTTTTCTATTGGGCTGGGCTGGGCCGAGGTATGGCGAACGCCATACCTCGCCACATTGGGCCCTCCGCCCCTGGTTTAAAAAACAACCACCCGTTCCACACAGGCACACAACACACCATCTAAGTGCCGATGAGGGGATGAGGGGGACAGCGCTGTGTGCGTCTAGCATGGACCTGACCAGCCTATTGTTACAAATTTCCTATTGCTACAGCCTTTCAAGCTTGCAGCGCTCGGAGCCATGGAACTTGCTTCGAGCGCCACGTGTTGCGGGAAGCACGGTGAGAGCTCCAAAGGGCAGTAACTTTTAAGAAACCCGATTGGAGCCATGGTCTTGCATTCGCTCTTTTGACACTCTACCTTCGTTAGACTCAAGTTGTTCTGGTCGTTTAAGCAACCTATAGCCTTTCCGCGTCGTGCTCGGAGCCATAGCTGTTACCAAGTAAAACCGGGTCAAGGAATGAATTCTCACCCATTACTCTCACCAGGATGAGCTAGCAGGCATGATGACTATGCAGTGGAGATCATGTCTCACACCTGGAAACCCTAGTCATGGTGCCATGGATGGCCACAACATGCCTCTTCACCCAAATGTTGAGGGTCGCCACCCTCCATCGCTAACCACTGCTTTGTCACATCCTCACCCAACTATAACCGTGCCCCTAATATAAAACCACAAGCTGCCATCATCTAACCCTAGAAGGATAGGGTTGAAAGCCATAATCTTCAACACCAACATTGTTGCATAAGGGAGGGGGGGGGGGGGGGGAAGAAATGAGGAGGCAGAGGAAGTTATAAGGGTTAGCAACTTAACCAGTTCTTATCCACTCAATGATTGATCTTAGGTGGAGCTGATGAACCAGTTACAATGTTAGGATCATAGCTTGTTCTCTAGCAACCGGGAATGATGTGCTGGCTATGATGCTTGGTTCTATGGTGTTGGTACTTTGGAACCTGAGGTCACGAAGTAAGACATCAGACATAATCTACCAGTGAAAATAAGAGAGCAATGCTTACGTGGCAATTATTATATGTGACTCGGATAGCTAGCCATAGTGAGGTTCCTAGCACCATGTGTGTAGTCAGCTAGAGCATGATATTAGATTCAGTTAGAAGTTAGGTTGGACAGGAATCTAATTTTGCTTGATCGAGATTTTGTAAAAGAAGAGATTATGGTAAAAGCAGAGGATCAGGCAAGTCATCGGAGCGCCCCTGTAGATTGGATTCGGATAGCAGTGCCGCCGAAATGTGTGTTGAACATGACTTGCCTGATCCTCTGCTCAAAGACAGTGGTACGGTCTTGTGCCCTGTCGATGAATATTGGGGCAAGGGCCTTCCTGTTTGGTGTGATCGTGGTCCGGAAACCATAGTACATGCGGTGACCATGAGGTTGTTTGCAAAATTGCTTGGGCCAACATATGTGGGTATAAAAATATCTGACAGTAGGCAGATCACACTAGTACAAAACAGATATCCCAAAGGCCTGTCACCGCTGGTTCAAACCACACTGGCAGTGATGTGCTATCACGGCCGGTTCCATTTAGCCACCATCACCGCCAGTTTGTAATTCAACCCGACAGTGATAAGTACGACGCACATCACCATCGGCGGTGATGCACTCACCACCGTATTATATTTTCCTCCTTTTACTCTTCTCCAATCCATTCCTTTTCTCTCTCTTCCATCCCCTCCTTCCTGCTCCCTCTGCTTCTCTCCTCCCCGACGCCTCTCCAATCCTCCTCTTCCCACCGCATCTCCGCAACCCCCCTCCCCTCCTCTAGTCTCCTGCCACCGCCCATCCGCACCTCCGCTTCTCTCCTTCCCGCTGCCCCTTCCCTCCTCCAGTCCCCCGCCACCCCTCTACTCTTCCCGGCCCTTCGCTCCACTACCTGCACCAGCAGCGGGAGGGCAGCTCCGAGCTGGAGGGCGGCAGCAGCGGAAGGGGCAGGTACCGCCGCAGCCGTTGGAGGGCGGCTCCGTGCGGCGGCAGCAGCCAGGGAGCAGCAGGACGGCGGCTGCGCAGCGGGAGGCCGGCGCGCGGGAGAGCTGCCTCTTGCAGCGTCGGCGGCCAGGGAGCAGCAGGACAGCGGCAGCACAGCAGGAGGGCGAGGCAGAGGGAGCGCGGCAGCACTGCAGGAGGGCAGCAGAGGTGATTTTTTTTTTTAACAAGCATCACCGTCGGTTATAGACCCGGTGGTGATAGCGACTCCTATCACCATCGACTTTAATCCAAGGGACCGCTGAACCGGCGGTGAAACCCTTTTAGAACCGGTAATGATGGGGTATTGTGGAGTAGTGTCATGTAATCAACTGCCGATCCCGCTAGCCCTTTGGGTATTTTCTTCCAGTTTTCCAGGCCCAACCGTGCTGTGGTTCTCTAGGCGTGGAAACGTAGCCTCGAATGGCTTCATGAAGCGTTTCCCACCAAAGAGCTCACCAGAAGCAAGGTAAATGAGTGTTGTATTGTCAAATCCCATAGCACGTAGAATAAGATCTTCCTGCACAACAATATAAATAGAACATTGAATTACGTCAGTTATTTATGCAATATCAGCTATGCTATTGATTTTTCAGTGTCTTTTCCTTATTTTTCTGCTTTACTAAGAAATAATATTAGCCTATATATGTTTCAATTTTGCTCCATATAATCATTTTGTATCAATCAAAATGATTCATTTAATGCTAAGAGTACAGAATGGTATGTGATTTTCAACCAATCATGGAAATTAGAACAGCATTAATACACACAAATCGTCAGTGGGGAAAACAAAATGATGTAGATCACAGATTGCCTAGGTAGAAGTAGAACAGCAAACTGTTCACAATACATGAAGGGAATATGTATTCATGTCAGCTAATTTTAGAATATAACCCATTGTTAATTGTTTAAAATAGAAATGTAATATAAATACTAAAATGTACAAATGTACCCATTAGCTCTGCTACAAAACTGAACTAGGATGCATCTGAGGGTACATGTAAATGAAAAAAGAAGCTCTTGGAAAACACCCGGAGGTCAAACTGTACTCAGGTACGGTAACGTAAGCGTCAGAACCACTACGTTTACCTGAACAGGTAATGAGCTTAAGCTTGCACCCCATTCAAAGCAAATAACTTTTCATTTGAACATACAACTAGTTATTAGCTCTTAAGGAACATCTGGAACAATGTCTATAAGAAGATTCAGTACCTCTTCTGGAGTTAAAGGGCACTTTCCAATGAGCCTTCTCTCCCTGGTGACAAGTAACTTTTCTGCAAAATGTTCTTTCCTGTACTTCAACAGAATTTTCTGTTCATGAGGCGTGAATATGTCAATGCACCTGCAATTTTCATTTTGGTATAAGGTAAAAAAAATGGCACAGCAAGTAATGACCACTGCATCAAGCTTTCACCATTTCACGTATAAGTTATCAACACTAGTCAAAGTCAATGAACTAAACATGCATAATGATAATAGTTTTGATTGGTGTATGACTTTATACTAATAGTTTGATATATATATATATATATATATATATGAATGAATGTTGTGATTTTTACACAAGGATTAGCTCTTGTGAAGTCTTTCTTAAGCCTATATTAAAGAATTCAGGCATGGACTTCTCCAATGGATACAAAATAAGCAGGATGCGATTTATTCAGCACTAAGTGATGACTTTACGATAACTTAGTCAAATTCATACCCGGCAAATGCAAGCATATCCAACTCAAAACGAAGATGAATCGACATGAAATGGCCTTCTGAGAGGACCTTGTTCACTATCTCACTGCTGGTTTTCATGATATGTGGCTTGAATCGTAGCGCATGATACTTCACCCTGCATCTCAATCTCTGAAGCTCTGGATCATCAATATCTTCTGCCAAACAGTGTGAAAATGGAGTTAAATTGATATGGCTAGTTTATTGGACTAATAAACTCGGCAGCAGGGAGATAGAACCAACTCGCCCTCCGAGGAGGCTCTCAGTTTAGGGTTTAATCTATGCTTGATCTCTATTCGATCCGTCTCTGGTACATATAAGGAACCTCCTAACAACCTTGAGATCTATCTCTAACTTGACTCAAACAAATCCTAACAAACCAAAACAGAGAGGAAAATTCTAGCCACTAGTAGTTGCCTGGGACTTCTTCCTGCGCGGGAATTGCTTTCCAAAGAAAGCGTCCACAACATAAATATACAGCCCCACATTTCTTCCTCCAAAGCAACTGTTGCATACCAAGATACTGGTGCATCTCTAGGTGGTCGAATCTGTTGAGATAAAGAGTGTCCCAAGAGTATAGTATGCTCCTAAAAAGTTGACTTTAAAGATATGGAAACGATATAAGCACAACTGAATTTAGTGTCCTTCAAATCTATTCACCTGATGTGCCTTGAGCTTCTTGGTCTTTCCATTTGCAGTGATTTCTGGAATGCTCATAACAAGTCGAACATCATATTTCAATGTCTTGATGAAGTGGGGAACATCATAAATGCCTACGAAACCACCGGGTGCATATATAAAATGCAGAATAAGTAAACACCAACCATGCAGATCATTCAACATAAAGATAGCTGACCAAGAAGGTAATTACAAAGCCAGGGAAGATGTGAACTGAATGTAAGTCTAGAAACTGGAACCTCATCATAATTACCAAATAAAACATCATGTAAAGAATGAGAGCATACTACTTCTAAATCATTTAAATGCATAACCACCTTATTATTTGGAAATCAATTACCGAAAACTTAATAATTCAACTTTCAATGGTGGATTAGTCCGACTCTAAATAGTTGTAATCTTGGCACAGTAACATCTTCATGATGGCATTACCCAAAAAGAAAATAAGGATTTCTAAGAAATTACAAGTAAATGCATCACATGCTTCTCCTACAATATATTAAATTTTATTAACATATTGAGCAAATTTCAGGCCGGATACTGAAGCAACGTCAGTCAGAAGTTTCTCATCAAATCCTACATAAATAAGGCCTCTTTCCTACACAATGTTGGATGAGGACCAAAAAAGGAGTTGACTCTCGGTCATTTTAACATTGTGGATCATTTGGAAAGAGCACAACAGCTGGGTATTCCAGGGTTCAACATCCCCAACTGCCCAGTTCATGAACATGGTCAAGCAAGAGATGGAACTCTGGATCGCCGGCAGAGCAAAAGATCATTGTCATTTACTGTTGCGAGAATAAGACTTAGATCAACAGTGTTTCTAGTGATTCTAATTGGTTGTTTTCATCTCTGTGTAACTCCTAGAACGTAGACAGAATTTGCACGCATTCTGTACATGTTTTCTTCTTTCCTACACTAGATTTTAACAGCAAAAGTTCACCCTAGAGTCCTGGTGTACAGAGATAACCTTTCCAAACAAGTTAACATGGCAAAGAACTAAATTATATCCAATCACCTGGCAACAGATATAGAAAATTAATCAGCATGCCTGCCAACTGGAGGATTAGGGTCAAATATCTAATGGTACTCCCACATATATTAGGCATAAAAAAGCCTTATGAAACTACGTGAATCAATTAATCCAACTGTGTAATATTTGGTAAGAAAAACAAAACAGAGATGTGGTTCAACACAATAGGATTACTTCTGTTTGTTGTAAAAAATTCTCAGTGAACTTTGTGGGGAACTAATTATATTTTGTTTGAAAACAAAACTAGTGGCAAGAGAGAAGAGTTCACAAAGAACACAAGGTCTATGGTAAGCTATACATGCAATAATCTTCCTGCATGATAAAACATTTCAGACAAATTACATACCTCTCATCATGCCATAATGAATTCATGTCTAACTCTGTTAGCACTAGTGTAGCATTCATGATTTGTGCAGCAACAACAGCATTACATATCTACAAAATCAAGACATGGACCTCAAATTTCTTAGCTATGTTACCAATTATGAACATAAAATACTAAATTTCTTGTATGAATCATACTGCACTACGTTGTTGGTTCAAGCCACCGTTGCACCGGACGCGCAAGTACCCACTACTCTAAGATTCAGTTGGTGGGGCTGCAAGTAAAGATATTAAATTTCAGTACAACCATTGACCCTCCCTCAGAATGGCATGCGACTGGACCAGTAATTACCGCAAGGTATAGAGAGAAGCTTACGAGGTCAATAGGTGCGTGGTGCAGAACATGCTCTCCAACCATTTGAATCCGCAGTTCTCCACAACTTATTTACATCAACATCCTTGAGTAGTAGCATTGATGTCAGTACAAGAAATAATATGGTAGAAAATTCAAATAAGCATTGTATGTGCATTATCATTCAAGTACTATCGTCCAGTTACATGCATTTACGGCAAATTAATCTGAACTGAAAAGATAAGTGACACACCAAAAAATCTATATGTAAGAACATTGTGCGGTTTCTTTTTAACATTACGCCTAATCTGTTTAGTAGTTCCAAATGAAACATTATCTAGGGTGCCACATGGCATTACTTTCTGGTAAAAGTGTTAGTAACTAATTCCACAGAGAAGATTGTGTTGCTCCCTTGCCAAATAAAATACATATGTTTTATTATGCCCAACTTCATCATCCCAAACCACAATAATGTACTAAATGCATTGCAAGTTTCATTCTCACACCTTATTTTTGTGGTGAGAAATGTAATCATGTAAACTACCAGCTGGAATAACATCATGGATCTAGCATTCAGTAATATTTATCACATTGCATGCAGCCTTGTCCTTGACATACTGTAACCAAGCAATGTATCTTGATCCACTTAAAAGAATACTTGCAAGCTTTTTAACCGTGCTATAAACCTCTGAAGCTACGCAGATGTGCCACAACAAGACAGATAGGATCAAACTTGTGCTGATTTGATCTTAATTAGTGATTAGGGATAATGATGCAAATGTTCTGTGTCCCAAGTGCGCATCTTAATAAGGCGTACCTACATTCATTAATGGGGATTCAAGCAGCTACTGAACACAACATAGCATGCACCAAGGGTGGAATTACTTCAAAGGAGCTCCAAGTTCTAACTAATGTAAAAAGCACCCAAATTGCTACGCATGAGCATGAACAGCAGAACCGTGCCAATGCCATCAATCATTACTCCATATAGGCCAAGCAGAATCCGCACACCGAAACCGAGAGCCGCACGCTATGAAAGCAGGGGGCGGGCGTGGCGAGCGCACCTGGACCCTGTACGATGTGCCGAGCAGGCCGACGGAGGAG
This sequence comes from Panicum hallii, assembly GCF_002211085.1. Classification (NCBI taxonomy): domain Eukaryota; kingdom Viridiplantae; phylum Streptophyta; class Magnoliopsida; order Poales; family Poaceae; genus Panicum; species Panicum hallii. The sequence continues at coordinate 14,903,833 of NC_038042.1, read as the reverse complement.
GAGCAGATCCAGATGGTGCCGGCCACCAGCGCCGCCACGGCCACCCAGAGCCGCGCCCGGCGGAGCGACGCCTCGCCGCCGGGGCCCTGCGCGGTCCACCGGAACCAACCGAGATCAGCAGCAGAAACCAAACCACCGGAACAAAAATCGGAGGGGAAAAATCGCCCGGGGCTGGGGGGATCGCCGCCGGAAGCGAGCGGTGGGCTCACCTGCGCATTGGGATCGCGCGGAGTTAGGGTTTGCGCGCTCGGATTGGGGGGAGCCGGGGCGCGACCGGGATGGGGCCTCAGATCTGGGGAGCGAGCGGGAGCGGGGAGGGAGTGTGCCCGTCCGTTTCAACTGATCCATTACAAGTCGGACCAGCCCGGTTGCCAGTCGGACCGAACTCGAGTCTGTTGATAGATCCAATCCAACCAATAAAAAGCCCTCCCTCCCTCTCCCGACTCGCCTCCCCTTCTCCCCGCGCTCGCCTTCGCAACTCTGCTCTCGCCTCTCGCCTCTAGCCACCTCCGCCTGCTCCGCTGCTCGGCCGCCCGCGAGTTCTATTCCCCCATGGCGGCGTGCGTGCCCTTCTTCACGGAGGGCGAGCTCCTCGTCTCACGCCAGCGCCGCCAACTCTGCGCGCGCTCGGCTGCGCCTGAAGACGCAAGCAGCGTACCTTCCGCCGCCGGCGCTGCAACTGCGAGGAACGATCAACGGGAGCGCATCTGTAGATTGGACTCGTTCAAGCGGCTGAAGCAGATCGGCGAGGGGGCGTTCGGCACTGTCTCGAAGGCGCGCGACCGCCGCACCGGCGAGGTGGTCGCCATCAAGTCCGCGCGCAACGGCAGCAGCGAGGCGGCGGCGGCGCTGCTGCGGGAGGCCGCACTGCTGGCAGCTTGCGCCGGCAACCCCGCGGTGGTGGCGCTCCGGGAGGTGGCCCGGTCGGAGCCGGCCGGCCTGCACCTGGTGATGGACTTCGTCGGTCCGAGCCTGCACGACATCATCAGCGCGCGCCGCCGCCATGACCTCCGGTTCACCGAGTCGGAGGCGCGCCGCGCGATGGCGCAGCTGCTGGCCGGCGTGGGGTCGATGCACGCCTACGGCATCGTCCACCGCGACCTCAAGCCCGGGAATGTGCTCGTCGGGGAGCACGACCGCCGGCTCAAGATCTGCGACCTCGGCCTCGCCACATCCACCGCCGCGCCGCCTCGGGACGCACAGATCGAGGGCACGCTCGGTTACATCGCGCCGGAAGCGCTCGTGTGCCAGAAGGACTGCGGCGGGCCCGCCGACATGTGGGCTCTCGGCTGCATCATGGCGGAGCTCGTCGGCGGGGAGAAGCTCTTCCCGGAGGACGACGAGTACTCGCAGCTGGTCAGCATCGTGGACCTCCTTGGAATCCCCGACCAAGTGTCGCTGATCGCCTGATCCCACTGGGTGTTTCGGCGTCGAAGCCGAGCAATCTGCGGGAGAAGGTGCCGGAGGAGCGGCTGTCGCCGGCGGGTTTTGACGTCCTGCGTGGCCTGCTGGAATACGACCCCAAAGACAGGCTCACCGCCGCGGCGGCACAGCGGATGCCATGGTTCTCAGCCAGTGGCGGAGGACGCCGAAAATTTTAGGTGTGGCGGATGGGGCTGCGGGCGGCGGCGCGCGGGGCCTGCGGCGGCGGGGCGGCGGGCGCGGGAGCCTGCGGCTGCAGGGCGGCGGGCGCGGGGCCTGCGGGGCTGGAGCCTGGGGCTGCGGACTGGCGGTGGATTACTAGATTATGTTTAAATATTATACGGAAATAAAGGTTCACAATAAAAATATGGTTTAGAAGTACCTCAAATGAAGAAAAACACGTAAAGTACGCATCAAATCAACAATTGGACCAAAGAAGCTGTCAAACAAAGAGAAAATATAAATTAGTAACGAAATATTAGAGTTAAAATATTAAATGTAATACAAGATACACAATGCTAATTACTTTAGCAAACAGCCAAGATACTGGTGAATGGTGCCCAAATGAGAACGATGCAGATTGCAGAACATATAGTTTCATAGATTACACATCTACAGATATACTCAATGACAAAGATGAAAAAACATAGTTACGCATATACTTACCGGCTACCGCACGTAAAGCCTTTGCCCTTATTACAGGATAATTTTCTCTCAAGCTAGCCTGAAAAAACACTGGGTATTAACTCTAGAACATCTAGACTAAAATGATATGTCAGGAATCAACCACGTACCAAAAGAAGGGCAAGAATTTGGCATTGATACAATTTAGCAATATAGAAATTAGCTACCAGCAATTGATACAAACACTATAATGGCGACACATGATCACCTAAGGTCCACAATTCATAATGATCAGATTGTATAATTAGGTGCATACAGTTTGCTTCTCATAAGAATTGAGTGACCTAAAGAACTGATTGTAAACCACCCAGACTCAAATGTTCACCAATCAAATAGTGATTGACATGGCACATTACTTGTAAAACCGAGTAAAGGCAAACACTACTCTACACGCATAATATTCAGACTACATATGATGTTCAGAAATTATAGACCAGACAAATTCCACCCAAAATCATTATCCTGTCTGCAATCAATAAAAGAACAGAGCCACAACCTAGGATAAATTTTATGTGCCAAGTAGTAACTCATACATCTTATACAAAAAGAAATTGCTGTAGAGAGACAGAGAGAGTGACACACATATAGAGAGGGATGCAAACGACGCTTGGCCAGGGAGAGTTGGGGCACATAATGTGATTATTGTGATAGGAAAAGGGTTTGAGTCATTGAGTGCCTGGTGAAGAAGATGACCTGATGCGTCGGACAGCAGGAGGCGGTGCAGGCGTGCAGCCGATTGACTCCAACCTGCGGCTGCGGGCGGCGGCCGGCGGCGCGCGGGGGCGGGGCTGCGGGCGGCGGGGGCGGGGGCGCGGGCGGCGGCCGGCGGCGCGCGGGGGCGGGGCTGCGGGCGGCGGGGGCGGGGGCGCGGGCGGCGGCCGGCGGCCGGCGGCGCGCGGGGGCGGGGTCCTGCGGGCGGCGGGCGGGCGGGGGCGGGGGTGCGGGAGGGCACTGCAGGCGGCGGGCGGGTGGGGAATGGATAGGGTAAATTTTTTCTATTGGGCTGGGCTGGGCCGAGGTATGGCGAACGCCATACCTCGCCACATTGGGCCCTCCGCCCCTGTTCTCAGCCAAGGATGAATGACCATGCTGCAGCGATGTGGTTCTCAGCCAAGGATGAATGACCATGCTGTAGGCCTGCAGTCTTAGGTTGCCGAGTACATTAATTAGTTGCCCTGCGTCAGCCAGTTTTTGATGATGATGCAGCGAGCAAAACGTTGTTTTTAATATGATGCAGTGTGGAAGATATGGTGTTTAGGCGCTGAATTTCAAAATTGTAGTTTGTATATAGGACATTCAATTGAAATCATTCTAAGTATGGTTCTGAATGAAAAGTCGATGGTTCCTTTGAAAGTTTGTTGAGCAGATTTGAGAAACCTCGTAAATTTATTTGTGATTTTGTGTGCGATTGGCACGTATGCGACCACCCTGCAAGTTCTCATACCACGTATCTATGTCCATGAATAATATTATGAAATTCAGCAAGGCTATGACGCATTATTCGACTCAAGAGTTGACGGATCACACTGTTAACTGTTCGAACATAAACTCTGAAAGTTATATATATCCGATTCATACTATTAGCTAGATGCAGTTTTATTTCTGAACTTCGCTCTATAGCTTTCCTTTAAACCATGGCATGCCCCGCCCCCCCCCCCCAACCCCCGGGACAAGAGATAAATAGGAAGGATGCACTATGCTAACGAAAACACACAAAAAAAAACAGAGCCTTGGCACCCCACATCTCTCATCTCTGTATACAACATATACCACCACCCACTCAAAAACGATGCTGCGAACACCGCAGGCCTCAGTTCCAGCAAATTCTATTCTCCAAGCAAACTTGATGCTCCACCCGGCGATTTGGAATGCCCGCTTCTTTGCTGTATCCTTGCGTGGAAATTAGGGGTGTAAATTGGTGACCCTCGTGTGCACCTTCAACCCTCTACCCTCTTTAGTTCAAATTTTTATTTTTGCTAATTTTCTAAATTGGATCTCATTTTGAAGAAGTAATATACAAATTTGAACTTGAAGGTACACCTAAGGATCACCAATTTGCACCTCTAGCGGAAATCAATCTTTTTTTACCTACAATGCGGCCTACTCACGGAAATGTTACAAGTGGGGGTCAGGACCCTCACGTCATCTTGCTTTGGATTTGCCTGTGCACGTGCATAAGGAACTCGACATAGAAGAAGACGCCAGGTGCCTTGTCCTCGATCAAAAATGATCGGAAGAAATCGCCCGCAGGAGTTCAAACATTCATTTAATCAAAAGATGTGGCCAGGGGTTAAAAACAACCTAAGTTCAGTGAGTGGTTCAGCAGACTAGCCAGATGGTTCGCCCCTTCTGCGTAGCCTCAGCCTCAAGTATGAGCATCTCTGGCGTCTTGTTTCATTTACAACTTAACCTTCTTGGAGAGTTCGTTGTCGAATTGCTCCAATACCAACTGCGAGCAATTCATTTGTCAGGTAACTACGATGAATGAAGTAATGTTGCATAACCTAAATTTCTAGAGAGAGATCAGGAGTCCATATGGTTATATGCTAGGCACAAAATGCTGGAACAAACCAAACGGCTTTAAGAAGAGAAACAAAATGAAGGAGAAGAAAAATGTAATGGGAAGGAGAAGAAAGAGACACAAAATGACATGTGGGTCCGACTATTTTAAACGGCTGAGTGGAAATTAAAGTGAGTGGAAATGAAGCCACCAGATTGACTTTAACGCATCCCCTTGTTGTCATATATATAGCAACATTCAGATGGGTGGATCATATATTTGTCATTATATATTTGGATCACTTCTTCTCCATGGACCCTTTTGCATACCCTTGGGCCATTCTTCCAACACTGCTGCTGCTCAATCCTACAAAAAGCAACCATAGGATGGGAAGGATGTTACATGCATAGTTTCTTGATGCTAAGGCTTGACATTAAAGACAAAAATTAAGGGGGTTGTGTTGGATGTGACGACTGCTTCCATTTTGCAAATTTGACTATTGCAGGTAACCAACCAGGTGCATTTTGCATTTCAAGTCTTTTTAAAAATTTTGTTGGTCATCACAGTAAAGAATATGTAGTCCCACTTGTACTATGGCTACACCTGTTTGGCTATATGTATCCATATGTTTAGGGGCACTCTACTCAAATATTGATCTACTGTGTTTGACTGCACCTGTTTGGTTGTCTCATTGTATGCTTAGCTCCAGATCTAGAAATGCAATGATTTAGTGGGAATTATCTATTATGCCCTGCTATACGAAATTAGAAATACTGCAATGCATATGCTACCGTCCCATATGTAAGCAATGAAAAAAATCAAAATAAGGTAAAGAGTACAGCTCAGAATGTAAAAAACCAACAAAGAAGACACACTCATAGGAGACGTGTAATGAACCCATGTCTTCTATCACAAATAGGAGACGCGGGTTGACAAGCCGTGTCTGCTATAAGTGCGTTCCCAGCACCGGAGGACCACCTGCGTCTACATAGGAGACGCGGGTATACAAGCTGTGTCTCCCGAACTACAGGAGACGCAGGTTCAAGAAACGTGTCTCCTATGTGTTTCTTAAACAGAGACTCGGTTTCAAAACCCGCGTCTCCTTTTACAATCCACGTCTCCAATATCTCCTGTAATAGGAGACGCGGTTTTAGAACCCGCTTCTCCTATATCATATGAGGTAAAGGTGATGCAGGTTGTTAATACCCGCCTCCTATATGTGCTTGAAAGGAGACACGACTGGGCAACACTCATCTCCTTTAGCCTCTCTCCTACAGAAGACATTGTTCCTCTCTCCTTCACCAGCTTTCTCCAGGCCATGCCCTTCACCATCGTCTGTCAGCCGGCCGGCAGCACTAGCTTGTGTGTGTCCTTGTGCACCGGCTGGGGTCACACCTCCTCTACCCCTCACTCGTCGCCGGCATGGCGAGCGCTCCTGCCCACGCCTCGCTTCTTGCCGCGTCGTTTGCCCATTCGTGCTGTGGCCGGCGGCACACACCTCATCCTCCCTTGCTCCTCGTCAGCGTGACGATCGCTCCTGCCCGCGCCTTGCTCCCTCGCCGTCGTCTGCGCATGCGTGCTGCGGCCGGCTGGAGGCACATAGCGCGCCCTTGCTCCGCGCCGGCGTGGCACGGCTACGCTCCTGCCCGAGCAGCGACAGGCAACACGAGGAGCCGGGAGGCTCTCGGGACTGCTGGTGGGCCCTGGTCCCTCGGTCAACTGCCCGAGATCCCGCACACGTCCTGGCGTTTGGGTTGCTAGGCGTGCCACCTGGCCTTGTACCTGATTAGGAAGGTGTTATATGTTAGTTTCCTGCATGCACAGACACGTATAAACATTAGTCCGAACCGTGATCGACTCATCGGGTGACTTCCTGTATCGGCTGTAAAGAGCTGATTGTATTCAGTACCAGATCGGATCTATGAATATGAATAAGGCAAACATATCCGATGGTAATATAAAACTTGTTCTGTAATTATTAAGCTAATCCAATCTACGATGGTTAAAGCATTCACTGCGTAACCGGAACATCCTACACATAATTGAGCAACCAACTAGAAGCCGATTCCCGGAACAATCCCTTTTTAAGCTGTTATAAAGCGCCAAACATACTGCCGGAACATTCAACCCGTTTGAAGGGCCTAATCATGCAGATATTAAACCAAATCTTCGATGAATAAAGATTAACCATAACAGATTGGATCTACTAAACAAGAACAGAGCAAGGCGCTGTCCTTATACCCAAGATCGGGCACAGGGACAGCTAAACGTTTACAGGTAACAAACGATGCATGAATAAGGCATGAAAGAACCGATGCTACTCTATAGATGTTAAGATAACTAGTGCTACTCGCCATCAACAACGCTTCAGAATGAGAAATACAAAAGGTGGATAAGCAGGGATGATGCCGCCCCGATCACGCGGGGCGTGATCGGGGCTGCACGGCACTTACCGAGAAACCCTAGAACAGGGGTGGCGATGCGTCAAGAGTTGTTGGTGAACGATTGATTCATAATCCAGGGTACATATTTATAGTCCCAAAACTTGCCTTCCCTAACCAATCCTAACTAAACACGACACGAATCTTGGCTATCTCTATCTAAATTATTTAAACACACATGCCTATCTCGATACATGGCCAACCTTGGCCTCAAACACCTGCACAAGGTCCGATTCGCAAGCCCACTATGATTACCTGAGCTCATCTTGCCTCTCAGCCCACCTTTTTGACCCGCCTGAGTTATGGCGATAACACCGGTGTCCATGCTCAGTGAGAGCTCTGCTGCAGCCCACTCGGGGCTGTCGATGTTCTAGCTCGTCCAGGGCCGCTGTAGGCATCCCGGCCTCCTCTTGTGCCACCTCCGGCATCCCGGCTCCTCCTCCACCGTTATTCCAAAACCATTTCTCTTTTAATCGCCCCGCCTCTTTGACTTCCGAAATCCGTACAAAGGCGTGCCTCTTCAACTTCCAGGGTTTGTGACTGCTCTGCATCAGGCTCCTTGGAAACCGCTATGGTGCCGATTCATCTTCCACTCCGTCTTTATAAACCTGCCCCCGGTAACTTTCTTTTTCTCATCCCTTTCCTTCAGCCATTAGCAACCATACCTGATTTAATTTTCCTCTTCTCGCAATGGCTTCTTCCTCTTCCTCTGCTTCCTCCGCCATCTCCTTCGAGTTCGAGCCCACTCGAGAGCCCACTACAGAGTACGACCCTATAGCCGCCTACAAAGTCCGTGCCCCCCTGCATTGAGATGTAGAAGAATGGGACTTCCAGTCCTGGTCAGATGATGACGAGTCCCTGACCGATGGCGAAGACCTCCACCTCCTCCTCCTCGATGGAGAGCTGGAGGAAGATGTCAAAGATGATGCATCCTAGGAAGAAGACTTCTCCTCCTCGAAAGAAGAAGCTGATTCCTCATCAATCGAGGAGGACCCGGTAGCAGTAGGCTTCCTCCTTAGCGGATCATTGGAGGATGACGACGACGACGAAGAAACCGAAGACAGCAGCGGTTTCAGCAGTAACAGCGGTGGAGACGATGGCGGCGACATTGACTGCAGCGGCAGCGACAGCGATGTCAGTACGACTCCACCGATCAAGTGCCACAGAACCTCCGGTGCCTACTGGTGGTAGGCTGTAGGATTAAGCCAATAGACCGGCTCTAGGAGCAATCGGCTCCCTCTTTTGTACTTACTCCCCATTATAAATAAAATCTTTTATTTCAACCGCAATTCGTTAGGAAACCGATTTGTTAAGAGCCAATGGCAACGCATCAGTTCCTTTCCTCAAAAATGCCGATCCGGATCTAAGTCAATTCTCCAATTCATTTTATTTTTCGCTTAAATCCGGAACCTTCCCCAAAACAGATCTCCGAAGATTCCCCGAATCCAAGATATTCTCCAAAACCTTCTGCTCATAAACCCTAACCGCAAAGACCCGAACCAAAGCCTTTAGAGCACAAAGTCGTACTTGCGCCGCTAACCCTAGATTCAGTTCTAAGGTCCTTGATCTTTGGGGTTTCTGATGTCGGGATCTCCGAATGCCGATGCGGGTGTCTTTGGCCTGGAGGTAAAACTCTGACCTTTACTAATTTAATGCAGCGATTACTAGATCCCTTGCATCATTAAATGATCCTTCTCCAGTTGTCTGGTTTTTATGGATTCTTCAGGTTTTAGACATTCTCTTGCCGCATCCTTCTTCTCCCAATTCCTTTTGTCTCGGGCCTCTTTCTTACGATAAACCCGTAGATCTAATCTCTTACGAGGCCAATCGGATTCCATTCATTAGTCAAAACATAGACTTAGATTCTTGGGCCGACAGCCTACGTGCTTGTCCAAATCCTCCCGAGGGCTGGGTGACCTGGTATAACAGAGTAGCCAAGACCTACCAGCCCACGTGGGAGACCATAGGGATAGCCGATGCTCTGTCTTTATCTCTATCCCCTCTTGAGAAGAATGAGAATCTGCTGAAAACCATCGGCTACTTTTGGTCCGATGCCTTGAACTGCTTCCTATTTGGTCATGGACCGATGACTCCAACCCTCCTAGATGCAGTGATGATCACTGGTCTTAACATCTCTTCATCCTACCCCTCTGCCTACAGACTATTCGAAGTCCCCTTCAAGTTGTCTTCCAAAATAGAGTGTACAAACTGGGGTGCATACCTAAATCAGCACTTTAAAACTAAAGATCTTGTGATCGAAAAAGAACATACAGCCTTCTTGAATCTTTGGTTGGAACACTTCTTATTTTGCGGTCCTTCCCTTGCCCCAACCAAGAACTATCTTCCCCTTGCATATGAACTGGCCAAAAGTAACACTATTGGCCTTGGCAAGTTGTTCCTTGGGGAAGTCTACAGGTACCTCCACCTAATGTCCCTGAGCCTGCTTACCCAGAAGAAACTTAGGACCGGTGGCCCCTGGTGGTTTATTCAATTGTGGGCTCACCTATACTTTCAGGACTTCATTCCAGACTTCCCTGCTTTGGCCGACAACTCTTTCCCAGATCAGAGAGTGGAGGCAGATCAGATGTACCAGCTTCGGCCAGACTTTATACAGCCTTCCAGGCAGCAAGTTGAATCCCTCACAAGCTTCAAGCTGGTTTAGAATTTTCTATAGGGGCTTGAATAACCCTATCTTCCTTCCCTACACTGATTCTGAAATTTTTTAGAACCCAGTCACCTTCAGGTTGGCTGATTTTGCCGATGATGATGACACTCGGCATCTATATTCTATCATGATCCACCCTTGCCTCCTTCCAGTCGGCATGAGCACCTCCAATCGGATCATCAAGCCAGGATATGAATTCTATCAGCCGGTCGTAGCAGCTCGGCAGTTTGGCCTCGGGCAAGGTCCTCCTCACCTCTTTCTTCATTATTTGACAACCAACAGAACCGATCTGCCCGACACCGTCACTACTCAAAGATGTTACAGCCTGTTTTCAGACCTTCTCATCCCAATCCCTGTTGACCTATCGTTCATCTCTTCGGCCATCAACTTTGAGAACTGGTGGTCAATGTGGAAGACTCATGTCTTCCGGAAAGCCTAGGGCCGATGCTGCAGCAGATCCACACTGAGTACAAAACCTCTGATGAAGAGGTATTACCGTCAATCCAATGTTTTCCTCCTGACTCTGCTTAATTCTTTTCCTGATCCCATTTGTTCTCTCTACAGCAGGAAGATGGTCCGGAGCCTAGGAATGATGATGGCTCCGCCTTCCAGTTTTCGCCGGTTGCCCCCGTGGTCCTTTTTGGCAAAAATGCACCTCCCCCGTCAAAAAGTATCATGTGGATCCAGCGTGGCACCGCGAAGTTGACTCCCAAGCAGAAACAACCCTCTGATATTGCTGCCCCCTTGGCCCAAATTAAGGTGAGGAAGATGATTGTCAAAAAAATTTGGAAGGAAGCTGGGCCATCTTCCACCAATCAAGAAGCTCCGATCGCCAGCCAGGTTTGGATCGCCTCTCTTATAATTTGATCCTCTAAACATGTATACTTTGGCTTGATTGCTCTTTCCTTTCTTGTAGTCTGATGTTGTAGACATTTCTAGTGGAAAAGAGCCCGTGTGCCAAAAAGACCCACCTCCAGAGGCTCCAGAAGATCCTTTGACAATGGTCAACGCCTTAGTCAATCTTCACGATCCCATCCCAAAAGCTTCAGATAGCCCCGCAATGCCAGTTAATGCTTTGGTCGTCCTTCAAGGTCTGCAGGAGTTGGTTGTTGCCATATCGGACGTTGGTCCCTCTTTGGAAGAGCCGATCATCACCTCGTCGGCTCTCAGTCTTCCTCCAGGAGGGGCGCGCCTGCAAGAGCTAATCGTTGCTTCATCGACTGTCACTCCTCCTCCAGAAAGGGTGCGTCCTTAGGAGCCGATCATCGCTTCATCGGCTGTCATTGCTCCTTCTCCAGGACAGGTATGTTTTGTCACCGAGTCGTTTGCATCCTCTTTTCCCTATGTTTCCTGTGTTTCTTTAGTCTTTTGTCCTTTTTCAAGGTCTGAACCTCTCGGAGTTACTTTCATTTGATCCTACATCCATCGGCTCGGCCACACTAGAAATCAATGATCATCAGCAAGATTCGGCCGGCATCGCCGATCAGCTTCTCCGCGTGAAGGGCCTTCTGTCAGCTCCGATTGACGCCTTGGTGCAGGATTCCGATGCAGTAAGGCAGATTCTCGAGGAGATCAAGTCTCAACTCCCGGAAGTCCTTCAGATCAAGCTTTGGCCAACCGGGCACCTTCCTTTCTTTCGGGCAGGAGTAGAACAAGCTCGACACAGGATTGAAGCTTGACGCTCTCAAGCTCCCTTGAAGGCCGACATTGCCGAGAGATGTCGATTGCTTAACGAGAAGAAGGCAACTCTGGATGCCAAGGCCGATACATCTATGCACTCTCAAAGGCTTCAACTTCTGGAGAAGGAATTAGAGGACCTCAAGGCTAAGGTTCGGGCAACTGAGCATCCATCCAAGGAGAGAAGGACCTTATTGCCAGCTCCGAACGAGAAGCAGAAAACCTGACCATTCAACTAAAGATAGAACTTGCAGAGCTGAGTGTTTTGAGTAGGCAGGTGGTGTCGGGAGAGGACAAGGACGATGAAGCAGTGATTGCTGAGGCTGATCGCGTCCGTCTTGAGGCTATCTCCGCCATCGACGAGTTCCTTCAGTAGACTCCCTAGCAATCCCTTTGTAAGATAAACTTGTATGTATCTATATTAAGATTCTAGAGTCGATGGTTGTACATCGGCTATTCGATCAACTCAATGCGTTGGATATAAAGTACTTTTCTTTCTCTTTTATATATATAGGCTGACTGCATGTATTAGCCCTCCTTCCTTATACCCTGTCACACCCGATTTATAAGAACATAAACCGAGCAATCATATATGCGCCAGGATCAAGTCACGCATATATACAACAGAATCATCAAGATATCACAACACGTATCTCGAAATAAAAGCGTATAAATCATAAATAAATATCTTTATTACAACTGAACCAAGAATCAGTTCAAGGAATGCGGAAGCGTAAAATAAATACATGAAGAACAGGGCGCCACAGGGACGTCGGCTGGGAGACAACGCCTAGAAATCATCAAGTCTACTGATGTAGTCCTCCACGTCGCTTGGTACTGAGCAGCAGTCGAGGATACCCCGAAGAGAACAGAAGAGTAGAGAAGGCAAGTGTGAGTACACAACTTGTACTCAACAAATATAACACAAATTATGAGGCTTTAAGGTTAGCTGACTCAACTGCATTAGCTTTTAATCTTGGCAAATTTTATTAAAAATATTTACTACAATTGGATGAATTACCATAACCCAAGTTGTATAATAATTAATCAAGATTAACCGTGAGTCTACTGAGAACCAAGCCAAACCCCCAAAGGTAAACCCCACTAATCAGATGGAGGATCTGGGCCGCTCATGACCACGAGCACGGCTAGTATACCAGTTTTACACTCTCGAGAGGTTGCACAACTTTACCCACAAATCGTGAGCTACGCTAGTTGTTCATCACACTTCCTTAGGTGAGATGACTAGCAAGCGCACTACGAGACCTTTACAAAGAATCACGTTAGTAAGGTGTAACCGCTAAGGTTTCTGGATCAGCAACGATGGGGCCCACCTCACGGGGGTACAGGCACACAGCACAAACCAAGCCGGAGGAGCAGGGACCATTGAAGCTTACCACCCCTCTTGCCCCGCAGGTAAGTTACTCCCAAACCAAAATGACCTAATTAGTAAGTCAAGACCGTCCCATTCCAGTCTTGTGGTTGCACGGTTGTCCTAGGTTGTCGCTCTATGAACCGGTCCTTTGGCCAACCTCGCACTAAGCACCGTGCTGGCCCCTTAAACCATGTTTCTAATAAAACATATTTTAACGAGACGTGAGCCGCTCAAGCACACAGCACAGAGGGCCACTCTCAGAATCAAGTTGCATATACCATTAATCAAATTTAATTAAAAAGGACCATAAGGTGTGAGAGCGCAGCACCAAGCACAACTAACCAAAATGCAACCCAAGCTATCAATATACAGGATAAAAGTGGCTAGGAAATCCTTATAGGCGTACAGTATTAAAATGCAGTATGAAATTATATTTAAAAGCGATAGGATGTTCATGCTATACTTGCCTTCCTCAAAGATCTCCTGTTGCTGCTCAAAGGGCTCTGAAGAAGGTAGCTCCTGGTACTCTTCCGATGGCTCAACGTCTACTCATGATCGCAACGCCAGAACATGGTCCACACATGCACGTACATACAAACAATGGCAAAGATAAGAAATAATACAATAATACAGTAAAACAGCACCCCAAACTAAGCTAAAACTATTCTACACGTTACAACGATCGCGTGAGCGTGAAAACCACCTAAAACGGAGCTAAGACGCGAAAACTAGGGTTAAAACAGGGTCTAGGGACCTTTCTGTAAGAAAACAGAAGTTCCAGGGGGTTTTGCGTGAAAATCAGGGACCCAGATGTAATTAAAGGGTAGATCTAGGGCCTAACACGCGAAAACATAGGGGCTGGACTGCGGACCCAAAATCTAGAAAGCTCAGGGGGCTCCGGTGCTAAAAAGGGACTTAAATGGAATTTCTTTTGAACAAGGGTGGACTGTGGGTCGATTTCAAAGAAACTCAGGGGCTCTTTAACAAAACTGCCGGGTCGAAGGGGTATCTTCTAATCTAGGCGGTTGGATCTAGATCCAACGACTCGGACGCGTTCCAGCTCGGATGGTCCGATCTGAACAGCGGGGGGGGGGGGGGGGGGCGGTTCCGGACGGTCCGATCTGCACGGCAGATCTGATCTGCTAGATCTAGATCTAACGGCTCGGTTTGAAGGGGTACGCTGGATCTAATCTCGACCGCTGGCTTTGGATCGGACGGCTCGGGTTGGGTCGGGGAGCACGGGCGGCGGCAGAAGACACCGGCGACCAAAACCCGCGGTGGCGCGGCTCGGGGCTCGCCGGAGTTCCATCGAAATCGATGCTCCGGGGGTCAAAACAACTCGAGCTTGGGCTAGGGAGGTTCAGCGCGACATGTGTGATCGTCCTGAGGCTAAGGCGGGGCTCAGGGATGCTCTGGGCTGCACGCGCGGCGGCGGAGGCGGTCCTGCACGGCGACGCATGCCGGCGTGTGCCGTTCTGGCCTAGGGATGGCTAAGATCTACAACATCTAGCGCCAAAAGGATCAAGGGGATGTGCTGATGCTCACCGAGGGCCTGAATCGGCCAGAGCGACAGCGCAGGGTGATCAGCGGTGAGGTCTGAGCCGCGGGAATGGGCGGCGTTTGTGGGGAGGGCTGCTGCAGGGGTCCTCCGGCTTCTGATCACCACGGGTCGGCTCGGGGTGTTCCTGCGGAGGTGCTACGGGGGTTAAGAAGATTGGGGAATCACCGGTGGCAGGGAATCGAGGCGGCGGAGCTTCTCACCGGCGGCGGTCCTTTGTCGAATTCCGGCCACTGCTGGCGTAGAGGTCGAGAATGGAGGCCTCGGGAAGCTTCCTGGCGTCGAGGGAAAACCGATGCGGGCCTTGGCTACGGCTAGGGTGCAGCGGAGCGGCCGGTCCATGGCGAGGCAGGGAGCTCTGCGCGGCGGAGCACGCGGGTGGTGGTGCTAGGGTTCGAGTGGCGGCCGTGGGGTAGGAGATAAGGGTGCAGGGGGTTTAGGGGATCCTATTTGTGGGGCGGCGGAGCACGCTTGGCGTGCGGGCCCGGCGTGGAGGGCTCGCCGGAGATCTCGGAGACTCGGGCGCGACCGGTGATGCGAGGGAGGAAGAAAGGAGAGGGGGAGAAGGGCGCTGCCAGGTGGGGTCTAACTCTAACTCTAACCAATTAAATTCAAATAAATTTGAATCTAACTCTAACCACGCAATCAAATAGAACTTATGCACCAGCATGAATGCACAAACATGTTGAGCCTAAAAAATAAATTTTAATTACTTGTGTAATTTAATTAAATTAAATGCAAGCTAGGCACAATAAATCCTTAGAAAATTAACGAAGCCAATTTAAATCCATTATAAATCCTGGATTTTTACATTAGGGTGTTACAAACCTACCCCCCTTACAGGAATCTCGTCCCGAGATTTAGATAGGCTGGCTAGCAAAGAGATCGGGATATGTCTTCCTCACCCAAGTTGCCTCATCCTCTGTGTGATAACTCCACTGAACACGGCACATCTTGATCTTCTTGTTCCTGGTAACTCTTTCAGTCGTCTCCAGAATCTTCAGCAGATGCTCAGTGTAGGTCAGATCCTCCTGCACTTCCAACCCTTCCAACGGTGCTTGCTCTTCCGACACTCTCAAGCACTTCTTCAGCTGAGATACATGGAAGATATCATGCACTCCTTAGAGACTGGGAGGTAACTCCAAACGATATGCCACCTCACCCTTCCGTTCCAACACCTTGAACGGACCAATGTACCTAGGAGCTAGCTTCCCCTTCACATTAAACCTACGGATTCCTCTCATCGGCGAGACCTTCAGATACACATGATCATCCACTGCAAGGGTCAGGTCCCGACGACGCACATCCGCATAGCTCTTCTGATGAGTCTGAGCGACCCTCAGATTTTCTCGTACCTACTGTACCAGCTGTTCTACATCCTCAACAATATCCGGACCGAACACCTGCCTTTCGCCAATCTGATCCCAATACAGCGGAGTTCTGCACTTCCGATCATACAGGGCCTCGAAAGGAGATTTCTTTAGACTGGCCTGATAGCTGTTGTTGTATGAAAACTCTGCAAATGGCAGGCATTTATCCCAGCTGGTACCGTACTGAATAGCGCAGGCTCGAAGCATATCCTCCAACACTTGGTTGGTTCTCTCTGTCTGCCCATCTATCTGAGAATGATAGGCAGTACTGAAGCATAGCTTCGTATCCAATGAATCATGCAACTGCTCCCATAACCGTGAAGTGAACTGATATCCTCGGTCAGATATGATCTTCTTCGGAACACCATGCAGACAGATGATCCTGGAGATGTACAACTCTGCGAGTCTAGCACCGGAGTAAGTAGTGTTCACCGGAATGAAGTGGGCAACCTTCGTCAACCGATCCACTACTACCCATATAGAGTTGTACCCTTTCTGAGTACGAGGCAATCCAACAATGAAGTCCATAGTGACCTCCTCCCATTTCCACTCTGGAATCTTCAAAGGCTGCAATAGACCTGCTAGTCTCTGATGCTCTGCCTTGACACGCTGACAAGTGTCACAAACAGCCACATACTCTGCAATGGAACGCTTCATTCCATACCACCAGAATCGTTCCTTGAGGTCATAATACATCTTCATGCTGCCTGGATGAATGGAATATGCCGTATCATGAGCCTCACTCAAGATCAGCTTCCTGAGATCCTTCACATCTGGCACACATATCCGGCCCTTGTACCACAAGGTACCTTGATCATTCTCTCTGAAATGAGGTGCTTTGCCAATCTTGAGCAGTTCATGAAACTCCTGCAGTTTCTTATCTTCTTTCTGATGCTGCCTAATCTCTGCCTCTAGAGTGGCTCTGCCTCGAATGATGCACCCGAGGTGTGATGCAAGAAACCCAGACTCAACTGTTCAAACTCCTTGCATAACTCCTGAGGCATCTGAAAAGCCACGGCCATGTTGACATAGCTCTTCCTGCTCAGAGCATCCGCTACAACATTGGCCTTGCCCGGATGATAGTGAATCTCCAGATCATAATCCTTGACCAACTGTAGCCATCTTCTCTGCCGCATGTTCAGCTCACTCTGAGTGAAAATGTACTTGAGGCTCTTGTGATCGGTGTAAATGTCACACCTCTGCCCAAACAAGTAATGCCTCCATATCTTCAGAGCATGCACAACTGCGGCTAGCTCCAGATCATGAGTGGGATAATTCAGCTCGTGCCGGCGCAACTGCCGTGAAGCATACGCTATAACTCTGCCTTCCTGCATCAGAACGCAACCAAGACCATCCCTTGAAGCATCACAATACACTGTGAACCTCTTGCTTTGGTCTGGCAGAGTAAGGACTGGCGCCATAGTTAACCTCTTCTTCAGCTCCTCGAAGGCCTTCTGGCGCTCATCAGTCCAAGAGAAATCCACACCCTTCTCTAGCAGGGAAGTCAAAGGCTTCGCAATCTTGGAGAAATTCTCAATGAACCTCCGATAATATCCTGCTAAGCCCAGAAAGGAACGGACTTCCTTCACTGTCTATGGCACCACCCAGTCAAGCACATCCTTCACCTTGCTGGGGTCCACAGCAATACCTCCCTTGGAGATGACATGACCGAGGAATGGAACCTCGTCAATCCAGAATTCGCACTTGCTGAGCTTGGCATACAGCTTGTGCTCTCTGAGCCTCTACAACACAAGCCTCAGATGCTTCTCATGCTCTGCCTCTGACTTGGAATATACCAGGATATCATCAATGAATATCACCACAAAGGTGTCCAGATAATCCATGAAAACCTTGTTCATCAGATGCATGAAGAAAGCTGGAGCATTGGTCAAGCCAAAGGACATGACCGTATACTCGTATAGCCCATACTTGCAGGTGAATGCCGTCTTTAGGATATCCTCGGACGTATCTTCAGCTGGTGATAACCTGAACGCAGATCAATCTTCGAGAATACACAAGCACCCTGAAGCTGATCAAAGAGATCCTCAATACGAGGCAATGGGTGCTTGTTCTTGATGGTGACTGCATTCAGATCCCGATAATCGACGCACATTCTCTTCGCGCCATCCTTCTTCTCTACAAGCAATACTGAAAAAGCCCAAGGAGAGAAACTACGACGAATATAACCCTTGGCTAGCAACTCGTCGACAGTCTTCTTAACTTCCTCATGCTCAACGGGTGCCATACGATAGGGCCGCTTAGCAATAGGAGCTGTGCCAGGCAAGAGATCAATAGAAAACTCAATGCCGCGATCAGGCGGCATACCTGGCAAATCGTCATGAAAGACATCCGGGAATTTAGACACCACGCGAATACCATCCGTGGGTCTAGCCTCCATTTGACAAAGAAATCCAGAGGGCTCTGAAGCACTGAGTGTGACTTCCTGTCCATCTGGTGCTGACAAGTGGACAGTCCTCTGAGCACAATCAATCCTGACACCCCATCTAGCAAGGGTCTCCATTCCCAAGATCACATCGATACCCTTGGTGTCTAGCACCATCAGATTTGCACTGAACTCTACCCCCCTTATGACAACACTAACTCTAGGACAGAAGATATGAGACCTCAAATGCCCTCCCGGTGAAGATACTAACATGCCCCTCTTTAATGTGCTAGTAGGAATGCCATGATGCTCGACAAAAGACCGAGTAATGAAGGAATGCGTAGCACCAGTATCAAAAGGCACTATAGCAGGGGTGGGTATTGACCATGAATGTACCAATAACCACGTTGGGAGCCTCGGCCGCTGACTCGGCCGTCACGTGGTTCACCCTGCCCTAGGATGGTGCCTTGGGCTAAGCTGGGCGCCCCTGCTGTCCAGACTGCGCCTTCCGGGGACAAACGTTGGCGTAGTGTCCCTGCTCGCTGCAGTGATAGCACGCCCGTGGGAATGCTAGAGCCTGCTGTCCGGCAGGAGGAGTAGGCACTCCCTGCCACAGAGCTGGAGGAGCCGGTGGAGCTGAGCATGCCGGAGGTGCTGGAAGCCTCTGGCCCTGTCCCGCCTGCTGCTGCTGCTGAGGACGAGGCGGGTACTGCTGCTGTCGCTGCTGGTACGGTGGAGGTGGCCTCTGCTGCTGCGGCTGCTGCTGCTGCGGGTGCTGGTACCAAGGTCGAGTGTTGCAGCCAGACGCAACAGGAGCCATCTTCCTCTTCTTGTCCTCAATCTCCCAGCGCTTGCGTTCGGTGTTGAGGGCAGAGTCAACCAGATAGTTGAAGTTGTCGAAGCGGTGGTGCATGAGCGCGTACTCAAGGTGATCATCTAGCCCCTCCCTGAAGCGTTCCTGCTTATCGCCATCGTTGGCAACCTCAGCGGGGGCGTAGCGAGCGAGCTGGAGGAAACGATCACGGTACTCGATCACCGTCATAGTTCCTTGAAACGATAAGCACCGGAAAAAGAGGATAGAAATTACTCAGCATTTCCAATTTCACGAAGATAAACAAGGGTGGGCTTGAGCTCAAATAGGAATTGTGGAAAGATTTTACTCTAATTTACCTGCTTAAGCGCAAGGAACTCCTTGTGCTTCATCTTTATCACTCCAGCCGGGATGTGGTGGTTCCTGAAACGCTCCCGAAACTGGACCCAAGTGAGGGCGTCGCGGTCCCATGCTGGTAGGACTCCCACCAATTAAGAGCTGAGCCTCGCAGCTGCCTTGCCGCATATAAGACTCGCTCCCTGTCATCGCACTGCGCGACATCCAATTGGCATTCCACCGAGCGAAGCCAGTCATCAGCCTGGAGTGGATCAGCCGGCGGGTGACCCCTCAAAAAGTCCGCAAGCCTGTCGCGGGGCTGCTGCGGTGGAGGAGGTGGCGGCTGAGCGTGGATCTGCTGTAGAGTCTGAACAGTATTGTTCAGGGTGGCCATCATCTGCATCTAGAGCTGGAAAAACTGCTCCGGAGTCAGAGGTGGAGGCATCGGCAGTGGCTGGTCGGTACCCTGGTTGTTCTGCCCCTGCTGGCCAGAACCGTTGCCGGTGCTCCTGGTGTTCACCATCTGTTTACAGCAGAACAAAATTTATAAGAGACAGATATTGTACGATTTTGGAGAGAAAACTCTGGCCGGATAAAGTAGAGAGTAAAGAGTGTACGGTTTTACCCCCCAACGGTCTATCTCAATTTTTTTATTACTTAATTCAGGTTTGCATTAAAGTCGATTTGCATGAGCAGGTTTAACTTCTAAACTATGCAATCAACCAAAAATCCAGATCAAACATTTTGCACAATCACAAACACTCAATATTCAAACGTTAGTCGAGTTTATCACACCACTCGACTAAAACAAACATACGTTCTAGCGTGTTTTTGCAAAGGCACCCTAGGCTTATGAGGACATGCAGAAAATTGCAGGCCAATATCTACGGGAGATAGACTAATTCTCAGAAAATACAGAGAGGGTGAGCAAATCGAGGTTTAGAGCTCAAGGAATAGAAGCAGAAATGAATGTTTGAGGTTTGCGGAAGCAAGGCAAGAGAAAGGAAATCCCTAAACTCGACCATTTCTATCTAGGCTTCGTCCTACAGTCGACATGGCTCTGATACCAATTCTATCACACCCGATTTATAAGAACATAAACCGAGTAATCATATATGCGCCAGGATCAAGTCACGCATATATACAACAGAATCATCAAGATATCATAACACGTACCTCGAGATAAAAGCGTATAAATCATAAATGAATATCTTTATTACAACTGAACCAAGAATCAGTTCACGGAATGCGGAAGCGTAAAATAAATACATGAAGAACAGGGCACCACAGGGACGTCGGCTGGGAGACAACGCCTAGAAATCGTCTAGTCCGCTAATGTAGTCCTCCACGTCGCCTGGTACTAAGCAGTAGTCGAAGATACCCTGAAGAGAACAGAAGAGTAGAGAAGGCAAGTGTGAGTACACAACTTGTACTCAACAAGTATAACAAAAATTATGAGGCTCTAAGGTTAGTTGACTCAACTGCATTAGTTTTTAATCTTGGCAAATTTTATTAAAGCTATTTACTACAAGTGGATGAATTACCATGACCCAAGTTGCATAATAATTAATCAAGATTAACCGTGAGTCTACTGAGAACCAAGCCAAACCCCCAAAGGTAAACCCCACTAATCAGACGGAGGATCTGGGCCGCTCATGACGGCGAGCACGGCTAGTATACCAGTTTTACACTCTCGAGAGGTTGCACAACTTTACCCACAAGTCGTGAGCTACGCTAGTTGTTCATCACACTTCATCAGGTGAGATGACTAGCAAGCGCACTACGAGACCTTTACAAAGAATCACGTTAGTAAGGTGTAACCCCTAAGATTTCTGGATCAGCAACGATGGGGCCCACCTCACGGGGGTACAGGCACACAGCACAGGCCAAGCCGGAGGAGCAGGGACCATTGAAGCTTACCACCCCTCTTGCCCCGCAGGTAAGTTACTCCCAAACCAAAATGACCTAATTAGTAAGTCAAGACCGTCCCATTCCAGTCTTGTGGTTGCGCGGTTGTCCCAGGTTGTCACTCTATGAACCGGTCCTTATGGCCAACCAAGCACTAAGCTTCGTGCTGGCCCCTTAAACCATGTTTCTAATAAAATATATTTTAACGAGACGTGAGCCGCTCAAGCACACAGCACATAGGGCCACTCTTAGAATCAAGTTGCATATACCATTAATCAAATTTAATTAAAAAGGACCATAAGGTGTGAGAGCGCAGCACTTAGCACAACTAACCAAAATGCAACCCAAGCTATCAATATACAGGATAAAAGTGGCTAGGAAATCCTTATAGGCGTACAGTATTAAAATGCAGTATGAAATTATATTTAAAAGTGATAGGATGTTCATGCTATACTTGCCTTCCTCAAAGATCTCCTGCTGCTGCTCAAAGGGCTCTGAAGAAGGTAGCTCCTGGTACTCTTCCGATGGCTCAACGTCTACTCATGATCGCAACGCCAGAACATGGTCCACACATGCACGTACATACAAATAAGGGTAAAAGATAAGAAATAGTACAATAATACAGTAAAACAGCACCCCAAACTAAGCTAAAACTATTTTACGCGTTACAACGATCGTGTGAGCGCGAAAACCACCTAAAACGGAGCTAAGACGCGAAAACTAGGGTTAAAACAGGGTCTAGGGACCTTTCTGTAAGAAAATAGAAGTTCCAGGGGGTTCTGCATGAAAATCAGGGACCCAGATGTAATTAAAGGGTAGATCTAGGGCCTAACACATGAAAACATAGGGGCTGGACTGCGGACCCAAAATCTAGAAAGCTAAGGGGGCTCCGGTGCTAAAAAGGGACTTAAATGGAATTTCTTTTGAACAGGGGTGGACTGCGGGTCGATTTCAAAGAAACTCAGGGGCTCTTTAACAAAAACACCAGGCCGAAGGGGTATCTTCTAATCTGGGCAGTTGGATCTAGATCCGACGAATCGGACGCATTCCAGTTCGGATGGTCCGATCTGAACAGCGGGGGGGGGGGGGGGGGTCCGGACGGTCCGATCTACACGACAGATCTGATCTGCTGGATCTAGATCTAACGGCTTGGTTTGAAGGGGTACGCTGGATCTAATCTCGACCGCTGGCTTTGGATCGGACGGCTCGGGTTGGATTGGGGAGCGCGGGCAGCGGCGGAAGACGCCGGCGACCAAAACCCGCGGCGGCGCGGCTCGGGGCTCGCCGGAGTTCCATCGAAATCAATGCTCCGGGGGTCAAAATAACTCGAGCTTGGGCTAGGGAGGTTCAGCGCGACATGTGTGATCGTCCTGAGGCTAAGGCGGGGCTCGGGGATGCTCTGGGCTGCACGCGCGGTGGCGGAGGCGGTCCTGCACGGTGGCGCACGCTGGCATGGGCCGTTCTGGCCTAGGGACGGCTAAGATCTACAACATCTAGCGCCAAAAGGATCAAGGGGATGTGCTGATGCTCACCAAGGGCTTGAATCGGCCGTAGTGACAGCGCAGGGTGATCGGCGGCGAGGTCCGAGCAGCGGGAACGGGCAGCGCTCGTGGGGAGGGCTGCTGCAGGGGTCCTCTGGCTTCTGATCACTACGGGTCGGCTCTGGGTGTTCCTGCGGAGGTGCTACGGGGGTTAAGACGATCGGGGAATCACCAGTGGCAGGGAATCGAGGCGGCGGAGCTTCTCACCGGCGGTGGTCCTCGGTCGAATTCCGGCCACTGCTGGCGTAGAGGTCGAGAATGGAGGCCTCGGGAAGCTTCCTTGCGTCGAGGGAAAACCGATGCGGGCCTTGGCTAGGGCTAGGGTGCAGCGGAGCGGCCGGTCCACGGCGAGGCAGGGAGCTCTGCGCGGCAGAGCATGCGGGTGGTGGTGCTAGGGTTCGAGTGGCGGCCGCGGGGTAGGAGATAAGGGTGCAGGGGGTTTAGGGGATCCTATTTGTGGGGCGGTGGAGCACGCTTGGTGTGCGGGCCCGGCGTGGAGGGCTCGCCGGAGATCTCGGAGACTCGAGCGCGGTCGGTGATGCGAGGGAGGAAGAAAGGAGGGGAAAATTCCCTGGAAGGCCCTGAAGCAAATGACGCTTCCTTCTATGGCCCTGGAAAACCGAGACGCCCTTCTGTGGCCTCCTTTTTATTTTCGTTCCCTTCCACGGCCCTCCCGTTACATCTGCAGTTAAGTCCCGGTTAAGTGAGTGTGAAAATACCATAGTACCCCTGGGCGAAATCCCCTGCAAGGCCCTCAAACAAATCACGCTTCCTTCTATGGCCCTGCAAAAATAGCAACTTCCTTATTTGGCCCCGATGAGCTCACCAATTTCTGCATGAGTAAGAGACTGCAGTTTGTTGATCACTCCTTCTGTTCAGCTGCACACTCCCACAATTTTGAGAAAAAACTATAAGGCGGTACGTACATATGAAATGTCATATGAAATAACAATAGTAAACCTTAAGCGAGATGAACATTGCAGTGAATGTTTAGCCAATTTTACATACAGCTCCACAAAACGAGTTCAACATACAGCTCCACAAAACGAGTTGAACATACAGCTCCACAAAACGAGTTCAACATACAGCTCCACAAAACGAGTTCAACAAGCCCAGAATATGGTAAATCATAAATTGAGCTGTCTTTTGCTTCTTGTGCTCATTGCAGGGCTGCAAGAATCAACTTTTTTGCTTCTTGTGGCCATTGCAGGGCTTTCAAATGACACATCGTTCTTCTTTCCTTTGTCTTCAGTTTGCTTCTTGGCTTTGGGCTTCATGAGCTTTCCCTTTTCTTTAGCCTTGTTAGCTAGCTTGTTCCCTTTTTCTTTGGCTGCAACAAGTGGATTTTCCCTAGCCATGGGAAACTCAGAGCTAATGGGCTCAGGCTAGTCTGTACTACCTGCACTACCTGCTGACTTGGATCTATATATGTATAACAAATAAAAATTATCAAGTGTTATAGATAAAATAAGACTGATTTGTATTCAAGGCTGATTGCAGCAAAATAAAATACATCAGAATTAGAAGCATATATTACCTGATTGAGTCTCCAGAATCTAATGTGCCTTTTCTAATTTTCTTCTTAGTTGTAGGTTGCACACTTTGGCTATTGGAAACAAAGAGAGATAATTAGATGAATATTAAGATGCACATAAAAAAGATTGTGAAAGAGAGAACCTTGGTGGAAAAGTCATAGAGGATGCTGGTGCTTCACCATCAAAAAGTACTATACTTTCCTCAGTTGATACCTTGGTAGTCTTTCTCTTCTTCTTTGGTGGTCCTCTACAGAAGTATGGGATAAACAAAGGTGTCATTTTTGTGTACAAATTGGTTTCATGTTAGCCCAGTACTAAAACAAAGTTTAGTTTATTACCTCACAGCCAGCAATGCTGCAATATCCTCTGGGTTGCCCTTCTTGCAACTTGGCCAGTGATGCCCATAATCTTTACAGATAGGACATTTGTGCTGTCCTTTCTTTGTCTTCTCCGTACAACCTTTGTATCTTTCTATCTTTCTCCTACCAGCTGTGGCCTTTAACAAAGGTGGATGCATGAAAAACCCATGGCAACATTGAGGCCACTGTGACTTGTCCTCCATAGCTGGGATTAGTTGAGCATAAGCTAATCTAAATTTTTCAACTGAGTAATACATGTCCACATGGTTCTCTAGAGGCACATTAAGTGAGGTAATGAATGCAATAGCATGTTTGCAAGGAATGCCAGAAATTTGCCATTGTCTACAAGAACATGTCTTCTCATGTAAGTTCACCACAAACCTAAAGCCACTACCTCCCAATGCAGTAACTTCAGCAACATGTTCGGAGCATTCAATAACCTCCAAGTTTAGTTCTCTACTCTTCTCATTCAAATGCTTAATAATGTGGGGCAGGATCAAGCCTTCGAACTGTCTAGAGATTTTCCTCCTGTGGTTCCATTTCACCATGAGCATTTGCCTAAGCTTGTCTAACAAGTCATCCAAATTCATGCCCTTGTGCTGCTTAATCCAGTTATTGAAACACTCAGCCAAATTGTTGGTCACATAATCTACCTTGCATATGGTTGAGAATTGACTCCGTGTCCACAACTTAGTATGACAAGTTCTTAGATATGCAGTTGCAGCAGGCTTTTCTCTATCCATAGCAGCCCAATGCTTCTCAAACAAGTACGGGTTCCATGAGTAAGCTGCTGCCCAAAGGTTGTCATCAAACACTTTGCCAGTATACCTCTTCTTGAAGTTGGTAACCAAGTGATGCATGCATTCCCTATGTTCTGCTTCTGGATAAATAGTTGTTACCCCATTCATCACTGCCTGTCCTGCATCTGTGCATATAGCTAACCCCCTTGGTGATCCAGTAGCTTGCCTAAGGTTTTCCATGAACCAGATCCAATTTTCATTATCTTCAGAAGCAAAAACACCGACACATACTGGATACATCCAATTATGGCCGTCAATAGCGGTGGCACTAGCAAACTGTCCCTTGTACTTGCCAGTTAAAAAGGTGCTATCAATTGCCAAGTATGGCCTGCAGCCATTTAGGAACCCCTCTATACAAGGTTTCAAAGCAAAGAACAATCTTCTAAATCTGATCTTGCCATTTATTGTGTGATGATCAATAATTACTAAACTACCCGGACAAGACTTCTCAATTTGTGCCTTGAACCGAAACAGATTATCAAAGCTGTCATTCCAATCACCAAAGAGTTGTTGTGTTGCTAGTTCCTTACCCGCATAAACTCTCTTGTAATTGATCTTCACCTTGTAGTGCTCTTTAAGCTTCTTCTCCAATGCTTTTGCTCCAATACAAGGATCTGCAATGAGCCAATCCTTCACCTTCTCGCATATCCAAAATTTGGTTGCATTCTTCACTTTCGTACTCCTTTGACTGCTTGAGCAGCTATGAGCAAATTGATTCCTTTTCACCTGCAACAATATGGCTTGGTCAAATAAGCATCATTATCAAAAAAAAAAATGAACATGCACAAAGGGGGAAAAACCAGATTGATTCTTTCTTACCACTACAGTGCAGCTCCTGCTCCTAGATGAAGCATGCAGCCTCCAGGGACACTTATCTTCAACTTTCCTTGAACAATATACCGTGCATCTATGCGGTGCACTCTTCACAGTATTGTACTCAAATTCATGTTTGATTGCATGCTGAGATAGTGCCACCTTGAATTCATACATATTCGGATAACTGGAGCCTACTGTCATTGGAGGGTCTTCTTTATCATAGGTAATGGGTCCCTCATGAGCTGCTCCAACAAACTCCTCATCATCGTCACTAACCTCATCCTCATCCTCATGCTCATCCTCATCCTCATCCTCATCCTCATCCTCATCCTCGGGAATATAGTCCTGTTTTTTTGTTACAAGCAACGACAGCAAGATCAAGTACAGGGTTGATCTTTAGATACAGACCCTCTTCATCAACACCAACATGTTCATTCCCGGTGATTGGATTTTCTGTAGATGTTTCCTCATAAGCTTGTGTGCTGCTGCTAGGTATGGTTGGCTCAGAAAATTGGTTGCTATTACTAGGATAACCCTCCCACTCAATGATAGGCTCATAGCATCCTGATGGATCACTGTATGCAATGAACATGTGCACAACCTTGCTGTCAATATGTTTCTGAAACATTAACATCAACTCTTGGTCGGTATTAACTACTGGGAAGCTTTTCAAATCTGCATCGTAGTACTGAACATGTGCTACTTCTAGATAACCTGGTGGATACATATCTGTGATCTCATCGACCAAGTCTTTCAAATTTGTTGTATCACTGTCAACAACCTTATCAAAGCAAAAACAACGGACATCCTTTCTGACCTTTTTTGGATTGCCAAGAAACTTAATTTCCAACAAATAAGTTGAGTTTGGATCCATCCTGTCAATTATATTATCCTACACACATGAGCAAATTGTTCCTGGTTAGACAGTTAGAAACAAGAGCTTCACATGTAAGCAAGTGCACAGTGGGCAGGTCAAAGCAACACTGAGAATCAAGAGAAAAAATAATTTTCCAGAACATAATTATAGAAGTTGTTTATATCCATTGGAAGTCTTGCATGTAAAGTCTAGATCTAAGGATGCATGTTACATTTCAGATCTGTTGCAACCCAGGCAATAGTGTGCTGATGGAGTAGGACAGACAATGTGCAGCTCAGCTGATAATGGCGTGATTCTAATAAAATTGCTCATTCTGAAAAGTTTTTGCCCCCACAATTTCGCAATTGATAATGTAGAATTATGTGCTTAATTACGAAACATGACTAGGGTAGAACCATAGAAGCAACCGTTATTCCCTAAACCAACAACTTCACCAAGTACAGGTTCTAGCTGCCAAAATGCAATTGATGATAATCTGATAACTGGAAACGTGGTTCCACCCTCGCTACAGTTGTGGGTGGACCAGCCAGGGTTCCAACCCCAGTCTCTGCATCCTGAAGTAGGGAGCTAATCTAGCCTCTACATCCTATGATAATCTGATAACTGGCTATTTTCAATTCATGCATTAATATCAAATACTATAAATCACACTTAAGTCATCTGCCATCAGAAGCATAAATGATTGTTTCACAATACCATTAACATGTTAGAGCATTGAAACAATATATCAAACAGGTAATAATATTTAGATTCAAATTGATAGATCTGGACAAAGAAGCACTTAAACAACAACACCTAATAACTAGGACAACATTGAAACACTGCCGTCAATTTTAGACATAAAAGATGCTACTTGTGAGGTCACACTGCAATTTCACCAAGTATAAGTCACTCACTATACAGATGGTTTCAGGAAATGATAAGGTCGTAGATAAACTGGCATTACACTATACAGATAACAACTTCATTGATACCATTGCGCAATATTTTGCAGCATTTTCTTCAAATATCTTACATGGACCTACATTGTGCTCGTAAACACTATCTTCATAAGTTTTTACATAGACCTGCTATCCCGCCAATGCGGAAACCAAGATTTTGCATGATCGAAAGAAGTGACGAAACAGAAAAAGAAACGCCACGAACCTGGGGAGCAAGAAGGGGGACTAGCTACCGGGCGAGGGACGGCACTGGTCAAAGCGACGGAGCACCTCGGGGTCGTGCATGGATAGCACAAAGCGCGATAGCGCCTCGAGGTAGAGCGCCGCCTGGTAACCCCCCTCCGCGCGCCGCCCGTGGCCGCCCCCTCCGCGCGCCGCCCCTGGCCGCGCCTGGCCGCCCCCTCCGCGCCCCCCTCCGTGCGCGGCCCCTGGCCGCCCCTGGCCGCGCCTGGCCGCCCCCTCCGCGTGCTGCCCCTGGCCGCCCCCTCAGCGCGCCGCGCCTCCGCGCGCCGCCCCTGGCCGCCCCCTCCGCGCCCCCCTCCGCGCGCCGCCCCTGGCCGCCCCCTCAGCGCTCCGCGCCTCCGCGCGCCGCCCCTGGCCGCCCCCTCCGCGCGCCGCCCCTGCCCGCGCCGGCCCTGGCCGCCCCCTCCGCGCCCCCCTCCGCGCGCCGCCCGTGGCCGCCCCCTCCGCGCGCCGGCCCTCCGCGCCGTCCCTGGCCGCCCCCTCCGCGCACCGCGCCTCCGCGCGCCGCCCCTGGGCGCCGGCCCTCCACGCGCCGCGCCGCCCCTCCGCGCCCTGGCAGATCCTCCTCCGCACGCCTCAGTACGAGGAGAAGACGAGGGCCTCAGATGGGATCGGGGCTGTGTGTGGGAGTGGGAGGGGTATTTCGGTACAAGAATTTTGGCTCCTCACCTCAACCATCAAACCCTAACAGATTGGCCTAACAGATGTAACGGGAGGGCCGTAGAAGGGAATGAAAATAAAAAAGAGGCCACAGAAGGGCGTCTTGGTTTTCTAGGGCCACAGAAGGAAGCGTCATTTGCTTCAGGGCCTTCCAAGGAATTTTCCCAGAAAGGAGAGGGGGAGAAGGGCGCTGCCAGGTGGGGTCGGCCGGTCAGAGGGAGGAGAACGCGTGCGGGTGAGCGAGCTGGCTGGGCCGCGTGCGGGAGAGGAGAAGGGGAGAGTGGGCCGCGCGGGAAAAGGGCCGGCCCAAGAGAAAGAAAAGAGGCAGGCTGAGCTGGGCTGGCTGGTTTGCTTCTCTTTTTTTCCTTTCCTTTTTCCTTTTCAAACTCAAACTCAAACCTATTAAATTCAAATAAATTTGAATCTAACTCTAACCACGCAATCAAATAAAACTTATGCACCAGCATGAATGCACAAACATGTTGAACCTAAAAAATAAATTTTAATTACTTGTGTAATTTAATTAAATTAAATGCAAGCTAGGCACAATAAATCCTTAGAAAATTAATGGAGCCAATTTAAATCCATTATAAATCCTGGAATTTTATATTAGGGTGTTACATACCCAACCTGACGTATATCATCGGCTTCCACCTGTACGAGTCATCAGGCTCTATCGGCTCATATCCTTTCGCGTAGCGTCGGCTTTCTCTTGTACGAGCCTACTGATCATATCGGTTCATAGCGTGATGCGTAGCATCGGCTTTACTGCTCACCATCCCACATACTTGGGAAGTACTTCTTGAGATGTTGACCGTTGACCGCCACCGGGAACTTGACGCCATGTAACTCCTCAAGTATATATGCGTTCCCAGATAAGACTTGGTCAACCCTATAAGGCCTGTGCCAGTTTGGAGACCATTTGCCATACGCTGCATCTTTAGTCCCCAATGGTAGCACCGCTTCCCAAACCAGATCTCCAACTTGGAATTCTTTTGGCTTGACTTTCTTGTTATACGCGCGGGCTACTTTGGCCTTATTTTCTTTGATCTTCTCAAGTGACCAAAGCCGTAGCTCTGTGAGGTCCTCAACATTATCATTCATCAGAGTAGCATACTCTTCAGCTGTTAAGGCATTCTGGAACTCTATGCGCCTCAAGCCGGCCGTAATTTCCCACGGTAATACAGCCTCCTGTCCATACACTAGGTGATAAGGAGAAGTTTTTGTTGCTCCATGGCAAGAAATACGGTATGCCCACAATGCCTCTAATAAGACCTCATGCCAACACCTAGGATATTCATCAATCTTTCTCTTGATCAACTTGATAAGGCTCTGATTGAATGCTTCAGCTTGTCCGTTTGCTTGGGCATAATATGGAGATGACCTGATCAGCTTGATGCCCATGTCGGTGGCGAACTTCTTGAACTCCTCTGAAATGAAGACTGAACCTCCATCTGTTGTAATGGTTTGAGGAATCCTGAACCTATGAATGATATGCTCCTTGACAAAATTAATAACATCTTTGGATGCTACTGACTTCATGGGGACCGCCTCCACCCACTTGGTAAAGTAATCTGTGATGGCCAAAATAAACTGGTGGCCTTTGCTGGATGGAGGATTAATTTTGCCAATCATGTCCATGCCCCAGCCTCTGAACGGCCATGGTTTGACGATAGGGTTCATTACTGACGCTGGTACCATCTGAATCTTCCCGAACCTCTGACACGCCTAACATCCTTTATAATATTTGAAGCAATCTTCAAGCATGGTGGGCCAGTAATACCCTGATTGCCTAATTAGCCACTTCATCTTGTGAGCCGATTGGTGAGTCCCGCAAGTGCCTTCATGGACTTCATGTAAGAGCCGATTGGATTCAACTGGCCCTAGGCATTTGAGCAGCAGACCTTCTAAAGTCCTGTAGAATGTGTCATCTCCTATCAGGACGTATCTCATAGCCTTGTAACGTATCCTCTTGGGTGCCCCCGAGCCGAATCCTTCAAATAATTGAAGATATCAGCTCTCCAATCTCCTTGGTCCAGTAGGTGTACCTGAAGATCAGTTCTGTCTGCTACAGCCTTATATCCCGAAGCCATCTGTGCCAAATCATTGGCCTCCAAATTTTGAGTCCTATGTATCCAATAGAAATTTATGTACCTAAATTGGTCCATCAGCTCTTGATATTGCACCCATAATGCGACGAGCGACTCGCTCTCACACCTGTATTCCTCTATGAGCTGAGAGATCACCAATTTTGAATCCCCAAAAATTTCCACTGCTTCAGCTCCGGCCTCAAGAAGCAACTCCATACCTTTACGCACTGCTTCATATTCTGCGAGATTATTGGTGAAAGCGGTAGGTAATCTGATTGAAAAAGAATACGTCGTCCCTCGAGGCAACACAAGTAGGATACCTATGCCACATCCATCTCCGCAAACTGATCCGTCCAAGTACATGGCCCATACGCATATGGAAAGTGCTGCTATGTCAGTATTGATCCTTTCTGCGATGAGATTTGCCAACGCTTGCCCTTTGACCGCCTTTGCGGGTTGGTATCGAATATCGAACTCTGACAATGCAAACATCCATTTTCCAAGTCGGCCTTTCAACACAGGAGCCGATAGCATATGTTTTATAACATCCGATTTGCAGATGACAATTATCTCGGCTGATGGCAGGATATGATGAAGTTTCGTGCATGTAAAGAACAAACAAAGGCATAATTTTTCAATATTAGGGTACCTTGTCTCCGCATCTAGCATCCTTCTGCTGAGGTAGAACACAACCCTTTCTTTGTCGTCGTGCACTTGTATTACTACTGAAGCGATGGAGGTGTCACCTAGTGATAGGTACACGTAGAATGGCCTATCTTGTTGGAGTGGAACAAGCACAGGCGGTTTTGATTGATACTCCTTGATTTCTTCAAATGCCCGTTGCTGCTCTACCCCCCAGCGAAACTCTTCATTGGCTTTGATTTTCACTAACTCCATAAAAGGCTCAATCTGCTCGGAAAGATTGGAAATAAACATTCTGAAAAAGTTGATCTTGCCAATGAGCTGCTGAAGCTCCCTCTTCTTAGTAGGCGGCACCATTGTTCGCACAGCTTCTTGACTTTTTAGGCCGATCTCAATTCCTCTTTCATGAACCAAGAAACCCAGGAATTGACCGGCCGATACGCCGAAAGTGCATTTTTTCGGATTTATCCTAAGCCCGGACCTTCTAGTTCATTCCAGAACTTGCCGTAAGTTCCCCAAGTGCCCTTCGACTGACACAGACTTCACCACAATGTCGTCAATATAAATTTCCACCAGCTTGCCAATCAAATTGTGGAAAATGTAATTCATGGCACGCTGATACGTAGCGCCAGCATTCTTCAAACCGAAAGTCATCACCACATATTCAAACCGTCCTACTGCCCCAGGTACTCTGAATGCGGTCTTGTTTACATCCTCCGGAGCCATGAAGATCTGGTTATAACCAGCGTTGCCATCTAAGAAACTCAAGATCTTATGACCAGCAGTCGCGTTAATCAACGTCTCCGCGACAGGCATCGGATACTCATCCTTTGGAGTAGCCCTGTTGAGGTCTCTGAAGTCCACGCAGACTCTCCATCGGCCGTCCTTCTTTTGCACAGGTACAACACTTGAAATCCACTTGGCATACTTGCAAGGCCTGATAAATTCTACTTCTAGCACTTTTTCCACTTCCTTCTTAACCTCCACCAGGACTTCAGCCTTCATTTGTCGCGCTCGCTGCTAAAACGGCCAAAATCCATTCTTGAGAGGGAGCCGATGCTCAACTATACTCCTGTCCAACCTAGGCATCTCCATATAATCCCAGGCGAAGCAATCTGCCTATTCCTTTAGCAAAGCTATCATCAGCTCTCGTAAACATGGGCGTAACTTTTTGCTGACAAATGTTGGTCGTGGCTTATCCCTAGGACCAATATCCACTTCTTCGAGCTCGTCAGCTGATGTAAACCCGTATCCTAATTTTCCATCATCTGTTAAATCAACACTGCAGATGGACAAAGAAGGTAATAAAAAGAATTTCGACCGATCGTTGAGATCGGCCGCTTTATATCTTTCATTGTTCTTTGAAACTTTACAATAGAAGTATAGCCGACTGCAAAAGCGGGCTTCCCTGTAACTGCTATGATCATGTAAAACACTTGACATCAAAGGTTTACATTTTATTTTTTTGGGGCCGATCGTGGGGATCAGCCTCAACAAGTGCGTCAGAGCAGCTCGTTCTTTGTGACTCATCTACTCTTAAGGCCAGTGGATAAGACCAGCCTCACCCCGTTTTTTGTAGCTTCAATGCGGTCGCAGCCTTCCAAACTGATCCCCGAGATCGGCTCTTGGTCTTCCGCATCCCAGATGCTCATGGCAGCATGCAAGATCTCGATCGAGTTATCTGCATGAACCACCTCTACCTCATCTCCATCCCACTAAATTAGACATTGATGCATTGTGGAAGGGATGCAACAGTTGGCGTGGATCCAATCCCTGCCGAGTAGGACGTTGTATGTGCTCTTGCTGTTGACAATGAAGAAAGAGGTCGGGACAGTCTTGTTTCCAATGGTTGGTTACACACTAAGGACGCCTTGTGCCTCTGAAGTTTGGCCATTGAAGTTGCTTAGCGTGATGTTGGTCTTGATCAAATCTCCAACGGACCGCCCCAAGCGGCACAGTACTGAGTATGGCATTATGTTAACTGCCGCTCCTGTGTCAACCAACATCTTGTTGATGGGCTGGCCATTTATGTACCCCTTGAGATATAGAGCTTTCAAATGCTTGTAGTTCTTTGCTTGTGGCTTCTCAAATATTACCGGCCACGGCCCTAAGTCAAGCTGGGCTACTGATAATTCCTCACGGCCTCGAGCGTGGAACTCCGCAGGGAGCACAAACACCATATGCGCATTAGCCGATGTCTTCGCATCGGCTCTTGTTGATCTTGGCCGCCACTCCTTCCTGGGAGGGTGCGACTCCCTTTTCTGCGTGTAGTGGACCTTGTCCGCCAAATTCGGGCGTGCCTTCCTCAGTGATTCAAGATATCTAGCCTCAACTTCTTCCAGGCAGCGCAACAGCTGAACCCTGCATTTCTGGGAATTGTTAAGTCCATCAGGGCACCAGCGCGGAAGGGATACTTATCCTCTTCTTCTTCGAAGTTCACCCTTCTTCGTGGTGGTTGAATCTGTTCTTGCTGGGGCGGCACATGTGACAGTTCAAGTATTTGTAAAGTAGGCACATTATTTGTTAGTGTGAAATATGTGCTTGCTAGTGTAAAGCTTGTGTGTGTTTATGTGAAGCTTTTAAAAACTTAAATGAAAGAAAAAGGGGTATTTTTATAATTACAGAAAAATTAGGGTTGTTTTTGCAAAATGTATTAGATGAAAAGTAATTTTAAAATAAGTGAAGGGTGGTTTTGCAAACACATTTTTCCTACTTTACCCCTGTAAAAATTGTATTTATGTTGAATTGTGTGAAAATTTGGGCAAAATCATGAAAATAAGGGTATTTATGTAACTTTCCAAAAGTACAAGCCCTTTTATGCAAGTAGTTGAATTATAAAACTAACTTTCAAAGTTACTAAGGGCTAAAGTGTAAAAAGGTGCAAGTCATCATGATATGTCATAAATGTTTGAGACATCATGACATGTCATAAATGCTTGAGTCATCCTGTCATAAATGCTTGAGTCATCCTGTCATATATGCTTGAGTCATCCTGTCATAAATGCTTGAGTCATCATGACATGTCATAAATGCTTGCAATTAGGTCAAGTCATCATGACATGTCATGAATACTTGCAATTAGGTCCAAAGTTATAAGAAATTTACCTCGGTAAGGACAAAATCTATTCAAATACCACTTTTGTTCAAAATTTAAAATGTAAAGCTATATACTTTGAGTTTTTGAATTTAAACTCTAAAACAAAGTTGTAGGATTTAAAAAGTTGCACAACTTTTATTTTAAACACTTTTTCATTTGAGCTCTAGAATAGTGGGAAACTTGGTTTACAATGAGGCCCCTGTATTTTCTGTAATTGCAGAAAAGTCCCTGGCTGCATCCCCTTTTTCTTCCTCCTCTGTTTCTTCTCTGCGAGCTCTGCGCCGCCCCTGCCACCGCTTGCCGCCTGCTGTGCCGTGCCCCTGCCCTCCTCCTCCTCCTATTTAAGCCCGCGAACAAGTGCCATCCGTTGCTCTCTTGCTCTCGCCCTCCTCTTCCTTTCCTTCCTTCCTTCTTCTGCTTCTTCGAACAGAACCACCCACTGCCATGGCCGCTGTCGCCCCTGTTCGCCGTGGGCAGCCATCATCAGCCCCTCCCCGCTCTCCTCGACCCCTGCCGAGCTTCTCCACTTCCTACCGGTGCTCCCCGACCCCACCCCGGCGCAAATCCCTCACTAGATCATCCCACCGACGTTCGCCGTCGACCTTCCTCCGCCGCCGCTTCGGCCTCCCCGTCGACCCGGCCGTCTAGCAGCTCCTACCCCTCACTGATCACTCCAGCAGGACCACATCACCTCGAAGAAGCTCCTGGACCACCTCACCAAGCCTCTTCGACCCCCAGCATGTCGGAACATCGCCGCCGTGGCCAAGCCGATCGCCGCCGCCACGGGTCACCGTGGGGAGAACCCCTCCGGCCATCCTCCATCCACTACAACCCCCTGGCAAGCTTCCTCGCCATCCACTGAATCTCTCCAGCCCCACCTCGCCACCTTTCCCGCACCGGAACTTCGCCACCGTCGAGCTTCTCCTCGCCGCCGTTCTGCTTGCTGCAGGAAGCTACCCTCCGTCCGTTCTCCTCCTCAACCAAGGCTACCCCAAGGTTCGCCATGACCCACTGGATCTTCCTAGCACCTCCACCCTCGCCGCCAGCGACCCCCTTCGCTGGAACGCTGCCGCCTTCTTTCTATCCTTTGTTCCCCGATCAGGGACCTGATTGCTTCAATTTAGAAAGTTCTGGGGTGTTCTCTGTAAAATTTCCAGAGCCTTCTTTATTTCAAATCAGTGAACTTCTAAATTCCATAGAAATTTGTAGGAAATTCATAAAAATACAAAACAAGTTTTGTTTGAATCCTTAAGTCAAAATCTACAAGTTTTATGTTGTGATCTTGAGCTGAAAGTATTTGAATTGTGATCTAGGTTAAATATTAGGAAATGAGTGTTTTATTTGTACCTTATGTTATATGCATGTGTTATAGCTGAAATTTAAATCATAGCATGTGTGTTTCAAGTAGAGATTTGTGTAAAGACTGTAGATCTAGTGCTGATGCCTAGCTAAGGATTTTAAATACCTTTGTGATATGTTGCTTGAATTTCTAATACTTATTCTAGAATGATCCTATTAAAATCTATGGTTAAATCTTTTACATTAATTTCTGGTAGTGGAATATAAACCAAGATAAAAATCTTTAGATTAAGTAGTACTTACTAACTTAAGTTATGAATTTATGACTTAACTCTAAGGTTAATTAATTTGTGCTAGATTCTATTCATGTAAAAGGATGAAAATATTTTGAGAAATTAATTTAAGGTAATATAGCATATCCATAAAGTTTCAGAGATAAATTTTCTCTGAAACTCAAGTTATTAATATAGTTTGATGGATTGTCTTCAGTTTTGTTTATTCTTATGACTATGTTTCTTTTAGAGATAAATTATGGAAACATTACAGTAGCTTAGTTATGGATTAAATCAGTGCCTACTAAAACTTTCAACCCCAGTGTTGCAGCAGTTTAAGTTATAAAAATGATTCATGTCTTACACATGATTTACTTACCATAGTTACCTTAATTTAGCTGGTGTATAAAATATTCTGGAAAAATTTAGGATAAGTTTGTTTCTGATAACTCTTTGTGTCCGAATTTTGATGGTATTAGGATCCATTGCTAACTTAAGACTTATCTAATTAATCAAAAACTGTAATTCTTAATTAGAACTAATCTAAGTTCTTTTAAGAAATAAGCTAGTTTGTTTGCAAAGTTAATAATAATGCTTAATATAATCAGTCCAGTTGTGTAGGGTAAAATGGTCCATGTTGAATCTATATAGCATAATAACTTTTAATGCCAAACTTGTCAATAGATTAGTGGCTGTTAGTTATAAACCCTAATTATGAATATACAATCAAACTAACCCTAGTTGTTTTATGCAGTTAAACATGTTGTTTAGTGTAGCTAATTAAGTTAATCTATACTCGATAAATGACTGCCCAGTAGAAGGGTGAATGATATGTCTGGTACATAGCATGTCTTTCATGTTGCATTGCTGATAACTTTGGTAGTGTTAGCTCATATTTTTGTGATAGAGATGTGTGATGTTTAGTTAATCCTTTCACATGAGTGCTCATGTCCCTGCCATCAAGACATTGTCCTTATCTTGATTGCAGTCTTCTTAAGGTTCTTTTCATATAAGGATCCTTGTTAGTTCGTGTGTATCTGCTGCTTAGCTAATACATCTCTGTAGCTATGCTTCAGCATCGGCTATTAGCTCAGCTGCTAAGCATCCGTTTCAATTGAATCTATGATGTTCCATTGTAACGGCTGTCAGCTGATGCAATTCATTTGATATGCTTCTACCATCGGCTGGTTAGCCGATACGGTTGTTATCTTTTTAATGTCGGCTACTGCCGCTACGTTTCTTTTGTTCTGTCCTACATCGGCTGCACATAGTTGATGTATCGGAGATGCACACGCGATCTTAGGGTTCTTGCTATCAGCTGATCCAAGCCAATTCTGGTTGTTTTCTATAATGGCCAGATATAACCAATCCATTTTAGTTACCCTTCTCTGTCAGCATACTTATACCAGCCGATTTATCGACTGAGATATTGGCCACACACCCCTTTAGCTATATACCCATAGGACACACACCAATCGGCCATATGCCTTTTGGCTATGCATCCGTAGGACACCCATCAGCTGTATGCCCATCAACCTCACGCCCTCTTTAGCTACCCAGCTATCGACACCAGCCCATCAGCCACATTCTCTTTAGTCTAGTTCCATGTTTGTACTCTCATCAGCTTAAGTCCGATGTTAATGTCCTGTTCCACATAGTTCTTGTAGCAGGTCCGGTATCTAACCCCATCGGCTGTACGTCAATCGATTGTTGTACTGACGTAATCAAGTCGATGCAACCACACCTAGTTACCTAGGATAACACTTAAGCACATCTTAGTTAGGCACAGTCAGTGCAGAGTAGGACAATCAGCTACACGGCTGATATGCCCCAGTAGATATAGGAGAACATTAAAGGTGAAAACCAGCTACACAGCTGTCGGTGTTTAACCGGCTGCCCACCGAGGGATATGCCCAAGGTGGTAAGTTTTGGGTGAGGGGACGCCGAGATCAGGAACTCGAAGGTGCAAGGAACACAAAACTTAGACAGGTTCGGGCCGTAAGATGCGTAATACCCTACGTCCTGTATGGTGGTTTGTATTGCCTTTGGTGTAGAATGATCTGGAGATCGTGTTTTGAGAGGGGTTCCTGTCCTCCCTTATATATCCGAGAGGCCAGGGTTACAAAGATACTAACCAACACCAGCTAAGGAATCGTACCAGAACATATCTCGAGTAGATTCCTTCTGTATCGGTTAGCTTTATCTCCTACTTAAATGGGATAAATAAGAGATAAACGAGATAAATAAGAGATAATATGGACTTAATCTCTTAAACCTATTTAAACTACGTTATGTACACAGTCCTGTGGCCCCGGGTCTGACAACAGCCGACCCACCAATCGGCTGAATACGCCAAGACACAGACCGTACGGATACATAGTTCGACTAATCTACCAATGCACCATCGGCTAGTTACTCGCACTAATCAACTAGCTATGCCAATACATCACTCGACTAGTTCTACCCGATGTGTAATCGGCTAATGTGCCGATGCACTAAATCAACTAGTATGCCGATTCACCGATCGACTAGTACACGTACACAAATCGGCTCAGCCGATGTTCACTAATCAACTAGTTTTCAAATATACTGATCGACTACTTGTACCGATTCACAAATCTAGCACATGCGCACATATCAGCTCGACCGATGTTCACACTCTCGACTAGTTTACCAATGCGCAATCAAATAGTTACATGCTACACGAGTCGAGTAGTTGTTGCACAATAGGCTACTTCCAATATTGAATAGTTACATACCCTGATCGGCTAGCATGCCGATGTTCACAGATCGACTAGTTTGCTAAAAACACAAATCGGCTATGCCGATGCGCATAGTGATCAGCTAAACATCCAATTTAGATGGCATATCGGCTGCACCTGCTGAAACACACCACCACAGATCGGCAAGTTAACACAATAAGAGTCTCTGTTTGGCACGGCCGATACAGCTTTGGCCAATTGGCTAGCACCAGTAGACATCCAATCGGCTAGACCTGATGCACATGAATCGGCTAAGGCCAAGGCCAATGCACCAACCAATCGGATAGACCAAAAACATGCTGATAATCCAATCGACAAGATCCTTCCTTTTTCTGTCCTTAAAGTACTGTACCTTTAATGTTCCTATCCATATCAGCCAATTTGACCCCAGGTGAACTCAAATCGGCTAATCTTTTCTGCTCATATACAGACCGCTCCTGCCGATTTCTCTTCCAAACAGAAATTAGCAGATTTCCTAAAACTGTGTAGATAGCTCCCTCCTTTGCCAATTCTATTAGCTGAACCCCTATTGTTTCCAATCGGCTCTGTTGTAATCTTCAACAAATAGCCGATTTTAATTAGTTGGCCACCTAAAGCTCTATCTAAGTTTAGTTTTAGATCTTTTTAGTTGTTATATGAGTAATATGTTAAATGAGTGTTGGATTGTAACTTTACTATGAAGTAAAACTCTTAACTCAAGAACCAGCTAAATCAAATCATTGCATATCATGTAGATTCGACTACACTCGCTGACGGAGACTACCAGTTGATCTCGGAACCAGAAGGAGATAATCCTGAAGACCCTGGGAACATTATCGGAGATATAACTGAAGGCCCAAACCCAGGTTCAGAAGATCTTAACTTTACTGACCCCAGCCCCACCAACAAAGGCAAGCCCCGGTGCATAACCCAGTATTTCAAATTACTATATTATGCAATCTTATACTTATATATTATATCTTGCATTAAGTCTAGAAGATGAAATGGAACCCTAGATGCATGAATCCTAGGAACCTATGTATTGTGCCTGAGTCCTTATCGCATAGATGCTCTGCTAATAGGACCGGTAGAAGTCGGCTGATTTCCTGTCACTCGCGCGATATAGGAGTTGCAATGTTTACATTCCTGTAATCACTATAAGGATGACGGATGGGATTTATGAGAGACATCATGGTTGAGATGATACCCCATCTGTGTTGATTTTGATAAGGTCGCAGTGTGTGGTAGCGGTGGTTAAGCGTTTGAAAGTACTAGCCACATGCCGTGAAATATGGTAAGCGGTAAGCCTAGTAACCAATCGGCCCGAGGAGTGGACATACCTGCCACCACTCGTAATTTGGTTTTTCGCACATGCACCGACGTGCGGGAGTATGTTCCGCAGTGGATGTGAGTACGTCCTACAGTCACGCACACTGTAGGCGTACATTTCGCACAGGCGGACAGGAGTATGGTCATGTAGTCGCGCTACAGACATACGTCCTGCACATTGGATGTACGTATGGTCATGCAGTCGCTTGTGGTGGCTCTGATCCACGAGTCAGAATGAAAGGCAAACGGTTGCTTCGGAATAATCGTTGGATGTTCCAAGCGTGTGAGTTAGGTTTACCCTTGCAAGGCTGAAATTCGATTCAGGAATCGTCCATTTCTCGCGAAGATTGAGACTGCTTAATCCCTTTGCCACATAGAGTAATAAGAGCAACTTGATGATGATGAAAGATGATGTTTGTTGAGAAAGTTCTACCATATTTGAGTAGCTATAGTTGTTGACTTAGAATGAATAATCAACTAGAACCTGAAAGCTAAAATTTGAAATCAAGGATCTAATCTTTATTGCTTTTCAGTTGAAACTAAACCCAGAACCATTATAAGCCTTCATAAGTCTAGTTACATGGCTAAGTATACTATGAATCGGATAAGCCTTGCTGAGTATTAGTATACTCAGCCTTGCCTTGTAACTTGTTTTCAGGTATTTCCCCTGAGGACTCTACTCTGCTTATGCTATGGCCCTATGCTCTCCCCGATGGTTGGTCCGTGGAGTGGGATCCGTCCCCGGCCAACACAGGTCCCTCCGAGTGATGTTGAGCATGGGCTTAGCTCAAACATCCGTGGTGCAACGTCTGTAGAATCGTGTTTATTTTCCGCTGCAGATATTATGACTTTGGAAAAGTCTTGTATAAATTCGAACTTGTTACGTTTTTATACTATGGTTGTATACCATGTAATATTATATCTGTGATGTAAAAATGGTCAGCATTTGTATCTCTGGACTCGCCTTCGTGCGAGGTACCTTGTTTGATCCTGCATTCGGTGGTTTATGGGGATGTTACCCGACAGGCCAAGGGATTACACTGTTTGAAGTATGTTGGAGCCCTTGAGAGAGGACTTGCGCACTTGAACCGGTGTAATTCAGGTTGGTTCTACCACAGCACAGGTCCCAAACACCAGAAAACCGAGACCCCCTCTGCATCTCGCTTCTGGGATCCGCACTCCGGGCAATCCTTGATAGTAGGCAATCGACTCATGCCAGAATCCCAACAATACCTGAAGAATGGGCAATGCCAATGATCACGCGTGTCTTCCTGTTTCTTCATACTTTTTCCAGTATGATGTTCATACTCTTCCTCCTCTGACTCACGCTGGAGACACTGCTGGTACTGGTACTGGTACTTCTTGAGAAGATCGGAAGAGGCTGGCTGCTGATTCCTTACATGCCTTACTTGTTCTTCCGTGATATATCCCTTTTCTCCTTTTTGGGGCTGATCGCAAGGATCGGCCTCTTCGTTCTTGGTTTGGCGGCGTGGTGCAAACCCTGTCATGTTAATGCTGAGTGCAAAATCTAATTGCCGCCTCGCAGACCGGTCATAACCTTCCACCATGTTCACACTCGGGAAAGGCTGGGTGTCAACTTTCATGGCGGTTTGGCCCAAGATCAATCGGCCTTGCTCAATAGCCAATTGAATCTGCTGACAGAGTTCCTTGTAGTCGCTCGTGTTGTGAGTGAAAGAGTGATGCCACTTGCAATATGATCTCCCCTGTAGCTCTTGTGCCGTAGGAGGCTTGCAACCTTCAGTTAACTTCAACTGTTTTTCCTTCAATAACAGATCAAATATCTGTTCAACTTTGCTCACGTCGAAGTCAAAACCTTTCGCAGGCCCTTGCTGCTTCACCCACTTGCAAGACACAGGATTTGCCCCTCGAGTCCATTCTGCAACTGCTACTTCCTGATCATCCCCAGAGTCTTCAGCATCTTCTGTGTCGATCAATGTCACTTGATGCTTGAACTTGTCTTGGTATAGCTCTGGGTGGCGCTGTTCATATGTCGTTAACTTTTGCACCAAGTGCGCCAAAGAGTTGAACTCTAATTGGAAAGCCAGATCCCTGATTGGCTTTAGTAATCCCAAGGATGCCAATTTGACCACCTCCTTCTCCGAAATACGGGTCGAGTAACATCGGTTCTTCACCTCTCTGAAGCGTTGGATATATTCCGCCACGGTTTCCCCACACTTCTGCCGTACCTGTGCCAAGTTGGCAATTCCCGCCTCTGCAGCTTCCGATTGATACTGAATATGAAATTGCTCCTCCAGCTGCTTCCAGGTGCGGATCGAATCAGGGCCTAATGATGTGTACCATCCAAAGGCTGGCCCTGTGAGAGACTACGAGAAAAACCTCACTCGCAAGGGATTCGATACCGAGATCATCCCTAGTTGCGCTAAGTATCGGCTCACGTGCTCGATGGAGCTAGATCCTTCTGCTCCACTAAATTTGATGAACTCAGGAAGCTAATACTTAGGCGGTAGGGGAATTAAATCATAGTCACTAGGATACGGCTTAGTATAGCCGATTGCCCTCCTCTTTGGTAGAATGCCAAATTGATCTCTTAGGATGGCATTGATCTGATCTACCGTCTGCGCTCCTGGGGCCGAGTGCGCACTATTGTGACTCAGCCCGGTGGCATAGGCAGCTAGCCACGCTTGTTTGTCAGCATCTGCCCTGGAAACTCCTCCAGCCGCTCTCTGCATTGAGTGTACCGGATTATTGCTATTTGGTATAAGCACACATATACCATGCGGGATCTCCTTGGGCGGCTCGCTGAAGAATTGGTGATCCATAGGATCACCTCCCACCTTGTAAACAACATAGGCCAGGGAGCCGTGTGACTCCGAAGTCGCGAGCGCATAAGGAAGTGGTGGCCTAGCCTGGAATGGAAACTCTCCCTTATAACTCCCCAAGGTAGGTCCAGTTGGAGAGTATTGATGCTTCATGATTTCCTGGATCACGTGCAGCACAACACGCTCGAAAGCATTTACCAAGCTCTCGGAGTGTCGGTGTAGTGAGGGGGCCACCACGTAGTTTACTTCCTGACGTAGAGCTCTGGTACGATCTTCTGAAGGGGTGGACAGATCTACGCCGTCAAGAGCACCTTCGGGTGAAAATCCCTTTCACCTAATGCCATGATGGCGGGTCTTCTCGAAAGAGCCGATGAGATCGGCTTCGAAGAGAGCCTTGATCTTGTCGTATTTCTGCTTGTGCTCAGCAGGCAGCTCCTCGTACGGGATCGGATCATCTCTCGTCATCCCGTCAGTGGAAGTTGATGAAGATGGTCCCACCGGGCGTGCCAGTTGGTCGAAACCCACCAGCGAGCAGCGACAGGCAACACAAGGAGCTGGGAGGCTCCCAGGACTACTGG
Organism: Panicum hallii; assembly: GCF_002211085.1. Lineage (NCBI taxonomy): Eukaryota > Viridiplantae > Streptophyta > Magnoliopsida > Poales > Poaceae > Panicum > Panicum hallii. Next base: position 14,860,082 of record NC_038042.1, on the reverse strand, counting down.
TGGGCCTCGGTCCCTCAGTCAACGGCCCGAGATCCGGCACACGTCCTGGCATTTGGGTTGCTAGGCGTGCCACCTGACCTTGTACCTGATTAGGAAGGTTTTATATGTTAGTTTCCTGCATGCACAGACACGTATAAACATTAGTCCGAGCTGTGATCGGCCCATCGGGTGACTTCCTATATTGGCTGTAAAGAGCCGATTGTATTCAGTACTAGATTGGATCTATGAATATGAATAAGGAAAACATATCCGATGGTAATATAAAACTTGCTCTGTAATTATTAAGCTAATCCAATCTACGTCAGTTAAATCTTTCACTGCATAACCGAAACATCCTACACGTAATTGAGCCTAATAGATACGAAAGGTAACAAAACAAGAACCTAAAGAAGGCCTAAAAACCAACTAGAAGCCGATTCCCGGAACAATCCCATTTTAAGCTGTTATAAAGCGCCAAACATACTGCCGGAACATTGAACCCGTTTGAAGGGCCTAATCATGCAGATATTAAACCAAATCTTCGATGAACAAAGATTAACCATAACAGATTGGATCTACTAAACAAGAACAAAGCAAGGCACTGTCCTTATACCCGAGATCGGGCACAGGGACAGCTAAACATTTACAGGTAACAAACGATGCATAAATAAGGCATGAAAGAACCGATGGTACTCTATAGACGTTAAGATAACTAGTGCTACTCGCCATCAACAAGGCTTCAGAATGAGAAACACAAAAGGTGGATAAGCAGGATGATGCCGCCCCGATCACGTACCCGAGAAACCCTAGAACAAGGGTGGTGATGCGCCAAGAGTTGTTGGTGAACGATTGATTCATAATCCAGGGTACATATTTATAATCCCAAAACTTGCCTTCCTTAACCAATCCTAACTAAACACGACACGAATCTTGGCTATCTCTATCTAAATTATTTAAACACACATGTCTATCTAGATACATGGCCAACCTTAGCCTCAAACACCTGCACAAGGTCCGATTCGCAAGCCCACTATGATTACCCTTTTGAGCTCATCTTGCCTCTCAGCCCACCTTTCTGACCCACCTAAGTTATGGCGATAACACCGGCGTCCACGCTCAGTGAGAGCTCTGCTGCAGCCCACCCGGGGCTGTCGATGTTCTAGCTTGTCCATGGCCATTGTAGGCATCCCGGCCCCCTCTTGTGCCACCTCCGGCATCCCGGCTCCTCCTCCACCGTCGTCGGGTCTTGCAGGGTTGCCAAGAAGGTGAGGCTCTACCTATAGCTTGCTTGGTAATGCTTGAAATTCCTTGTGTCTGTGTGTTTAATTCTATTCTGTTGTGTGTGTGTGCAGAATTGATGAACATGTAGAGCTTAAGTTGAAGCGTGGTAGCCAGCCACCATGCTCCAGCTCAGCACCATCCTGCTGGACCTAGATGCTATGGCTCTGCCACTACTCTCTGAAGCTTAAGTGGTTGACTCATCTGCACGTCATGCTCCCCTCACTGCAGGTGCTCTGGAAGCTAAGAAGGTGAGGCTTTTCTTTTTCATAATTGAGGTCCAAATGCAATTTTAGGCCCATTTGTTCATGCTCTAGTATTTTAGGCCCATTTGATGTCCAAATGCAATTTTAGACCCATTTGTGTCCTAGTATTTTAGGCCCATTTGAGGTCCAAATGCTATTTTATGCCCATTTTAGTATTGTCATGACTTGTATTCATTTTTCTTGGATATCGATAAGTTTCTTGTTTAACAATAATGCAGATGGCGGACCGAACATGGATGTATCTTGAGAACTGTACTTGTGATGAGTACTTAAGTGGTCTAAAATCATTCATTAGCAGAGGTGGACAAGCTGAATCGGCGCTTGTCTGCCACGTGTTGTCCATGCATTGATTGTGAGAATGTGAGAAAGTTCTCAACTTCGATGCATGTGCACACTCATCTTATCATCTGGGTTTTCATGGATGACTACTTGTGTCGGAACCAGCATGGAGAGGATGGTGTTAATGATCAAGACCTGCATGGCCGTCGTATGGGTGAAGGAGTCTCCGCCGGTCAGCAAACAGCTTGCCAGGGTGGCGACGAAAGGCTCCCTGCCAAAATGATGAATGGAGTGTGAGAATCGGACTGCGGGACATGATATGAGTGAGGACGAGCTTGTTGATATTGGCGACAATTATGTCAACATCACTGACAAAATGGAGAAGATGGTGTGTGATGCAATGTGGTATGATGGGTACACTAGTGTGGAGTTTGCGAAATTGCAAAAGATGGTGAGAGATATGAACACCCCATTATATCCAGACTGCAAGGAAAAGTGGACAAAATTCTTCACATCATTTAAGCTTCTACAACTAAAGGCCACCCATCGTTGGACCGATGGCGGCTTCAAGGCATTGTTAGATTTGCTAAGGGACATGCTTCCGGAGAAGAATGAGATATCGATGACCACTTATGAGGCGAAGCAGACTATTTGCCCTTTGAGAATGGAAGTTAAAAAAATCCATGCTTGTAAGGACGACTGCATCCTGTTCCGTGGTGACCTTGCAGATCTCCATGAATGCCTAGAATGTGGAGCCCCTCGATACAAATGAAGGAATGATTGGGGTGATGAGGAAAGGGTGCACAGAGCTCCTCAGAAGGTGGCATGGTATTTCCCATTAATTCCTCACCTAAGGCGTTTGTTTGCATCAAGCAAGGATGCAGAGCTCTTGTGTTAGCAGAAGGAAGGTCACAGCATAGATAATTATATACGCCGCCCGGCCAATTCAACACTGTGGGACAACTTTGATTGGAAGTATAAAGTGTTTTCAGATGACCCGAGGAGTCTTCGATTTGCACTAAGCACCAGAGTGAGTTTGAGCTGTATTTGTGTATTTTCTAAGGTAGATTAAATACTAGGAAATGAGTGTTTTATTTGTATCTCATGTTATATGCATGTGTTATGGCTGAATTTTGGAACTTAGGTTTTATGTCCCATGTGTAGCTTTGTGTAAAAATTTCGAGTTCTTTACTGCTCATTTACTTAGAAATTCAAGTATCTTTGTTATATGTTGATAGAAGTTCCATGATTTAATTCCAAATACATTCCTTCATGTTTGTGTCTGAAAAGTTTATATTAGCCATTTTGCAACATGAATAATCCAAGATAAAAGTTTGAGGGTCAGAAACCTAATGTAGCCTCAGCCATGAATTTAAGTTTAGATTCAAAGAAAAATTCATGAACAATAGCTCTAGTTCATGAAAAATTATGAAAATATTTTGAGATATTGCTCTTGAGTAGTATAGCATGTTCACAAATTCTCAATCCATGATCAGGTATAGAAAAACTAAAATAAATAGAACTTGATATGATAATGCTATTTTCCTAATTAATCAAAGTAGGTCCCTAATTAAATAATAACCTAGAGTTATTAAAGATAATTAGCTAGTCAAATAAAATTAATTAATATAATTATTTAAGCTAATCAAACATGCTACCTTATGCAGTAGATTAAATGTTTTGGGTAAACACTTATGTTACTTAACGTAACTAGGTAGTTTGGTTAACACCCGATAAATGACTGCCCAGTAAAAGGGTAACTGTGTTGTTTGCTAGTTTGTATTATTAAGTTCGTTGGATTGCAACTTTATTGTGAAATAAAATAAAAATCTATACATTTTCCGAAATCCGAAGTGGAAATCTCTGAAGACCTCAGGAACGTCGTTGGAGAATTAATTGAAGCCCCGAACCTGAGTTTGGAAGAATTTATTAACGTCTCTGACTCCAGCCTCGCCAGTGAAGGCAAGCCCCGGACATAAACCCACTACTTTATTTACACTGCAATCTACATTATATATATATACATACTTGTGCATTAAGTTCTTAGGAGTTATCTAGAAACCATAGTTGCATATTCCTAGGAACCGATGTACTGAATATTAGAATCTGAGTCCGACTAGTGCTATGCTAATAGGATCGGTAAAAGTCGAGTGATTTCCTGTCACTCGCGTGATATAGGAACTGATTGTTTACAATATTGCAATCACTATAAGGATGACGGACGGGGTTATATATAAGGTTATGGAAAGGAATGCTACCCCGTCTGTGTTGATGAATTTGGTTAAGGTCGCAGTGTGTGGTAGTGGCAGTTAAGCGTTTGAAAGTACTAGCCACATGCCGTGAAATATGGTAAGCGGTAAGCCTAGTAACCAATCGGCCCGGTGTCACACCCGATTTATAAGAACATAAACCGAGCAATCATATATGCGCCAGGATCAAGTCACGCATATATACAACAGAATCATCAAGATATCACAACACGTATCTTGTAACAAAAGCGTATAAATTATAAATGAATATCTTTATTACAACTGAATCGAGAATCAGTTCAAGGAATGCGGAAGCGTAAAATAAATACATGACGAATGGGGCGCCACAGGGACGTCAACTGGGAGACAACGCCTATAAATCATCGAGTCCGCTGATGTAGTCCTCCACGGCGCCTGGTACTGAGCAGCAGTTGAAGATATCCCAAAGAGAACAGAAGAGAGGAAGAGGCAAGTGTGAGTACACAACCTGTACTCAGCAAATATAACACAAACTATGAGGCTCTAAGGTTGGCTGACTCAACTGCATTAGCTTTTAGTCTTGGCAAATTTTATTAAAGCTATTTACTACAAGTGGATGAATTATCATAACCCAAATTTCATAATAATTAATCAAAATTAATCATGAGACTACTGAAATCCAAACCAAACCACAAAGATAAACCCCACTAATCAGACGAAGGATCTGGGCCGCTCATGACCGTGAGCACGGCTAGCATACCAATTTTACACTCTCGAGAGGTTGCACAACTTTACCCACAAGCCGTGAGCTACGCTAGTTGTTCATCACACTTCCTTAGGTGAGATGGCTAGCAAGCACACTACGAGACCGTTACAAAGGACACGTTGGTAAGGTGTAACCGCTAAGGATTCTGTACCAGCGACTATGGAGCAAGCCTCGAGGGGGTACAAGCACACAGCACAGACCAAGCCTCGTAGCGCGAGGGCCATAGAAACTTACCACCCCCTCTTGCCCCGCAGGTAAGTTACTCCCAAACCAAAATGACCTAATTAGTAAGTCAAGACCGTCCCATTCCAGTCTTGTGGTTGCGCGGTTGTCCCAGGTTGTCACTCTATGAACCGGTCCGTATGGAGAGTGGCCAACCAAGCACTAAGCACCGTGCTGGCCCCCTAAACCAAGTTTCTAACAAAAACATATTTTAAGGAGATATGAGCCACTCAAGCACACATCACAGAGGGCCACTCTCAGAATTAAGTTACATATAACCATTAATCAAATTTAATTAAAAGGACCGAGATATGTGAGAGCGCGGCACCTAGCACAACTAACCAAAATGCAACCCAAGGTATATATATAAAGGATAACAGTGGCTAGAAAATCCTTATAGGCATACAGTATTAAAATGCAGTATGAAATTGTATTTAAAAGTGATAGGATGTTCATGTTATACTTGCCTTCCTCAAAGTTCTCCTGCTGCTGCTCAAACTGCTCTGCAGAAAGGGGCTCCTGGTACTCATCCAAAGGCTCAGCGTCTACTCATGATCGCAACGCCAAAACATGGTCCAGCACATACACATACATGCAAACAATGACAAAAGATAAGAAACAGTACAACATCCCATAAAAATAGCACACAAAGCTATGATAGAACTATTCTACGCGTTACAACGATCGCGTGATCGCGAGAATCACCTAAAACGGAGCTAAGACGTGAAATCTAGGGCTAAAAAAAGGTCCAAGGGCTTTTCTGTAAGAAAACAGGAAGTTCTAAGGGGTTCTGTGCAGAAACCGAGGGTCTAAACATAATTAAAGGGTAGATCTAGGGTCTAACCCGCAAAAATACCGGGGGTGGACGGCGGGTTCGATTTCTAAAGAACTCAGGGGCCTAAACAATAGAAACAGGACCTAACTGGAATTATTTTTGAACTAGAGGTGGACTGCGGGTTGGTTTTCGAAAAGTGCAGGGGCTCTTTAACAAAACTGGCAGGCCGAACCGGTACGTTCTAATCAGGAGCCTTGGTTGCCGATCTGACGGCCCGTGGAGATTGGGGACGCGGGCTGGCGGCGCTACGACGCCGGCGACAGATTCCGCGGCGGCGCGGCTCGGGGTTCGCCGGCGAGCAGCGTTCCAGGGGCTAGGGCGGGTCCTAGGCTGCGACAGCTAGCGCATAAACTTCAGGGAAGGGATGTGATGCTCACCAGGGGCTTGTAGAGGCCGGAGCTGCAGCGTAGGCTAAGGTCGACGACAGCTGGCGGCGAAGGAGGTCAGGTTCTCGCGGACCGGCGGCTACAGACGGGCTCCGAGGTTCGGGTCACCCTAGATCGCTTTAGGAGGCTCCTGCGAAGATGACTGAGGGGCTAAGAGGGTGCAAAGATCACCGGCGGCGAGGAATTACCGAGGTGGAGCTCCTCACTCGCGACGACGGTCGTGGCGGAATTCCGGTGATGCCGGGGTCTAGGGCTCCAATGCTGGGCTTGAGAAGCTTCCAGGGGTCAAGGCGAGGCGTTTGCGGGGGTCGTGGTGGTCTGGGGCGCAGTGGAGCGGCTCAACCACGGCGAGGCCGAGGATGCAGCGCGGTGAAGGAAAAGGGCGGCTGCGCTGGGGTCTCCGGGGTGTTGCAGGGCTAGGGTTAGGGCACGGGGTGATAAAGGGCCTCTTTTGTAGGGCGGCGGGGTCACATTGGCGTGCGGGCCCGGGAGAATAGCTCGCCGGAGATCTCGGTGGCCGGTGCGCGTCGGGGGAGAAGGAGAGAAGGGGGAAGATGGGGAGCTGGCAGGTGGGGCCAAAAGCCAGAGAGAGAGAGAGAGGGAGAGGCGCGGCTCGGGCTGGCCGATGGAGACGGACTGGCGGCCGATGCGAGGCGGGGATCGGCCGATGGGAAACGGAGATCGGCCGATGGAAAGCGGGAATCGGCCGATAGGAAGCGGAGATCGGCCGATGTGGAGTGAGCTGGGCCTCGGCACAGGTGGAGCTGGGCGGCCGATGTGGGCTGGCTGATTTCTTTTTCCTAATCTCCTTCTCTTTCCTTTTCAAGCTAACTCCCTTCTACTTGAATTCAAATGAGATTCAAATTCAAACTTAACCATTCAAACAAAACAAAAGAGATGCACCAGCATGAATGCACAAACATGTTGACCCTAAAATAAATTTTAATTACTTGTGGTATAAAATTAATTTAAATGCAAGATAAATCAAAGAAAAACCTTAGAAACTTTATTTACGCCAAAATAAATTCATTAAAAATTAGGGAATTTACATTAGGGTGTTACAAACCTACCCCCCTTACAGGAATCTCGTCCCGAGATTCGAATAGGCTAGCTAGCAAAAAGATCGGGATATGTCTGCCTCAGCTCATCTTCTCGCTCCCAGGTAGCCTCATCCTCCGTGTGATGATTCCACTGAACACGGCACATCTTGATCTTCTTGTTTCGGGTAACTCTCTCAGACGTCTCCAGAATCTTCACCGGATACTCGGTGTAGGTCAGATCCTCTTGCACTTCCAACCCTTCCAATGGTGCTTGTTGCTCTGGCACCCTCAAGCACTTCTTCAGCTGAGACACGTGGAAGACATCATGCACTCCCGAGAGGTTGGGAGGCAACTCCAAACGATATGCCACCTCTCCTTTCCGTTCCAAAACCCTGAACGGACTGATGTATTGAGGGGCTAGCTTCCCTCTCACGTTAAACCTGCGGATTCCTCTCATCGGCGAGACCTTCAGGTACACATGATCACCCACTGCAAAGGTCAGATCTCGACGACGAACATCCGCGTAGCTCTTCTGACGAGTCTGTGCGACCCTCAGGTTCTCTCGCACCTGCTGTACCAGCTGTTTGCCTCTTCAACGATATCCGAACCAAACACCTGCCTCTCGCCAATCTGATCCCAATACAGTGGAGTCCTGCACTTCCGACCATACAGGGCCTCGAAAGGAGATTTCTTCAGACTGGCCTGATAGTTGTTGTTGTATGAAAACTCTGCATACGGCAGGCATTTATCCTAGCTGGTACCATATTGAATAGCATAGGCTCGAAGCATATCCTCCAACACTTGGTTGGTTCTCTCTGTCTGCCCATCTGTCTGAGGATGATAAGCAGTGCTAAAACGTAGCTTCGTATCCAACGAGTCATGCAACTGCTCCCAGAACCGTGAAGTGAACTGAGTTCCTCGGTCAGATATGATCTTCTTCGGAACACCATGCAGACAGATGATCCTGGCGATGTACAACTCTGCGAGTCTGGCACCAGAGTAAGTAGTGTTCACCGGAATGAAGTGAGCGACCTTCGTCAACCGATCCACTACTACCTATATCGAGTTGTACCCTTTCTGAGTACGAGGCAAACCAACGATGAAGTCCATAGTGATCTCCTCCCATTTCCACTCTGGAATCTTCAACGGCTGCAATAGACCTGCTGGTCTCTGATGCTCTGCCTTGACACGCTGACAAGTGTCACAGATAGCCACGTACTCCGCAACGGAACGCTTCATTCCATACCACCAGAATCGTTACTTGAGGTCATAATACATCTTCGTGCTGCCTGGATGAATGGAATACGCCGTATCATGAGCCTCACTCAAGATTAACTTCCTGAGATCCTTCACATCTGGCACACATATCCAGCCCTTGTACCACAAGGTACCCTGATCATCCTCTCTGAAATGAGGTGCTTTGCCAATCTTGAGCAGTTCGCGGATCTCCTGTAGCTTCTTATCATCTTTCTGATGCTGCCTGATCTCTGCCTCTAGAGTAGGTTCTGCCTCGAATGATGCACTCGAGGTGTGATGCAAGAAACCCAGACTCAACTGCTCAAACTACTGGCATAACTCCTGAGGCATCTGAAAAGCCACGGCCATGTTAACATAGCTCTTCTGTAACATCTAGGTAGTTAGAAATCTAGACATTAAGTTTGGATGTTTTGTATGTATGCATGATATGGTGTATATAAGTTGTAAAGAGAGCTAGGGGTATGTTTGTAATTTATGAGTTATATAAATCCTTGAGTGTAATTGGGTAAACGTACTCTTAAGTGGTAAATCTAAATGATTATAGAAAAGAAAAGTGCAAAAGTTAAGTAAAACCTAAGAAAAATAAAGTTTTGTTGGAAACTAAGGACTTATGTGTAATTAACACAAAGGTATAAGGGTTTACATGTAAAATGGTTGAAAGATAAAAGTAAAACTTAGTTTTACTTAAGGGCTAAAGTGTAAAAAGGCTAGTCATGATTACACTGCAGGCAATCTTGCAAAAAGACCCTAATCATTAAAGCATTTTGTTTGAATTATAACAAAAAGTTCATAATTTGGGTTGTGTTCAAAAGTTTAAAATAAAACTGTATCCTTTGAGATTTTGAACTTGAACCCTAAAGAATTATTGCAGGGTTTGAAATTCCTTACAACTTTGCTTTAGACATTTTTCTCACTAGGATTTTGTATCAATAGGAAATCTTTCTTTACAGAGGAGTCCCTGGAAGTTTTTCAATTTGCAAATGGGTCCTTCTGACTCCTGTCTGCTTTCTTCTTCCTCTGTCATCCTCGCTTCCTCTCTGCTCTGCTTCTGCTCCCACCGCCCCTCGCCGGCACAGTGCCCGAGCTCCACCCCCAGCCACTGTGCAAGCCCACGCGTCGCCTGAGGGTCTTCCACCGCCCTACCTCCTCTCCGTTGTCTCCTTCCCCGCGCGCCACATCGCTCCCCCTTCTGTCTCGGACTGCCAGCACCACTGGCCGCGGGAACCTTCTGTTCATCCACCGCCGGGCCTTAGAAGCCGCCCCAGGCCGCAATGCTACCTCCCTCCTCACTCTTTCCCTTCCTGGCAATCCATTCCAAGCAGCTCAAACCCCCTCTGCGTGTGTGTGCCGACGGCCGCCGCCCACTTCCATTGCCGCCACCCTCTGCTCCACGTCGAGCTCCCCCTTCCGACCTCCCTCTCCTTGAGTTGAGCCTCAGAATCGGGTCCCCACCTCGCCCTAAAGCTTCTAGGCCACACGCCATCCCCATTCCGCACCCGGGCTCGCCGGAATTCGGGCCGCCGCTCGCCGGAGCTACTGCTCCCGTGGGCAGCTCGCCACCGCCCCTCCCCACTCTCCCCGAGACCCTTTACAGGTAGCCCTCCACTCCCTGATGCTTCCTCTTCCCTTGCCCCTCGCCACCGATCCCGGGGATCGCCGGATTTCGGCCGGAACCGAGCTCTCCCCGCCGGCCATGGCAGCAAGGACTGGAGTGTAAAGATTTGAGTTTGTCTAAGGGCCTAAACGCAAGAGTTCAGCCCCTCCCTCTCTTTCAAATCAGTGAAGCTTAAAAATGTCTAGAAAGTCATAGAAAAATCAGAAAAATACCAAACTTGTTGGGTTAGAATCCTTGTGATGAGTTCTACAACTTTTATTTCACAATCAAGTTATGAAAATGCATAGTTTGTTCTGTATTTTAAATACAAGTAAAGGAATGCTTTAATTGAATCTTATGATCTATAGCCTTGCTGCTGTTGGTTTTTGGAGCATGTGTTGCATGTGGTGTAAGTAGCTTGGTGTAAATTTTTGAGGCTTAGATCAGCTCTCTAGGTAGAATATTTTTGCTACCTTTGTTATATGTTCATGAAAGCTTCACAAATTAATTTCAAAAGCATCTGTGCATATCTAGGGATGAAATTTCTACCATAATTTGATCTTTATAAGTATGATCCATCATAAAAGTTTGAGAATCAGAAACCTAGTATAACTTGAGTTATAAATTTCAAGCTTAAATTCAAAGGTAATTCATAAATAATAATTATTATGCATGAAAAATTATGAAACTTTTCTGGAATACTAGTCTTGAGTAGTTTATGATGTCCTTAAGTTCTGAACCCTAGTTTTAGTGTAAAACTCTAGTTATAATTGCATCTTGAAATTTCAATCTTGATCTTGTTTAATTTTGTGGCTTAGTTTATTTTAGAATAAAATTCCAATAAAACTACAGTAATCAGATCTAATACCAATCTATATTCAGTAAATTTTGTAGCTCCTGTTTTGAAATATCATGCTCTGTAAAAATTATTCAAGTTAAACATATTGTTTAATTAAGTGAATTGTTCTAATTATCTATTGTATAAAATATTTAGAGTAATGTTGATTCAATTAAACCCACCTAGGATAATTTTCATAAGTATTAATTTATTAATTAATCCAAAGTTAACCATAATTAAATAATAACCTAAGGTTAATTACAATGTTTAGTTAATAAAATAAATGGAGATTGCTAAGTGTGTTTTTAGTTGTTGCTTATGGTGACCAGATATGCTACCTAATGTAGTTAGTTGGATGTTTAGGGTAACCCACTCTGTTGCTTAACGTGACTAATTAGTTTAGTTAGTACTCGATAAATGACTGCCCAGTGCAGGGTAGTTAGGTTGTTTGTTAAAATATAATATTCTTTTAATTGGATTGCAACTTTATTGTGAAATAACATAAAAGTGTATGCATTCCATAATTTATACCTTTGCACGTCATGTAGACTCGACCACTCTCGCTGACGGGGATTATCAGCTGATCCCGGAACCAGAAGAAGGTTATTCTGAAGACCCCGGGAATCTCTTCGTGGAATTCTCTGAAGCCCCGAACCAAGGTTCGGAAGATATTAATTTGACTAACCCCAACCCCACCAGCGAAGGCAAGCCCCGGACATAACCCATTATTTTATTACACTGCCAATTATATCTACTTATATTTATCTCTGCATTAAGTTCTTAAGAATTGTTTGGAACCCTAGTTGCATAATCCCAGGAACCAATGTACTGAACACTAGAACTTGAGTCCGAATAGCTGCTCTGCTTATAGGACCGGTAGAAGTCGAGTGATTTCCTGTCACTCGCGCGACATAGGAATTGTAATGTTTACATTCCTGTTATCACTATAAGGATAACGGACGGGAGTTTTATGAGGTATCATGGTTGAGATGATACCCCGTCTGTGTTGTGGAACTTGATAAGGCCGCAGTGTGTGGTAGAGGTGGTTAAGCGTTTGTAAGCGGTAAGCCTAGTAACCAGTCGGCCCGAGGAGTGGACATACCCCCCACCACATGTATTTGCTTCTTTTGGTTACTTTGTTCGACGTGTAGGAATACGTGTTGCTGGGCAACCAGGAGTACGGGTTTTGTAGTCGCGCTACAGACGTACGTCCTGCACTTTGGAAGTGCGTATGGTCCTACAGTCGCTTGTGGTGGCTCTGATCCACGAGTCGGAATGAAAGGTAAACGGTTGCTTCGGAACAACCCTTTGGTGTTCCAAGCGTGTGTGTTAGGTTTATCCTTGCAAGGTTTGAATTCGATTCAGGAATCGTCCGCTTCTCACGATGGTTGAGACTGCTTGATCCCTTTACCACATAGAGTAACAAGAGCAACTTTGTGATTATCAAAGATGATGTTTGATTAAAGATTCTACCATGTTTGAGTAGTTATAGGTGCTTACCTAGAATGGTTAATCAACTAGAATCTAAAAGCTAAAAGTTGAAAATAAGGATCTACTCTTTATTGCTTTTCAGCTGAAAACTTTACCCAAAACCTGAAAAGCCTGCATAAGTCTAGATACATGGCTAAGTATACCATGAGACGGGTAAGCCTTGCTGAGTATTAGTATACTCAGCCTTGCTTTTGTTGATGTACCTCAGGTAATCCCACTGATGAACCAGCATTCATTACACCGTGGCCCTACCCTCTGCCTGATGGTTGGTCCGTGGAGTGGGATCCGTCCCCGGCCAACACAGATTCCGTCGAGTGATATTATGCCAGGGCTAGCATGATATCTGTAACAACGACATGTACAGTGTTCGTGTTTTCAAACTCCGCTGCTGTAACTTAAAACTTAAACCATTTTGTAATAATGTCCCTCGTTGGACATTGATGTTACTTTTATATCCTTATGTAATATATATCCGCCTGTGATGTAAAGTGTAATGGCATTTATATCTCTGGACTCGCCATCGTGCGATGTACCTTGTTGGATCCTGCGTCGGTGGTTTATCGGGACGTTACCCGACAGGCCAAGGGATTATACCGTTTGAAGCACGAGGTAGCCCTCAAGAGAGGACTCGCTTACTTGAGCCGGTATAATTCAGGTTGGTTCTGCCACATCTTCCTGCTCAGAGCATCTGCTACAACATTGGCCTTGCCCGGATGATAGTGAATCTCCAGGTCATAATCTTTGACTAGCTCTAGCCATCTTCTCTGCCGCATGTTCAGCTCACTCTGAGTGAAAATATACTTGAGGCTCTTGTGATCAGTGTAAATGTCACACCTCTGACCATACAAGTAATGCCTCCATATCTTCAGAGCTTGCACAACTGCGGCTAACTCCAGATCATGAGTGGGGTAATTCAGCTCATGCCGGCGCAACTGTCGTGAAGCATAAGCTATAACTCTGCCTTCCTGCATCAGGATGCAACCAAGACCGTCCCTCGAAGCATCACAATACACTGTGAACCTCTTGCTCTGGTCTGGCAGAGTAAGGACTGGCGCCGTAGTTAACCTCTTCTTCAGCTCCTCGAAGGCCTTCTGACGCTCATCAGTCCAGGAGAAATCCACACCCTTCTCCAGCAAGGAAGTCATAGGCTTCGCAATCTTGGAGAAATTCTCGATGAACTTCCGATAATATCCTGCTAAGCCCAGAAAAGAGCGGACTTCCTTCACTGTCTGCGGTACAACCCAGTCAAGCACATCTTTCACCTTCCCGAGGTCCACAGCAATACCTCCCTTGGAGATGACATGGCCGAGGAACGGAACCTCGTCAATCCAGAATTCGCACTTGCTGAGCTTGGCATACAGCTTGTGCTCTCTGAGCCTCTGCAACACAAGCCTCAGATGCTTCTCATGCTCTGCCTCTGATTTGGAATATACCAGGATATCATCAATGAATATCACCACAAAGGTGTCCAGATAATCCATTAAAACCTTGTTCATCAGATGCATGAAGAAAGCTGGAGCATTGGTCAAGCCAAAGGACATGACCGTATACTCGTATAGCCCATACTTGCAGGTGAATGCCGTCTTCGGGATATCCTCAGGATGAATCTTCAGCTGGTGATAACCCGAGCGCAGATCAATCTTCGAGAATACACAAGCACCCTGGAGCTGATCAAAGAGATCCTCAATACGAGGCAATGGATGCTTGTTCTTGATGGTGACTGCGTTCAGATCCCGATAATCGACGCACATTCTCTTCGCGCCATCCTTCTTCTCTACAAGCAATACCGGAAAAGCCCAAGGAGAGAAACTGCGACGGATATAACCCTTGGCTAGCAACTCGTCGACAGTCTTCTTAACTTCCTCATGCTCAACGGGTGCCATACGATAGGGCCGCTTAGCAATAGGAGCTATGCCAGGCAAGAGATCAATAGAAAACTCAATGTCACGATCAGGCGGCATTCCTGGCAAATCATCCGGAAAGACATCTGGGAATTCAGACACCACGCGAATACCATCCATGGGTCTAGCCTCCATCTGACAAAGGATTCCAGAGGGCTCCGAAGCACTGACTGTGACTTCCTGTCCATCCGGTGCTGACAAATGGACAGTCCTCTGAGCACAATCAATCTTGACACCCCATCTAACAAGCATCTCCATTCCCAAGATCACATCAATACCCATCGAGTCAATGACGATAAGCCCGGTGCGAAACTCTACCCCCCTTATGATCAAACTAATCCTGGAACAGATAGAGCAGGTATGGATCTTGCCTCCAGGCGTAGTAACTACCATAGGAGTCCTCATGCAGGATACCGGTATACGATGTTTCTCAGTAAATGACCGAGTAATAAACGAATGCGTAGCACCAATATCAAAAAGAACTGTAGCAAGGTGAGTATTGACCATGAACATACCAATAACCACGTTGGGAGCCTCGGCCGCTGACTCGGCCGTCACGTGGTTCACCCTGCCCTGAGATGGAGCCTTGGGCTGAGTTGGGTGCCCCTGCTGTCCAGACTGCGCCTTCCGGGGACAGACGTTGGCGTAGTGTCCCGGCTCGGCACAGTGGAAACACACCCGTGGGAGTGCTGGAGCCTGCTGCCCGGCAGGAGGAGTAGGCACTCCCTGCCGCGGAGCCGGTGGAGCTGAGCGTGCCGGAGGCGCTGGAAGCCTCTGGCCCTGTCCCGCCTGCTGCTGCTGCTGAAGATGAGGCGGGTACTGCTGCTGTCGCTGCTGGTACTGCTGCATCTGCCTCTGATGCTGCTGCTGCTACTGCGGATACTGGTACCGAGGCCGAGTGTTGCTACCAGACGTAGCAGGAGCCATCTTCCTCTTCTTGTCCTCAATCTCCCGGCGCTTGCGCTTGGTGTTGAGGGCAGCGTCAACCAGATGGTTGAAGTTGTCGAAGCGGTGGTTCATGAGCGCGTACTCCAGGTGGTCATCCAGTCCCTCCCTGAAGCGCTCCTGCTTATCGCCATCATTGGCGACCTCAGCGGGGGCATAGCGAGCAAGCTGACGGAAACGGTCACGGTACTCGATCACCGTCATAGCTCCCTGAAGTGATAAGTACCAGAAAAGGAAATGGAAATTACTTAGCATTTCCAATTTCATGAGGATAAACAAAGGTGGGCTTGAGCTCAAAAAGAATTTACGGAAAGATTTGCTTTAATTTACCTGCTTAAGCGCAAGGAACTCCTTGTGCTTCATCTTCATCACTCCAGCAGGGATGTGGTGGTTCCTGAAATGCTCCCGGAACTGGACCCAAGTAAGGAAGTCGCGGTCTCGAGCTGGGTAGAACTCCCACCAATCGAGAGCTGAGCCTAGCAGCTGCCCTGCTGCGTACTGGACTCGCTCCCTGTCGTCGCACTGAGCAACATCCAACTGGCGCTCCACTGAACGAAGCCAGTCGTCAGCCTGGAGTGGATCAGCCGCATGGGAGAACATCGGCGGTGGAGGAGGTGGCGGCTGAGCGTGGATCTGCTGCAGAGTCTGAACACTATTGTTCAGAGTGGCCATCATCTGCATCTGGAGCTGGAAGAACTGCTCCGGGGTCAGAGGTTGAGGCATCGGCAGCGGCTGGTCGGTACTCTGGTTGTTCTGCCCCTGCTGGCCAGAACCGGGACCAGTGCTCCTGGTGTTCATCATCTGATTGCAGCAGAATGAAATCGATAAGGGACAGATATTATACGATTACGGAAAGAGAACTTTGACAGGATAAAGCAGAGAGTAAAGAGTGTACGGTTTTACCCCCAACGTTCTAACTCAATTTTTTTATTTAATTTAAGTCTGTGTTAAAGTTGATTTGCATGAACAAGTTTAACTACTAGACTATGCAATCAACCAAAGATCCAAATCAAACATTTGCACAATCACAAACATTCAATATTCACATCCTAGCCGAGTTTATCACACTACTCGACTAACACACTCATTCTAGCGCACTTTCATCGGGACAGCCTAAACTTATGGGGTTAGACGGTTTCAGGCCAACGTCTACTGAAAAGATCAAATTAATTCTCAGAAAATGCAGAGAGGGTTAGCAAAATCGAGGTTTAGAGCTCAAGGAATAGAAGCAAAAACGGATGTTTGAGTTTTGCGGAAGCAAGGCAAACGAAAGAAAATCCCTAAACTCATCAATTTCTATCTTGGCTTCATCCTACAGTCGACACGGCTCTGATACCAATCCTATCACACCCGATTTATAAGAACATAAACCGAGCAATCATATATGCGCCAGGATCAAGTCACGCATATATACAACAGAATCATCAAGATATCACAACACGTATCTTGTAACAAAAGCGTGTAAATTATAAATGAATATCTTTATTACAACTGAATCGAGAATCAGTTCAAGGAATGCGGAAGCGTAAAATAAATACATGATGAATGGGGTGCCACAGGGACGTCAACTGGGAGACAACACCTAGAAATCGTCGAGTCCGCTGATGTAGTCCTCCACGGTGCCTGGTACTGAGCAGTAGTCGAAGATATCCCAAAGAGAACAGAAGAGAGGAAGAGGCAAGTGTGAGTACACAACCTGTACTCAGCAAATATAACACAAACTATGAGGCTCTAAGGTTGGCTGACTCAACTGCATTAGCTTTTAGTCTTGGCAAATTTTATTAAAGCTATTTACTACAAGTGGATGAATTATCATAACCCAAATTTCATAATAATTAATCACAATTAATCATGAGACTACTGAAATCCAAACCAAACCACAAAGATAAACCCCACTAATCAGACGGAGGATCTGGGCCGCTCATGACCGTGAGCACGGCTAGCATACCAGTTTTACACTCTCGAGAGGTTGCACAACTTTACCCACAAGCCGTGAGCTACGCTAGTTGTTCATCACACTTCCTTAGGTGAGATGGCTAGCAAGCACACTAAGAGACCGTTACAAAGGACACGTTGGTAAGGTGTAACCGCTAAGGATTCTGGACCAGCGACTATGGAGCAAGCCTCGAGGGGGTACAAGCACACAGCACAAACCAAGCCTCGTAGCGCGAGGGCCATAGAAACTTACCACCCCCTCTTGCCCCGCAGGTAAGTTACTCCCAAACCAAAATGACCTAATTAGTAAGTCAAGACCGTCCCATTCCAGTCTTGTGGTTGCGCGGTTGTTCCAGGTTGTCGCTCTATGAACCGGTCCTTATGGAGAGTGGCCAACCAAGCACTAAGTACCGTGCTGGCCCCCTAAACTAAGTTTCTAACAAAAACATATTTTAAGGAGATGTGAGCCACTCAAGCACACAGCACAGAGGGCCACTCTCAGAATTTAGTTACATATAACCATTAATCAAATTTAATTAAAAGGACCGAGATATGTGAGAGCGCGGCACCTAGCACAACTAACCAAAATGCAACCCAAGGTATATATATAAAGGATAACATTGGCTAGGAAAGCCTTATAGGCATACAGTATTAAAATGCAGTACGAAATTGTATTTAAAAGTGATAGGATGTTCATGTTATACTTGCCTTCCTCAAAGTTCTCCTGCTGCTGATCAAACTGCTCTGCAGAAAGGGGCTCCTCAGCGTCTACTCACGATCGCAACGTCAAAACATGGTCCAGCACATACACATACATGCAAACAATGACAAAAGATAAGAAACAGTACAACATCCCATAAAAACAGCACACAAAGCTATGATAGAACTATTCTACGCGTTACAACGATCGCGTGATCGTGAGAATCACCTAAAACGGAGCTAAGACGTGAAATCTAGGGCTAAAACAAGGTCCATGGGCTTTTCTGTAAGAAAACAGGAAGTTCTAAGGGGTTTTGTGCAAAAACCGAGGGTCTAAACATAATTAAAGGGTAAATCTAGGGTCTAACCCGCAAAAATATCTGGGGTGGACGGCGGGTTCGATTTCTAAAGAACTCAGGGGCCTAAACAATAGAAACAGGACCTAACTGGAATTATTTTTGAACTAGAGGTGGACTGCGGGTTGGTTTTCGAAAAGTGCAGGGGCTCTTTAACAAAACTGGCAGGCCGAACCGGTACATTCTAATCAGGAGCCTTGGTTGCCGATCTGACGGCCCGTGGAGATTGGGGACGCGGGCTGGCGGCACTGCGACGCCGACGACAGATTCCGCGGCGGCGCGGCTCGGGGTTCGCCGGCGAGCAGCGTTCTAGGGGCTAGGGCGGGTCCTAGGCTGCGACAGCTAGCACATAAACTTCGGGGAAGGGATGTGATGCTCACCAGGAGCTTGTAGAGGCCGAAGCTGCAGCGTAGGCTAAGGTCGACGACAGCTGGCAGCGAAGGAGGTCGGGTTCTCGCGGACAGGGCGGCTACAGACGGGCTCCGAGGTTCGGGTCGCCCTAGATCGCTTCAGGAGGCTCCTGCAAAGATGATTGAGGGGCTAAGAGGATGCAAAGATCACCGGCGGTGAGGAATTACCAAGGTCGAGCTCCTCACTCGCGACGACGGTCGTGGCGGAATTCCGGTGATGCCGGGGTCTAGGGCTCCAATGCTGGGCTCGAGAAGCTTCCAGGGGTCAAGGCGAGGCATTTGCGGGGGTCATGGTGGTCTGGGGCGTAGTGGAGCGACTCAACCACAGCGAGGCCGAGGATGCAGCGCGGCGGAGGAAAAGGGCGGCGGCGCTGGGGTCTCCGGGGTGTTGCAGGGCTAGGGTTAGGGCACGGGGTGATAAAAGGGCCTCTTTTTTAGGGCGGCGGGGTCACATTGGCGTGCGGGCCCGGGAGAATAGCTCGCCGGAGATCTCGGTGGCCGGTGCGCATCGGGGGAGAAGGAGAGAAGGGGGAAGATGGGGAGCTGGCAGGTGGGGCCAAAAGCCAGAGAGAGAGAGAGAGGGAGAGGCGTGGCTCGGGCTGGCCGATGGAGACGGACTGGCGGCCGATGCGAGGCAGGGATCGGCCGATGGGAAACGGAGATCGGCCGATGGAAAGCGGGAATCGGCCGATAGGAAGCGGAGATCGGCCGATGTGGAGTGAGCTGGGCCTCAGCACAGGTGGAGCTGGGCGGCCAATGTGGGCTGGCTGATTTCTTTTTCCTAATCTCCTTCTCTTTCCTTTTCAAGCTAACTCCTTTCTACTTGAATTCAAATGAGATTCGAATTAGATACCAAGGAAAGAAATACCAGAAGAACAACAGTCAAGATGTTTAAGATCCAGTGGAATCATCACACGGAAGAAGAAGCTACCTGGGAAACCCAAGACTATCTTTAGAATAATTTCCCAGACTTTCTCAAGAATTCTTAGGTATCTATCATCTTATTATATCATTCCTGTAATCTCGGGACGAAATTCCTTTTAGGGGGGAAGGTTGTGACATCCTAGGTGTTAAATAGAGCAAACCAATAGGAAGAATGTTTGGTGTGGATTGAATTGTGTGAAAATTTAGTAAAGTTACGAAAATAAGGGTATTTATGTAATTTTATGAAAGTACAAGTCCTTTTATGTAAATTAGTTGAAGTACAAAAGTAACATCCACTTCCTCCTCCCTCTGCCGCCGGCCGTCAGCGCCGCTCACCGCCGCGCCAGCTCCTCCCCGGCGCCACCTCCTGCTGCCCTCGCCTCCACGCGTCGCCCCCGGCCCGAGCACCGCTCTAGCTCCTCCTCCCTAGCCCTCTCGCGCGCGTGCCACGCCGCCCCGCGGCTCTGCCGTCCGCCACCTCGCCGCTGCCGCAGCTGCCCGTGCACACCCCCTCGCCCTCTCCTTTTCTAGTTCAAGAGCAGCACTAGCTCTCTCTCTCTCTCTTTCCATTCCACTTCCTCCTTTGCTCTTCACTCGCCCAGAACCCCGAACACCACCGCCGCCTCCTTCTTCTTCGCCGGCGAATCCCTGGTCGCTGCGGAGCTCCCACACCGAGACTCCCATTGTTCCGGACAACCACCTAGGAAGCTTCACCGCGCTACACCGAAGCTCTACGACCCCACCCCGACGCCAATCCTTCGCCGGAGCCCGATCGCCGTGTTCTACTCTTCTCCGGTGAGATCCTGTCGCCGTCGAGCCCCTACCTCCGCCCATCCTCTGTCTAATCCGACCACCCAAATAGCTTCTCCTCCTCCCGCTGTAGCTATTAGGCCTGAGCTTGACCACCCTCTTCGCTGGGAAGCCCCTCGCCGACGAGCTCCTCTCCGCCGCGGCCTCGGTCGCCGTGGGAACCTCACCTCCGGTCATCCCCTATTCGTCCCAAGCCCTCCCTGGTGCCCGTAGACCAGCCCTTCTCTACCCCTGACACCGACCCTCGCCGGAATTTGGCCGGCGACATCCCTGCCCTTCTTCCCCGACGAGCCAAGGGCCTATTTCATAGGATTTCAAAAGTTCTAAGGGCCTTTCTGCAAGATTCCAGAGGCCCCCCCTCAATTCAAAAGCTGTGAACTTCAAAAATGTGTAGAAAATTGTAGAAAATTCAGAAAAATGCCAAACCAGTTTTGTTTGAATTCTTAAGATATATTCGACTACTTTTATATAGTGAGTTTGAGCTGTATGTGTGTATTTTCCGAGGTAGATTAAATACTAGGAAATGAGTCTTTTATTTGTATCTCATGTTATATGCATGTGTTATGGTTGAATTTTGGAACTTAGGTTGTATGTCCCATGTGTAGCTTTGTGTAAAAATTTCGAGTTCCTTACTGGTCATTTATTTAGAAATTCGAGTACCTTTATTATATGTTGATAGAAGTTCCATGATTTAATTCCAAATACATTCCTTCATGTTTGCAGCTGAAAATTTTATCTTAGCCTTGTTGCAACATGAATAATCCAAGATAAAAGTTTGAGGTTCAGAAACCTAATGTAGCCTCAGCCATGAATTTAAGTTTAGATTTAAAGAAAAATTCATGAACAATAGCTCTAGTTCATGAAAAATTATGAAAATATTTTGAGATATTGCTCTTGAGTAGTATAGCATGTTCACAAATTCTCAATCCATGGTCAGGTATAGAACAACTAAAATAAATAGAACTTGATATGATAATGCTATTTTCCTAATTAATCAAAGTAGGTCCCTAATTAAATAATAACCTAGAGTTATTAAAGATAATTAGCTAGTCAAATAAATTTAATTAATATAATTATTTAAGCTAATCAAACATGCTACCTTATGTAGTAGATTAAATGTTTAGGGTAAACACTTATGTTACTTAATGTAACTAGGTAGTTTGGTTAATACCCGATAAATGACTGCCCAGTAAAAGGGTAACTGTGTTGTTTGCTAGTTTGTATTATTAAGTTCGTTGGATTGCAACTTCATTGTGAAATAAAATAAAAATCTATGTATTTTCTAAACTGCGTCCTTTACATCACATGTAGACTCGACGCTTCTCGCCGACGGAGATTATCAGATTCTTCCGGAATCCGAAGTGGAAATCTCTGAAGACCTCAGGGACGTCGTTGAAGAATTAACTGAAGCCCCGAACCTGAGTTCGGAAGAATTTATTAACGTCTCTGACCCCAGCCTCGCCAGTGAAGGCAAGCCCCGGACATAAACCCACTACTTTATTTACACTGCAATCTACATTATATATATATACTTGTGCATTAAGTTCTTAGGACTTATCTGGAAACCATAGTTGCATATTCCTAGGAACCGATGTACTGAATATTAGAACCTGAGTCCGACTAGTGCTATGCTAATAGGACCGGTAAAAGTCGAGTGATTTCCTATCACTCGCGCGATATAGTAACTGATTGTTTACAATATTGCAATCACTATAAGGATGACGGACGGGGTTATATATAAGGTTATGGAAAGGAATGCTACCCCGTCTGTGTTGATGAATTTGGTTAAGGTCACAGTGTGTGGTAGTGGCAGTTAAGCGTTTGAAAGTACTAGCCACATGCCGTGAAATATGGTAAGCGGTAAGCCTAGTAACCAATCGGCCCGGCAAGTGGACTCGTCCCCCACCACTCAAAGTTTATTTTATGTTTACACGCACCGACATGTGGGAGTACGTTCTGCTAAGTAGACGGGAATACGATCATACAGTCAAACTGTAGATGTATGTCCTACATATTGGATGTGCGTATGGTCCTGCAGTTGCTTGTGGTGGCATTGTTTCACAACCCGGAGAGAAAGGCAAACGGTTGCTTCGGAACGACCTATCGGTGTTCCAAGCGTGTGAGTTAGGTTTACCTTGCAAGGGTTAAAATTCGATTTAGAATCGTCCGTTTCTCGCGAAGATTGAGACTGCTTAATTCTTCTGCCACATAGAGTAACAAGAGAAATCTTATGATGAGTAATACTGAGATATGCTTTAAAGAGGCTCTACCTTGCTTGAGTAGTTATAGGTGCTTACCTAGAATGGTTAAAGGAACTAGAAACTGAAAGCTAAAATATGAAATTAAGGATCTACTCTTTGTTGCTTTTCAGCAAAAGCTAAACCCAGAACCTTTGCAAAGCCTTCATGGTCTAGATATGGGCTAAGTATACCTAATTTCGGGTAAGCCTTGCTGAGTATTAGAGTACTCAGCCTTGCAATATGATTTTATTTCAGGTCATGCCCCTAAAGACCCTACCCTTCTCATGCCTTGGCCCAATGCTTTGCCTGATGGTTGGTCCGTGGAGTGGGACCCGTCCCCGGCCAACACTGATCATAACGAGTGATGTCATGCCATGGCTTAGCATGATGTCCATAATGGCGACGTGTATAGTTGTCGTACTTTAATTCCGCTGCCGTGAACTTGAACTTTTAAACTGGTTTGTAATAATGATTCTCAGTTTGGAACCTCTGCTACTTCTGTAAACTCTTGTAATATAAGTGTCTGTGATGTAAAATATGTTGGTGATTGTATCTCTGGACTCGCCTTCATGCGAGATACCTTGTTTGATCCTGCTTTTGGTGGTTTATCGGGACGTTACCCGACAGGCCAAGGAGTTACACTGTTTGAAGTACGATTGGAGCCCTTGAGAGAGGACTCGTGTACTTGAGCCAGTGTAATTCAGATTGGTTCTGCCACATTTAGGTACTTAGAATTAAAGCACACTAGATTCTAGTAGGAAGTATGTATGTTTGATCTTTTGTATGTGTGCTAAAACTTTAATGCAAAGGGAAAAGGATCTTTTTATAATTCTGGAAAATTTAGGTCCTTTGGTGCAAAATGGGTGAGAATGGGAGGTAAAATCAAAACATATGAAGGTTGTTTTGCAAAAAGTCAAGAACATACTTTTTAAACCGCAAATACAGGTGAAACTACCCAAAGGATGCAAGTGTAGTGTAGATTTTAAATAGGATTTCTTTAAAGTTTAAAACTTTGCCAAGTTTTAGGTTAAATTCAAATCCTTAAGTCTTTTGAAATTGAACCTTAAAGAAAAGTTGTAGATCTTGTTAAACTCTACACTTTTGCTTTTGGGCATATTTCCATTTGAGCTATGATTTGAAAGTTAACTAGGCTTTATAGTGGAGTCTCTGCATTTTTAAAAAATCATAGATTAGTCCCTATCTTCAACCTCCAGCTCCCCCTGCTCTACTCTGCCCGCGCTCGTGATCCCGCCGCCCTCACCGACCATTTCCCAAGCCCCAGCTGCCCCCGCACCGCCTTCCTTCGCGCCACATGCCGTTCCTGCACCCCGTCCACCGCTTCCCACCCCGATCTAGTGCTCTAGCACCACCGCCGCAACCCACTGAAGCTCACAGACCTGCCCAATTTCGTTCTCTCACACTAGATCGCCCGGACCACTACGCCGGTGAGCTCGAGCTTCCACCGCCGCTCGGCCTCGCTGTCGTCCCGCCGCTCCGTCGCCTCTCAGCCCCGGACAAGCACACCATCAGCACCACATCATCGTGTGGAAGCTGTCTAGCCACTTCCCCGCCGCTCTCCTGCTCTCCGGCCACCGGAACGCCGTCGTCGTCCCTCGAGCACCGCCGGCCACCTCTGTTCGCCGTCGACCCGCCGCCTCGGCCCCTCTCTTCCCCAACACCGACCACCCTCGTGACCGCCGTGAGCCCCTAAACCTTTTCCCCCACTTGCCCCTCACCGCCGGTGAGCCCCCTCACCGGAATTTGATCGCCACCGATCGGCATCCCTGTGTAGCCCGGCTAAGGACCCGATTGCAAAGATTTAAATCTTTCCAGGGGCCTTTCCGTAGGAAATCAGTACCTCCCCTCTAATTCAAATCAGCCAACTTGTAAAATCCATAGGAATTTGTAGAAAAATCCAAAAATTACCAAACCAGTTTTGTTGTGTTCCAGAAGTTTATCTCTACAACTTCTGTTACTAAAGTGCAGTATGAAACAAAATATGTTTAGAGTTATTTTAAAACTTAACAAAAGGGTATCTTGAGCATAACTTTTGCATGCTAGCTCTAGTGTTTGTGATTTTTGGTATGTAGCCTGTTTAGGGTATGAGTAAGCTTGTGTGCAAATTTCAAGTATAGTACTGAACTCTAGTTTGAATTAAATTAAACTTATGCAAATCAAGCTTAAAATGGTTTAAATTCATTCAAGCATGCTACTGAGGTTTTTATGCTTAGATCTTTTTACCATATGATGTTCTGTATTTGTGTAGTTCATAGTAAAATTTTCAAGATTTATAGTACTGATTTGCCTAAGGTTTAGATTTAAACTTGAAGTTTGAACTTAACTCAAATACATTAGTTTATGTTTTTAGAAAATTATGAAAAATTCATAGTAATCTCTTCCACTAGAAGCGAGCTTACCCACAAAAATACAAGGCCATAACCTTTATGGATTTCAAAATAAAAATCAAACTTTTTAACTTAATTCAATTAAATCAATTAATTTGATAATTGAATCAAAGTACACATAGTGGGTTTGAATTCAAATTTCCTTCTTAATGAAAATATGTTTATCAATTGGTTGGATTGCAACTTTATCGTGAAGTAACATTCTTAACTCAAGAACCATCTAATTCAAATCATTGCATATCATGTAGAGTCAAAGACACTCGACGACAGAGACTACGAGTTAGTCCTGGAAAACGAGCAAAGGATTTTCTGAAGATCCTGCGAACATCGCCGAGGTTATAACTGAAGCCCCGAACCAAGGTTCAAAAGTTATTGACATCCCTGACCCCAACCCCACTCAAGAAGGCAAGCCCCGATGCATAACCCAGTATTTGAAATTACTACACTTATACGGTTTTATCCTTATATATATCTAATTATGCATTAAGTCTAGGAGTTGAAATGGAACCCTAGATGCATGAATACTAGGAACCTATGTATGTGCCTGAGTCCATATCAAATAGATGCTCTGCTAATAGGGTCGGCAGAAGTCGGGTGATTTCCTGTCGCTCGCGCGATATAGGAATTGAATGTTTATTATTCTGCAATCACTATAAGGATGATGGACGGGGTCATGTGCAGTATCATAACTTGAAAGGTTACCCCGTCTGTATTGATAAAAGTTGTTAAGGTCGCAGTGTGTGGTAGCTGTGGTTAAGCATTTGAAAGTACTAGCCACATGTCGTGAAATATGGAAAGCGGTAAGCCTAGTAGCCAATCGGCCCAAGGAGTGGACATACCTCCCACCACTCGTAATTTGGTTTTTCGTACACGCACCGACGTGCGGGAATACGTTCCACACAGCAGACAGGAGTACGGTCATGTAGTCACGCTACAGACATATGTCCTGCATATTGGATGTGCGTATGGTCCTACAGTCACTTGTGGTGGCCCTGATCCACGAGTCGGAATGAAAGGCAAACGGTTGCTTCGGAACGATCGTTGGATGTTCCAAGCGTGTGAGTTAGGTTTACCCTTGCAAGGTTATGAAATTCGATTCAGAATCGTCCATTTCTCGCGGAGCTTGAGACTGCTTATTCCTTCTGCCACATAGAGTAAAAACGGAAACCATTGTTGGAATAATCTTGATGAATGCTAATATCTACCTTGTTTGTCTAGTATAGGTGCTTATTTAGAATGGTTAACGCAACTAGAATCTGAAAGCTAAAACATGCAAGATACATCATACTCTTTGTTGCTTTTCAACAAAAAGAAAGCCAAAACCTCTCAATCCTCCATGGTCTAGTTATGGGCTAAGTATACCCGATCTCGGTTAAGCCTTGCTGAGTATTAGCATACTCAGTCTTGCTAGTCTGCTTTTCAGGTATGACCGGTGTGAACCAAATGAATAGTCCAACTTGGCCGTTCTCTGTTCCGTTTGGCTGGTCCGTGGAGTGGGATCTATCCCCGGCTGGCAATGACCCTCCAGAATGTCACCAAGTTTCGGGCTGAACGTGGTGTCAACTCTCGCGACGTGTGTAGTCGCGTGTTAATTTTTTTCCGCTGTTACTCTGGCACAAGCTTGTATAGCTTGTGGTTTTAAACAATATTTGTATAAGTTAACTTTAAAGCTTGAAACAGTCTGTAATAATTTTTATTATTCCTATAAATTAGAAGTTAGTGAGTTGTGGTGTGATTGTAAACTCGCCTTCGTGCGAGGTAAACCTACTTCGATCCTGTTGAACCGTGGTTGTATCGGGCGGTGACCCGACAGAAAAAATGGGTTATTCCATTTGAAGTGCATTGAGTTAGGATCGCCTGTATAGCGATGACTAGCGTGCTTGAGCCGGAATAATTCAAGCAGTTCTGCCACATTATTATTGATATAATAATCGTTAGATATGTGATAATTATTTTTTAGATGTAGATACCATGTGATTTAGATGTAGTTAGCAATTGGTTTAGTTTATTATTGTTATAATAATTATTATACATATTATAATTAATATATTTAGACACTCTAATGAGGTGGTTTTAGTGTATATAATTTTAGGTTGTAGTTAAATTTTTAGAAATTAATTATTTTAACACTCTAATGATGTATATAAGGTATGTTTCTTAAAAATTTCTGTATTTCTTTCAATATAGCCTTAGGAACATTAAAATCTTTCATGCTTACACCATAACCCATTGAGAACTAAAAATTTCATCAACAATGGTTGCAGCACATCCAGAAACTAGAGAACCTCTCCTGGACCCTTCTTAGTAAGAGAGAGGACACCATAGCCTTTATTGATTTGGTGTCCTCTATTCTATCTAAGAAGGGTCCAGGAGAGGCTCTCTAATTTCTGGATCTGCTGCAGCTAGTGTTGATGGAATCTTTAATTCTCTAGGGTTTTAGTGTCAGCATGAAAGATTTTAATATCCCAAGGCTATGTTGGAAGAAATACATAAATCTTTTCAAAAATAAAAGTCATCTCTGAAAGTCTATTTGTGGAGATGCAGTTTGAAAAAAAACTGAAGAGTGTCAAAATAATTCTATTAACTTTTGTATTCAATTACTGGTTAATAAGTAATTATCGGTTAGACCAAGAAATACAAGCATGACGGTTTCTTTCGTACGAGAAGGATTAGTTGTCAACAAGAACCATTCACAGTCACTTGATCGGAAACGGTTTCATGCCCAACTGCAATGTATGGACCGAGCATGGAGAAAGAGGGATTATGCTGAAGAATGATGAAGATGATGATGATTTTGTTCCTCACTTTAAGGATGATTACTATGGTGCCTTTTTTGAAGATACTACAATGGGTGAGCCTGAAGAAGATGCTGAAGCACAGATTGCAGAAGATGATCTTGGTCAGATGCTACATGATGCAGAGGAAGTATGTGAAACTGTAAAGAAATCCAAGGATCTAAAGCGTATGTTGGAGGACTATAGAACATTGTTGTATCCAGATTGCAAATAAGGGCAAAAAAGTTAGGTACCACTTTGGAATTGTTGCAATGGAAGGCATCAAATGGTTTGTCTGACAAGGGATTCAAGGAGTTGTTGAAACTTATAAAAAAACTACTCCCTGAGGGTAACACATTGCTCGAAACAACATACAAGGCAAGACATGCTGTTTGTCCTCTAGCATTGGAAGCACAAAAGATACATGCATATCCTAATGAATGCATCCTCTATCGTGGTGAGGAGTATGAAAATTCGGATGCATGTCCGGTATGCAAAGCATGTCAGTATAAGATCCCTTGAGAAGATCCAGACTATGTTGAGGGGGTGCATATCAAGAAGAGAGTTCCTGCCAAGGTGATATGGTATTTTCCTATAATACCACATTTGAAACGTCTGCTCATGAACAAAACCAATGCAAAGTTGATGTGATGGCACAAAGAAACGATGAAGCAAGATAATATGTTGAGACACCCTGCTAATGGATCCCAGTGGAGAAGATGGATAGAACATTTCCAACTTTTGCAGATGATGCAAGGAACATAAGGTTTGGATTAAGTACGGATGGCATGAATCCTTTCAGTGAGCAGAACAGTGGCCATAGTACTTTGCCTGTGACACTATGTATATACAATCTTCCTCCTTGGTTTTGTATGAAGCATAAGTTCATTATGATGCCAGTGCTTATGCTTGGCCCAAAACAACCTGGTAACGATATTTATGTGTACCTGAAACCACTGGTTGACAATTTTCTTTGCTGTGGAAAGAGGAGGGGGTTCATGTGTGGGATGCGCACGTAGAGGAACAATTTGATCTGCGTGCATTACTTTTCGTAGCCATCAATGATTGGCGTGCACTTAGCAACCTGTCTGGACACTCCAATAAGGGTTATAAGGCAGGCACCCTTTATTTAGATGAAACTGATAGCATGTATTTGAAGCATTGTAGGAAGATTGTATATATGGGCCATTGTCGATTTCTTCCTGTCAAGCATCCCTTAAGAAAGAAGCATGCTCATTATGGTGGAAAGGCAGATCATCGTACGAAGCCTAGGCACATTTGTGGGAAAATGGTATTTGAAATGGTCAAAGATATCAAAGTAGTCTTCGAATATGGACCTAGTAGTAGATCAGTGCCAAGTGTTGATGGACGTGCACCTATGTGGAAAAAAAGAGTATTTTTTTTAGGATTTACCTTATTGGGAAGTCTTACAGGTCCACAACGCAATTGACGTGATGCACCTCACCAAGAATCTTTGTGTGAACTTGCTAGGCTTCCTTGGTGTGTATGGTAAGCCGAAAGATACACTGGAAGCGTGCAAAGACCTGCAACTTATGAAACAAAGAGCCGCCCTGCATCCAAAGAAGAGGGATAAAGGACACCATTATTTAGATCCTGCTTGCTACACTCTAAGCAAGCAAGAGAAGAAAAGTATTTTGAATGTTTGAACAGTGTCAAGGTCCCGTCAGGCTACTTTTCAAATATAAAGAGGCTACTAAATATGAAAGAGAAGAAATTCGCACACATAAAGTCCTATGACTGTCACATGCTCATGTCACAATTACTTCCAGTTGCATTGAGAGGTATTCTACCAGATAATGTTCGAGCAACAATCATAAAGCTATGTGCATTCCTCAACGCAATTTCACAGAAGGCAATCGATCCGACGAGTATATTGAAGCTACATGAAGATGTTGTCCAAAGTATATTTAGTCTTGAGATGATATTTCATCCATCATTTTTCAATATTATGATGCATCTCCTAGTTCACCTTGTTAAAGAGATCGGTATTCTCGAGCCTGTCTTCCTCCATAACATGTTTCCTTTTGAACAATTCTTTGCGATCCTAAAGAAATACATTCATAATTGTGCTCATCCAGAAGGAAGCATTGCAAAGGGTTATGTGACAGAGGAGATCATTGAGTTTTGTGTTGACTATGTGGATGAACTTTGCCCGATTGGGGTTCCAGAATCACAGCATGAGGGGAAGCTAATTGGAAAGGGCACACTAGGAAAGAAATCAATAAATGCCAATGATCATGCTTCATTGAGCAAAGTACTTTTCACGGTTCTGCAACACTCAACCTTGTTGGCTCCATACATCGAGGAGCACAAGCAGATCATACAAAGCAAGTACCCTTGGAAGTCTGAAACCTGGATTCCAAAAAATCACATCGAAACTTTTCCCACGTGGTTGCGCACGGAACTTATGGCTAATGAGGACATTCATGAACAACTTGCCTGGTTGGCCAGGGGTCCATCCAATACAATCTTGACATACCAAGGATATGAAATTAAGAGATACACATTTTCCAAAAGATCCTAGGACAAAAAGAGCACCAATCAAAATAGTGGTGTCCGTATAAAAGCCACAGATACTAATGGTCAAAGCAATTCATATTTTGGTTACATTGAGGAGATCTGGGAACTCGACTATGGGCCTTTGAAGATTTCTCTATTTCGTTGCCAATGGGTGAAGCTGATGGGAAAAGGCGTCGATATTGACGTGCACGGAATGACAACCGTAGACTTCAAAGAGGTTGGCTATCGAGACGAACCGTTCGTCCTAGCCAAACATGTTACTCAAGTTTTCTATGTGAAGTACATGTCCAGCAAACCCAAGAAGGACAAGTCTAGCTAATCAATGAAGGACAAGTCAGAAGATGATGAGCCAAAGCGCCACATAGTTCTGGCAGGCAAAAGAAAAATTGTGGGAGTCAACGATGTCACGGATGAAGAAGAATACAATAAGGCTGAGGACATGACTCCATTCGCAGTGGATGTTGATACAAGTATCCTTTTAGCCCAGGAGGACACTCCAAACGTACATCATGATCATAATGAAGGGATGATGGTAAAGAAAACTATCGTTAATATTCCATTGATTAATTATCTCTTGAATAATTTTTAGCCATCATGTAATATTTTTATTCATCATGTAATATTTTTAGCCTCTTGAATAATTTTTAGTCATCATGTAATATTTTGACTAACACACACTCACACACATATATACACACTCTCTCTCGCACACACACAACACATGCACACTCACTCTCTCTATCACACACACACTCACACGCTCGCTCACTAACACACTCTCTCTTTTTAGGGTGAATTTTATGTAATTAGATATAAAAATACAATATTTATAAATTTTTGGTGAACTTTTGTGCCCATATATGATTTTTAGGGAAATAAAAGACTTTCTGCAAAAAAAGCAAAACCTAAACAAAACCAAAAGTATAAGAAAAATGAAACGGCGGGAAACGAATTCCCTGTGAAAATGAGAACCGATACCTAAAGGGGGGAATTCGTTCCCACCCATTGGCGCCTCCTTAGGTACCGGGTGGAAAAGTCAACCGGTACCTAAGGCTCGGCCTAGGGTACCGAGTGAACTTTCCACCAGGTACCTAAGGCTTCTATAGGTGCTGGTTCTCATTTTCCCCCGGTACCTAAGGGCTGGGGTATAAATGTCCCCGGCCCTTCCTCCCTTCTCTTCCTCCTCCTTCTTGGCCGATCGACGACGCAATCCACCATGCTCCTCACGCTCGCTCATCCTCTGCTGCTGGTCTCCCTCGTCCTCCGTCATCATCGGCCTCCCTCATCCTCTACCGCTGCTCGTCTCTTCGTCGCGCCGAGCTGACCCGAGCCGCCACCGACACGCTCGCCCTCCTCGTCGGCCCACTCTTCACCGCCGCGCACCTCCGGCCTGCAGCGCGGCGGCCTCCTCCTCCCTCACCCGCGTGCACCTCGTTGTTCGTGCTGGCACCGCGCTCGCCGCCGCTTCTCGCCTCCTGCGTCGGTGCCCAGTGTCGGTGCCGCCTCAGGTCGGCGCGCCCCCAATCTCTACCTCCGCCCCTCCGCCCGCATGCCTCCTCCGATCCGGCCTCTTCCACGCCACCTCCGTGCCTGCACCTCAGCCTCTGCGCCGCACCGCCCCCTCCATAGCCTCCGATCCGCCGCCATCAGCCCGCCCTTGTGTGCTGCCCCCCCCCCAACAACATTCGAAACGCTCGGCCGCCGGCCACCCTAACCTAAGGGCATAGCACATTAGGCTTTTGTATTATTATATTAGGTTTTAGTTATGTTTTTGTTTTTTATTTGGGTTTAGTTATATTTTTATATGTTTTATTTAGGTTTATGATGATTATAAATTACATTGACTAGGTACATGTTCTTTAATTATGAAATTAGGTTTAGTTTAGGTTCATATTTAGTTTTCTTTAGTTCTTTAATTATGAAATTTCATGTGTATGTATTATAAAGATGTGTAATTTGAAAGATGTATATATATAATATTTTTTATGGAAATTACATGTGTCATTTTCAAGACTTATTAATTATTGCGCGAGCACATACACACATGCACACTCTGAGACATGCGCACACACTCACTCACACATATAACACTCACACACATATTTTTCTTGGTAAAGCGTTCCATGAAATTACATGTGCCATTTTCTAGACTTATTAACACTCACATACACATACACTCACACACACACATATACTCACATAGTCACACACACTTTCTAATAATTTCTTTATCTTTCAGGTCTTAGGATTTCAGTTAAGATGGATGGTGAAGTTGATGGTCCAGATGCTGAACGGTTCCTTTTAGATCAAATCAACTATGATGGTATGGCCGTCTATGAGCTCCATGGTGAAGCAGAGGCCCGGACTGTTGATTCTTTCTTAAATATGTCCGGAGATGGCATAGAAGAAGATGATGACGACTTTGCGCCAAGGCATGAGCAGCCCGTTCCTAGCGAGATTCCTATCGGGGTACGTATCTTATATATATGCTTACAAAAACTTGATTTACATTTTGTATTAATATCAGTTTTGTTACTAATATATGTTTTTTTTAGTCCTCCTCCGGATCGAAGAATAGCAAGTCCAAAGGTAAACGATGATAGACCAAGAAGACGGAGGGAAGACAGGTCATCACACAAGTGGACGGAGAGGGCTGCCCATGTGCACCTGAGGATGGTAGTAAAAGGTTTACAACCCAGTGTGGGGTTGTTGTTTGAGCACGTGTGCCATTCACCACAAGACTCTAGAAAATGATGAATCTAGATGAAGAACGCTATGCCGTGCCTCCAAACCAAAAGGAGATGTTATGGAGAGAACTCAAGGATATGTTCACTCTTCCTGAAGGAGTAGATGAAGAACTTGTGAAGAAATGTGCCCTGGAAAAGATGGCACTTGTATTTTCAATATTTAAGAAGAAATTATTTGGAAACTACGTCAAGAAGTACAAGGAACCGGACTGGGATAGTTTCCCCCAGTGCAAACCTTACTGGGAGGAGTTCAAGGAATACAAGTTGTCTGAGGAAGCTCAGGAGTTATCTGAAAAGAACAAGGTCAATACGGCCGGCAAGAAATACAACCACCGCCTTGGGCCGGGTGCATATAAGAAGGCGATTCAGAAATGGCAGAAGATGGACCAGGACTGTTGGTGTTTTACCGCCACGCCCACCGAGGGATACCCCCGAGGTGGTGAGTTTGTAGGTAGGGTGTCGCCGAGATTAGGAACTTGAAGGTGCAAAGAAACGCAAGATTTTAGATAGATTCGAGCCGCTGAGAGCATAATACCCTACGTCCTATGTGGTTTGTATTGTCTTTGATGGTGATCTGGTGATCTCCTGGGTGATTCCCTAGGTGATCTCCTAGTTGCCCCTGAGGGGGTCCTGTCCGCCCTTATATAGTCTGGGGGGATAGATTTACATGAAAGTCCTAATTGGATACAAGCCCAGAAGTCCTACCCCAGTACTTCTCGGGTAGTTTCTTACCGTGTCTGACTATTGTACGAGTAATTCTACTGCATTATGAGTAGTTACAATAGATGTAGAGCATGGGCTATATCCCATCCCGTATCCTAGGAGAAGTATGCCACGTTGACAGTCCCGTGTACCCGGATCTTATAAGCCCCCAAGCTCTTCGTAGCCGAGTACTGCAAGCGTCCGAGTACTTCTGAAAGCATCTTTGAGTTCTCCCGAACTTCATCTTAAAGGTGTCCTCCGAGTGCTTTCCTAGCTGCATCGAGGCTGTGAGGTGCTCTTGCCCCTAGTTGTCTTCTTTATATGGGGTGCCATTAAACTCGCACTCCATATGGAGTAGCCCCCAAGCCTTAGGTTGACTCGTAGAATCATGCTGAGGGTCAATTCAATCTTGAGTCTTCTATCTTTATCATGCAGCAGATTTGAAAAATAAGATGCTGATGACACGTGTCCCGCAGCCCCCGAGTCTTGAATCCGAATCCCCAAGGTTTGGAATGAAGGATCCGAAGAATCATGGCATGCAATATATGTAACACCCTAATTTTGTAAATTAGCAACCTAAACAAATTTTGCTAGATTCTTTTCAGGATCCATAAGGTTTTTATTCAATTATTTTGATTTTAGAGCATTTACCGTGAATTAATAATAATTTACTTAACCATAAAAGGAAATATAGGTCTTGTGCATTTCATGCCGCATTGCATTGTTTCATTGCTTGTCTTCCATTTGAATTTAAATTTCAAATTCAAATTCAAATGTATTGGAATGCATTTCCTTTTCTCTCTCTCTCTCTTTCTCCTCTTGGCCTAGCCCATCTTCTTCCTCCTCTTTTCTTTTTCCCACGCAGCCCAGACCAGCCTGGCCTGCCCCTTCCCTTTCTTTTCTCCCGCAAGGCCCAGCCCAGCCGGCCTTTCTTTTTTTTTCTTCACTTCCCCGTGGCCCAGCCGGCCCAGTCCAGCCGCCCCCTCTCCTCTCCCTTCTCTCTCTCGCTGATAGGCAGGTCCCGCCTGACGGGCTCATCCTCAAGCTCGAGCCAGGCTGCGGCACGGCCTCCGCTTGCGCGGCGCCCCGGGCCCGCACGCCGAGGCCTCTCGGCTGCACTATAAAGCCGCCACCCCGCGCCCTCGTTCCCGCAAAACCTGCAGTTGCCGCCTCACCCCACAAACCCTAGCCATGCAAGCTCGCTACCACCGCACCTCGGCCGCCTGATGCGCCGCCGCTCCGCCTCTTTCCGCCATCGCGCAAGTGCCCCAAGAGCTCCGCGTTGCGGTAAGGAGCATCGCCGGCCTGTTTTCCCCCTCTCCCCCGCCTTCACGCCGTGATGATTCCTCGTCGAAGCTCCATGGCCGTGCGCTGCCACCGTGCGTCCCTCTCTAGCCCAGTCCTGCCAACCCGAGCCCCTAGATGCGTTTTCCGTAGTGCCCGCATTCTTCCCGTGCATCCCGTGCGTGAAACCGAGCTCAGACAACCGTTTACGGTAAAGTCTGGTGAGTCCGCCGCCGCCCCTGCCGCCCCAGCCTCGCGCACTGATCCAGATCTGACAGTCTAGATCCAAATAAGCCGATACCGGTCAACCCTAGGATCTTTTGCACTTTAGCCCTTGAGTTCTATCGAAATCAACCCACAGTCCATGGCAGTTCAAAAGTATTCACGAGTAGATCTTTTTTCTTCTTTTTAAGCCCGTGTCTTTTTCTAAAATATAACCCGCCATCCCTAGCCCCTCTATTTTTCAATCTAAACTCTAGATTTAAGGTTTAATTATACTTTAGCCCTCAGTTTCTTTGTTCAGAGCCCTTCTAGTTTCAAATCTTTTACAAATAAGCCCCTGAAACTATGTTTTAGCTATAACTTCTCCGTTTTAACTCCGTCTTTATCGATTCTCACGCTCACACAATCCTTGCAACATGTACAATAGCTTTATAACATTGTTTTGCTCTATTTATATTATTTGGTATACTGTTTATTATTTATTGTACTTATTTGTTTGTTTGTACTTGTGTGTTACGATAGATGGTGTGCAGTTCGAGGGTCCGCACGCACAAGGCTTTGAAAATGTTCCTGAGCAGTAGTAGTACTTTGACGAAGGCAAGTGGTCCTTGATCATATTCCGGTCCCAATAGCTTTCTAAATACACACATTTACTTTATATGCATGCATGTGTCTATAATATGGTGGATCCCAAACTAAGGATGTGCCTAGTTTCTTTTAAACTGCCTTAATTAAACCTAGGACTAATGTTTGACGTGGCTGTGCATGCAGGAAAACAACTGACAATGACTTCTACACCTTCCTGATCAGGTATAGGTCAGGTGGCACGCCTAGCACTTCACCAAGCCAGGGCATGTGCCGGACTTCTGGGCCGTTGACCGAGGGACCGGGACCCACCAGCCGTCTCGGAAGCCTCCCGGCTCCTCATGTTGCCTATCGCTGCTCGTCGGTGGGTTTTGACCGACAACACATTCTGGCACACCCAGTGGGACCTCATTGACATCATCGACATCGTCGACTACTTCATCGACTACATCGACTACTTCCTTCGACTACATCGACTACAATCGGCTGCATCATTTTCTTCAGCTTCATCGACTTCCTTTGTCAAGATGCCGAACAAGAACCTGATTACCTTTGAAGAGTTGTCTGATGAGCACAAGCAGAGGTATAATGAAATAAAAGCCGCTTTTGAAGCCGATCTCCTCGACTCATTTGAAAGAACCCATCACCACGGCATCAGATGGAAGGGGTTTTCATCTGAAGGTGCACTTGACGAAGTGGATCTGTCTACTCCTACGGAAGAAAGCACGCGAGCTCTCCGACAGGAAGTCAACTACATGGTGGCTCACTCATTACATCGACATTCTGAGAGTTTGGTGAACACCCTTGAGCGCGTCGTGGTGCGCGTGGTGCAGGAAATTATGAAACACCAGTACTCTCCAACAGGACCTGATTTAGGGAGTCATAAAGGGGAGTTGCCTTCTCAATCCAGACCACCAGTGCCTTACGCATTTGCAGCCCCAGAGCAACATAATTCTCCAGCATATGTCATATACAAGGTGGGAGGTGACCCTGCTGATCACCAGTTCTTCGGTGAACCCCCCAAGGAGGTTCTGCATGGATA
Source organism: Panicum hallii (assembly GCF_002211085.1). Lineage (NCBI taxonomy): Eukaryota > Viridiplantae > Streptophyta > Magnoliopsida > Poales > Poaceae > Panicum > Panicum hallii. The sequence continues at coordinate 14,823,101 of NC_038042.1, read as the reverse complement.
TGTTTGTGCGTATATACCAGATGGTGGTAACCCGGCGCAACCCACGCAGAGAACAACTGGACGAACATCTGTAGTCGATGCCAACAAACAGGCATGGCTGGCTACTTATGCGATAGGGCCGAGTCATGAAGGTACGCACTCGGCCCCAGGAGTTCATACAATAGATCAGATTAGTGCCATTTTGAGAGATCAATTTGGCATTCTCCCAAGAAGGCGAGCGATCGGCTACACCAAGCCGTATCCAAGTGAGTACGACTTGATTCCCCTGCCGCCCAAGTATCGACTACCTGAGTTCATCAAGTTCAGCGGAGCAGAAGGATCCGGCTCCATAGAGCATGTGAGCCAATATCTGGCGCAGCTGGGGATGATTTCGGTGTCGGATCCGTTGCGGGTGAGGTTTTTCTCGCAGTCTCTCACGGGGCCGGCTTTTGGATGGTACACATCATTGGGTCCTGATTCTATCCGCACCTGGAAGCAGCTAGAGGAACAGTTCCATTTACAATATCATTCAGAAGCTGCAGAAGCTGGGATTGCTGATTTGGCACAGGTCCGCCAGAAGCGGGGAGAAACAGTGGCGGAGTACATCTAGCGTTTCAGAGAAGTCAAGAATCGATGCTACTCGATTCAAATTTCAAAGAAAGAGGCAGTTGAATTGGCATCTTTGGGATTGGTAAAACCGGTCAGAGATCTGGTTTTCCAGCTGGAGTTCAACTCTTTGGCACATCTGGTACAGAAAATGACATTATACGAGCAACGCCACCCAAAATTATACCAAGACAAGTTCAAACGTCAAGTAGTAATGGTTGACGCAGAAGATTCCGAAGATTCTAGGGATGACCAGGAGATCGCAGTTGTGGAGTGGGCACGGGGGCAAAGCCCGTGCCCTGCAATTTGGTGAAACAATAGGGTCCTCTGAAAGGATTTGATTTTGATGTGAGCAAAGTCGAACAGATATTCAACTTACTCTTGAAGGAAAAGCAGTTGAAGTTCCCTGAAGGTTTCAAGATCCCAACAGCTCAAGAGCTCCAGGGGAGATCATACTGCAAGTGGCATAACACTTTCACTCACGGTACCGGTGACTGCAAGGAACTCTGGCGACAGATACAATCGGCTATTGAGCAAGGCCGATTAATCTTGGGGCAGTACGCCATGAAGGTTGATACTCAACCATTCCCAAATGTAAACATGGTGGAAGGGTATGACCGGTCAACATGTCGTCAGCTGGATTTCACGTTCAGGATTAACATGGCAGGACGCACATCACGACATCAAGAGGCCGATTCTTGCAATCGCCCCAAAAAGAAGAAAGGGACTATATCACCGAAGAACAGGTCAGGCACGTCAGGAATCAACGACCAGTTTCCTCTCATCTTCTGAGAAAATACCAGTATCAGTATCAACAACGTCTCCAACGCGAGACTGAAGAAGAAGAATACGAGCAGCGCACTGGGAAACGCCTCAGGAAGCGAGAGGATACACGAGATCATTGGCATTGCCCATTCTTCAGATACTGTTGGGATTCTGGTATGAAACTACTACCCACCCTTGAGGATTGCCCAGAGTGCAAGTCCCAGAAGCAAGATGCAAGAAATGCTTCAGTTTTTTAGCGTTTGGGACCAGAGCAGCCCCGCCATAGACAAGCCGAGTCAACACGCACAGGGGGAAATTCAGAAGATGAGGAAGACAAGTATCACCGACCATGCTGGTGCCCTGATGGGCTTAACCGGTCCCAGAAGCGGAGGGTGCAGCGGCTGCGCAGCCTGGAAGAAGCCGAGGCCCAATACTTGGAAACACTGAGGAAAGCGCGATCGGATTTGGCGGAAAAAGTTTACCGCCCCCAAAAAGTAGAGGCCAGTCCTTCCAAAAAGGTATGGCGACCCAAGAAGTCGAAAGCTGATGTGAAGACATCGGCTGATGCACACATGGTGTTTGTTCTCCCTGCAGAGTTTCATGCACCAGGCCATGAGGAGATGCCAGTGGCTCAGCTTGACTTGGGGCCACGACCAGTCATATTCGAGAAGTCCCGAGAGAAGAATTACAGGCACCTGAAGGCTTTATATCTCAAGGGGTACATAAACGGCCAGCCTGTCAGCAGGATGCTAGTCGACACAGGAGCGGCGGTTAACATAATGCCGTATGCAGTGCTGCGCCGGTTGGGGCATTCTGTTGGAGATCTGGTTAAAATCAACATCACGTTAAGCGACTTCAACGGACAGACTTCAGAGGCGCAAGGGGTCCTCAGCGTGGATTTGACGGTAGGAGGCAAGACCATCCCTACGTCGTTTTTTGTTGTCAACAGCAAGGGCTCGTACACCGTTCTGCTTGGGAGAGATTGGATTCATGCCAATTGCTGTATCCCTTCTACAATGCACCAATGTCTGATTCAATGGGATGGAGACGAAGTAGAAGTAGTCCATACGGACGATTCTGTTGAAGTTTCACATGCCGCCATGAGTATCTTGACCGCAGAAGACCAAGAGCCTATCTTAGGGATTAGCTTGGAGGGCTGCGACCGTGTGGAAGCTACAAAAAATGGGGTGAGGCTGGTCTTATCCACTGGCCTTACGGAGTAGATGGGGTGCCAAAGTTAGTTTGCACCAAAGTAATAGGAAAGGCCGATCCCTGCGATCGGCCCCAAAAAATAAGAATTGAGTTGCTTTTATCATCCATGTTACATTGTTATGATGTCCACAAAGAGGTCCGCTCGAGCAGCCAGCCATGTGTTGATTGTAAAGTGGCACAAACTAATGAAAAGAACAAGTCGGCCGGTCCCTGCGACCGGCCGAATCCTTTTACTTTATATTCATCATTTATTTGCAGTATCGACCTAATGGATGAAGGGAAGCTAGGATACAGGTTTACATCTGCTGACGAGCTAGAAGAAGTCGATATTGGTCCTGGGGATAAGCCACGGCCAACATTTATCAGCAGGAAGTTAAATCCAGAGTCGCGAGAGGCAATGATAGTACCGTTGAGAGAATATACGGACTATTTTGCCTGGGATTACACAGAGATGCCCGGGTTGGATAGAAGTATTGTTGAGCATCGACTCCCTCTTAAGCCAGGATTTTGGCCGTTCCAGCAACGAGCACGGCAGATGAAGGCCGAAGTAGTAGAAGAGGTCAAGAAAGAAGTCGAAAAGATGATAGTAGCAGGCTTCATCAGGCCATGCAGGTATGCTGAATGGATTTCCAGTATTGTGCCTGTATAGAAGAAGGATGGCCGGTGGCGGGTCTGCATGGATTTCAGAGACCTCAACAGAGCAACACCAAAGGATGAGTACCCGATGCCAGTTGCGGAAACGTTGATTAATGCAGCTGCTGGTCATAAGATGTTGAGTTTCATGGATGGCAATGCTGGTTATAATCAAATTTTTATGGCTCCAGAGGATATCCACAAGACCGCATTCAGAGTGCCAGGTGCGGTGGGACCACCCACCATAGATTGCAGAAGCAGCAGCAGTAGAGCTCACTGTTCCTTCTCACGTTCCTTAGAACTCTCCCTAAGTTCATCGTACACCGTTGTAACCTAGGTAAACACGGGTCGGTGTCCTGACCTCATTTTCCCCACCAATTTCGCTCACGCACGGAAGTCTCCTGAAGCCACCGTACGCAAACTTTACTCCGGTAAACGGCCAGCAGCGCTAAGTCGACAGCTTGCCCGCCGTCCTTTGCCCTTTCTCGCACAACCATGCCGGGGAGGTTGTCACTGCACCGAGGCTGCAACCTTCTGGCCCCAGTTGTGCCCACTCGCCGTGCTGCCGGCCGTGACGTGACTCGTTGGGCAGCATAGCAAGAAAGACGGACGAGCGAGTCCACGCTCGAACTGTGAGTGTCCACACGAACAGCAACGCACTGGAGATTTTTCCCGGCAAGTACTGCCTTTCCTCCACTATTTAAGCAGACCCACGGCCACCACAGTGCCTCCAATCCACTCGACTGCCACATCCCAGTCGCAGCTACCGTAAGCTGAGCTCAAGCTTCTTCCCCAAACCGAAATCGCTGTCATCGTCGATCTGCTCCTGTGAACCTTTCTCGAACCAACCAAAGGCAAGGTGAACACCACCGGCATCCCCTCTACTTCCCTTGCCTGCTGAATCGTTGATTCCATTGTCTTCCTGAGCCGTCACCGAGCTCTGCCTGCCATGGCCGCCACCCCGATGCAGCAACTATTCCCCATGGCCTCCACCCAAACTGCTGCCTCAAATGGTCAAGCCGTGAACCCCGGAGTCATTTCCCCACTCTCTGGTCGCCCCTCCCCCTTTTCCCAGTGCTAGCCAAAGCTTCCCCGAGCTCATTCATGGCGGACAGAGAAGAAGAACGAACGAATTCTATCATTTTCCCTAGTCTGCGTTGAGGCAAGTTGACCTCACGTGATGGGCCAAGATTAATAGAAACCCACACAACTAAACCAATCAGCCTGCATGCTTCACAACCAGGCCTACCAGATATGAGACCAAGCCCACCTAAGCCCAACCACGTGAAGCAGGCCCGTACTAACATGTTTCCTCTTTATTTTCGTAATTACCAAACCCACTATACTGTTTAGACCATATCTCATTCATCCTAACTCCGATTGACCCGATTCTTCTTCCTAAATTCATATAAAATCAAAATCTATCAAATGAAACCAATGTTTGTATGATGTGCTGATGTTTGTTTGTATGTTTGAATGATTGTTGTTTGCGCATTGCGAATCGGAAACAGAACCCGTGCACGAAGGAAACCCGGAGGAACCGAACAACCCAGAGTTCAACGCAGAGGACTCCTACGCCAGCGAAGGCAAGTCTTATTGACCCCTGCTTGATCATATTGCACCTATTGTGATGAACTACCCGTTACGGCCTCTAGTATAGGTTATTGCATATAATACCAATATTGTGCCGAGTGAATGAGATGAACCTTGTCACTACCTTGATAGCATATTGTTATGATGTCTTGCATGATGATACGTCTTGTTGTTCTTGAATATTCTGAGGTGAACTTGCATATGAGATGAGATGTTGACCGGGGCAATGTTTGGGATAGTGGATGTGTAAGCGGTACCGTGGTGGTAGACTTATGTTCAGGTGCTACCATGGAGGTAGGCTCAAGGTTGTGATTTTGTGGATGGTGTCTGCCCTGGTGAAACCTAAGGACCGAGTTGTTTTTCCATCTCACCTAACCTTTGTTCAGTGCGACCACGCGTTCCGGAATGGGACGGACTTAGCATAATCCCACTGGCTAACCTGGCAGTCGTCGGATGGATGGTATATGGGTGAAGACCGAGAGTGGTCAAGAACCGAGGGTATGTGGGCGGCTAGGCGAGGTTACGCCATGGCTGGGTGTCAGCTATGTCGATACTGTCTCTGGCAGTATCGTGCGTGTGGTTACAGCGTGCTACCTCTGCAGAGTGTATAAACCCATTCAAATGGCCATGTCCTCGGTATAGGACAGATTACGGTATGGACATAACAACTAGAAGACTTATCTGGTGATTTGTTGGCTATTGGTGAGAGGAACCCGAGACATTTGTTACTTGTCATTTTTTTTGTTGCATTTGTCTGTGCATTGATAACTTACTTGATCATTGCATTATTTATCTGCATTAAACCCCCTCCCTTAGGGCGAGGTGGGACTTGCTGAGTACTTTTGTACTCATCCCTGTTGTCGCTATGTTTTTTTTCAGAGGATCCTGACTTTGTTCCAGAAGACAACGAGTAGTCCGTGTCCGCACCCAAGTTTGTGTTTGTGGAGCCATCGTCTTAGCTATCGTGTCGAAGTCATGTGAAGAACTAATATTAGTTTATATGGCGTGGATCATTGTGCTTCTAGTGTCTGTAAGAATCGTGTTGCACTGTACTGGGTAAAGCTTTGTATGACTTTGGTTCCACCTATATAATGTATTGTATCAGAGACTGTTTTCTGGTATATTAATATATTATGACGGACATTGGTCCTCGAGTGCAAAGCAGAAGGGAGCTTGACTGCAAGACTCACCCGTCGAGCAGAGACGAAAGTCAGCCTTAGTGATCCGACGGTGCCGAGTGGAAGGGCCGTCGCTCAACGGATAAAAGTTACTCTAGGGATAACAGGCTGATCAGCACCGATACTTTGGGTCGGGGCGCTTCACAAACATATTTTCAGGGGCGGGTGAGGGTGTGAACCGCCCGTGGAGATGTGTTTGCAAGGGCGGACGCGTTACCTGCCCCTGCAAAAAGTATTTATAGATGCGATAGCAGGGACGGGTATCGCGCCCGCCCCTACAAATGGTGTTTTACCCGCCTCTAAAAATATTTTTTGTAGTAGTGCATGGCACACACCGGCACTATGGCTGACGTGGCCCTAGCCACCACAGCAGGAGGCACCCCGAGCGGCAACCTCAGGCAGCCCTAGCAAGTGGTGGGATCGACAATCAACACCCCAGTCAAGAGGAATAGGAGGGAGATGGCATGGTGGAGAAGAAAACTAGGGGCAAAGCGTTAATTCTCATCACAATCCATGTTATGTACAATCAGCCTGCCATATCAGCGTTATGTGCATACCTGAATACGTATGGAACTGCGGTGAACAATTTAAAAAGTTTGTGGATCCGGAAATGCACTTTCGGAGTTGACGGACTTAAGTGACACACCCTTATAAGTTTGTGGATCCAGAAATGCACTTTCGAAGTTGACCGACCTAAGTGATACATTTTTTTAAATTTAGGGACTGCCAGTGCATTTTACTCTTATTTTTTTCTCTATCTGGACCAAGTTTGACTTAATTTTGTTGCTACTCTCAGCTAGATGCAATAATAAATTCAAGATTATAGCAAATAGCGAAGAGGAAGCTCAGGGAGCAGAAATAGTTTGTGCAGATGTCCAACAAGTTGCCAGAAGACCGGCAATGGTGCCCTTTTTAATCCGCTTGTTCTTACTATCCTTCATAGAAATTGGTCAGCTTAGTGTTCCGAAGCTCATATAGAACACTGCAACTTTGGACCGTTTCTGGCTGGGAGATTTGAACAGTTTGGTGAATTATTTATTCTTAGTTCTTTTGATGAAAATATAATGATGTTCTGATCTTATGCCAGTTCATGAAATGGAATGTTAACTACTTATACACGATGTCACCTTCAATTATTTACCCATTCTGGTTTGCTCCATAATATATTAATATTACCTAGACAAGCCATGCATATAGTTTATTTAGGGTGCAGCACACAGCGCACGCGCGAGTTACATCATCACTTGCGGTGCGGACATTCAGGTAGCAAATAATTTGAGATGGGAAGCAAGAGGCCTCTCCACATAGTTGCTTCATTAACTTAAAGCAGCACTCTGCAAAGCTTCTACCCAAATCCAACTGCATAGGCACTTCCGGAGAACGGGATTTAGTCCCGGTTGGGACGTTGTTTTAGTCCGGGTTTCTCCAACCGGAACTACGAATATGGTCCTTTAGTTCCAGGTCCAGCAAGGCTAAAAGCACCCCTAACCCTGCAATCCGCGGAAATTAAACCTAAGATCTCTTACTTTGCACAGAGCTTCCTTGCCTCCCTATACAATACAGACTCTAGATGGGATGCTTTTGTTTTGAACAAGGACCCTTTAGTCTAGATTGGAGTTATCAACCGGGATAAAAGGACCTTTTAATTCCGATTGGTAACACCAACCCAGACTAAAGGGTCTTACATTAGTGTCTAAAGGACTCTTAGTCTCGGTTATTAACACCAACCGGGACTAAAGGGTAACTTTTAGTCCCGGATGGTGTTACGAATCAGGATGAAAAGGGCTCTGGCATTCATAAAATTTAGACCAAAGACTAATTGGAGTATTAGTCCCAGGTCTAAACTCTACCGAGACAAATGACGAGGGTGGATGTAGGTTTCTCTATTGGCAATGAAAGCATCCCTATGTTCTCATCCTCCCAAAATATGGCCCCAAAACTAATTTCAGATTCTTGGCTCTTGTCTACCTGTACAACTTTTCTGTAGGAAAAAACCATCGGTTATGATCAAGGTGCCAGGCTTCAACTAAGGCATAGCGGATCCAACTAGCAATCAACGTTTTCAACATAAGAGTATAAGACCAATGTTACTCAACATAATCATGAAATAGTATACACATAAATAGCTTAACCAAGTGATAAGACCTAAAGATCAGTCAAATGGTTATTCATAAGGTTTTTTAAAAAGATCATTACAACTGTAAATAACAGCCGCTAAAAGCAAAATAGTTCTCATCATTTTTCATTTAGAAACTCCTTTAGTTTATAGCCAGTTCCTCGGCCAAGAGGCCAAACCTTGGTGAAGAGAACCTAACTTGTTTCTTTCAATAAGCTAGTAACTATGTAGGAAGCATACGAATACGAATTACGCCTACGAGCCTACGCAATGGCATGTTTATTAGTATAAAGCTAAGAACGAGAATAGCCTACTGCCTCCACTCGGAAAAGGTATCCGGTTCCTTTCATCCAAAGAAAATAAGGATACGCAGGAAGATTACTTTTCTGAATAGTGTTTAAGCATTGCTTGTCAAAGATGATAAGTAGTGTTGGGGCAGGGGAATTGGGTTTTTTATTGAATGGAAACGACGATGAATGATGATGGCAACTTGAGCGTGCTCACCCTCCCACGGAGGATTATTTGTGCTCAATCTATGCCTAACTGACTCGATGATATCAAACTAACAAACTAACCCAATAGCTGCTAACAAACCTGGACCTGCTAACCAGTGTTTTAAAGGCAACAAGGCCACCCAAAGCAAGCTGGGTACGCGCAGACGCCTAGGCGTTACTGTTCCTCAAGGAGAACTGGCCGCCCTGACACCTAGGCGACGCCTTTAAAACACTGCTGCTAACTCTGTCGCCTAATCCTGCTGGTTTGGCGTTGAAGATGAAGCTCCCACATCCTTCTTGCGTCACATTTTGTAGTAGGTTCAGCCCACAAAAGCATCCATGACAAATAGCTTCCTTTGTCCGAGCGAATCAAATCACTGTTGACCACCGAGTCATGGAGACTTGGGCAAAGTTGGTAAACAATGTGTATGTGTTGCAGGTTGTGAACATGTCACATGGACAAACCTCTATATTAATGCAGAAGAAGTTACTCCAGCGGTTCAGCGGAAAACCAGAGAAGTGCTTACAAGGTAGAAATAATGGCAATATATGCAGAAAAAATGTACTGGTATGTTAGAGCTAGTACAGAATAACAATGCTGAAGTTGAATCGAAAGGTTGGACAACTGCGAATTAAACATCTGAGAGTTTCCATGAACAAAAGCACTGTCATTGTATTTCCTACCACTGTATATTACAAAGTTGGATAAATACAGAAATAGTTGTGGCCCAGAGATAGCACCACGAAAAAAATTATCATTTTGAAAATCTAGTCCAACAGACTAAAGAAATGCTTAGAAAGGATAACAGCAAGTTGAACAAGCAAGAGCCTGAAATCAGTACATTAGACCCGGATACGCTTTCTCATCTGATGTCTGGACCTACAATAACAGTTACAACCGAATTCCAGATTAGTGACAAAAATATGTAGACAGGAATTACTTTTAGCACTAGCAGTTAGCACTATGCGAAGGTCAAAAAACATGAGGTTAAGTAGCATGACATTGTCAAGGGATGAAAGCAATGCCATGTCATACATAAATGCCAGGACCATTTAGCCTATTTTGTAAATCAGCCTATGTTTTATGATTCCACGGTAGCATGAGTGCATGTGGATTTCACAAAATGTATGCAGCAGAACAAAAAAGATGATAAAGAAACAAACCGGACTGAAAATCAGAACAGAGATCACTTCACAAGGGTATTAAAGAATAATATATCATTGGAAAAAGTCCATTTTACTCCTTTCAACAATTCACTTTGTTCGCTTAACCCCCTGAGCAAAATTTAGGCTCAATTTACTCCCCCAACAATTCCATTTAGTCCAATCTACCCTCTAATGATATTTCTCTTTTTCGTTTCTCCCTGGACGAATTGAATTTTTCAAATTTTGTGAGTGGATAGAGAACATGATGTCATATGTTAAAAAATACATTAAGAATTTTTCATGGTTATTTTCATAATTTGGAAACATTTAACACAAAATTTATCACCTAAATACAATTTTGCATGAAAAATATTCATGAAAAAAATCATAATGTATTTTTCTAGCATAGGGCATCATATTATAAGTTACATTGCAAAATTTAAAAAATTTAAAGTTCAAATTCCACTTGTAAGTGGAGAAATAAAAAAGAGAAATCTCATTAGGGGGTAGATAAATAGTTTGGGGTAGTAACTTGAGCCTAAATTTTGTTTAGGGGGTTAAGTGGACAAAGTGAATTGTTGAGGGGAGTAAAATGGACTTTTTCCTATATCATTTATAATACATTGACTGGTAAAACATTTAAGCAAAAGACAATTGTTTGATCTATGACACCCATTGTCTTTTGCCCATATGTATATGGATGAACACATACCTGAACTTCCTGAGTCAAATTATTACATTTTAATATTTCTGGATATGACTACATAAAACAAGGTATGAACATCCTATATTGCAATATGGGGAATATTGTGCTTCAGATTGTCGATGTTTCACCTGTTATTACTAGAGCTTTTTGTTAAGGAATCAACTCCGTTTAACAGGGACTTCAGTATCTTCCAGTACAGTAAATAAATATAAACTATTCTAATTCTAATATTCTATTTCTATATTCAATCATCCATGTAAATCTATTCTTCTTCCTTTTGTTGTAATACTTTGATCTGTCATTTTACATTTTGTTACAGCCCAGCACTCTATTCTTTCAAACCAAGGACTCACTCATATCCGAATTTTCAGTATTTTCAGTTTTTGACAACATAGCATTAATCCTATGAAAGCCTAAGCTATTGACAACTGTGGCAGCAACCTTCTATAAGGTTTAGTTCAGAAGAATGGAAACACAAATAAGGTTCCACCATCCTCAAAGACCTGACCAGCAGACAATAATTTATGAAACGGAGCTTTGAGATGCCTAATGTATACTCTAAACTAATGTGGTGTGTTACTTCATCCTGTTAGATGATATCATAAACTCTAGTCTAATGACAAAGTACTAATTATGAAATAGAGTGGAATAAAATAGTAGTATATGCATAACTAGTGGCTAGCATTTTATCTCTCTTCAATTATTTTTCTATTCCATATAAGCAAACATCTAACTTGGAGTCATGGTCGCCCTTATAGCTAGCTGATAAATTTTTAAGAGATGTATATATGTTGGGAAATTCTTCACTACATATACTATATATGTTGTAAACACATAGCTTTAAGTTAGGAAACATATGGCTGTTAGGGATTTTACTGGTTAAGATTGGGTTCAAAAGTTTCAAATTAGCTATCAGGGAGACCTGTAAACACATAGCATGAGGAATACAGCCTTGCAATTAGTTTGGACTTGGCTCACAGTCTCATCGCTCTGAATCCCATTCTGTGTTGCTATGCCCTCTTCATTTCCAAAAAACCCATAAGACGTACACGGTGGAGACAATTGTAATATGGGAGTCAAGGCATCAATGCGATGCAATATAAAAAGAGTAATTATGTTGTCAACCTAGAGTCTAGCAAAAATGAAGTTCTTTAGGGAGTCAAGGCATCAGGTTCGATGCATTGTAAAACAGAGAAATTCTGTTGTCAACCTAGAGTCTAGAAAAAAAATGAAGTTCTTTACTACACAGCTTTAAGAAAAACTTGTTTGAACACATGTTTGTAGAAGGAATGATTGCCTGAATACTTAAATAATCATTTGATACATGTTGAGCTTTATTTGATCATACTAGTTTCAAAAATATTGGAACGAATCAGTCACCATTTGAGCTCTGAGATGGCATCATAAAATGACGCAACTTATGGAAGATGTGGCACATTTATGAACATTTGTTACGATGCTAGTTTGACACTGTCTAATCATCACAACACCACATAGAAATGAATTTTTGGTAGCATAACTGGAGGATCTACAGCAGATAAAATACGGATAGGGTTTCCATCAAATAACTTTTGTGATATACAAGCAACAAAAGAGAAAATTTATCGTCATTAAAAAGATAATGATATATCCAAAGTTCGCAAGACAAAATCCTTACCTTCTTGCTATATGTTCTTCAATTACTTTCTCTTCATCTTCAGTAAACATAAACCACTTGTCTTTATTTGCCAGTAACTCATCATCACCATACTCTGACATAAACATGATATTACAAGTTAGTAATGTAATAATCCAGATGCTAAAACAAGTAGATTAAATGTTATTGCACAATAACTTCAAACAAAACCTTGAAGTAATATTGCTGTATTATCACAGTAGCCATCTAGCTTCCAGTATGCTAACCCTTTTTCTACCATCAGAGGCTTGGTCCAAAGACCTCCCTGCTTTGCTATTGCTGCCATATCTGAGAAGCAAAAGATGAAAATTAATACTAACAGCTAGCTCGATTTTTTTACACACTACAGAATAAGATAAACAAAAAGTGTGCGAAACGATGAAATACTGCCCAAAAATGTTTTGCTTGAAAAGTCAAGACAGTCTGTTTAGTAAATTTAAATTGAGAAAATGTGATTGCCAGATAATCTGCACTCTTCTGGTAACTATCAGGCTAAATGACACAAATATATGCAAGTAACATTACAACAAAATAAGAATACAATGGATAATAGACAGATGAAACTCCTCACGATTCATAAATTATCACAATGGGGTAACTGCTTTTACTAAATGTTGTGAATGAAGCACGAAATGAGATCCAAAATAAAGGGGTGCGGGTTGCCCCATGCTTGCTTCAGTTTTAATTTATTACCCATGGAATCAGACTATAATGAAAGAAATTTAAGATCATAGCAAACAAAAATGAAATCTAAATCAATGCTTCTCATGCACTCAAGTTTGCTGTTTCTAATGGCATTTTTCTAGAAAATATAAGGTAGTTCTATTGAAATAAGTGACATTTTTCCATCCTTTTCGCATGACAAATTATGGCCACTGGATCTGCGTTTAGTGGCCCTGAGCTCCCAGTTTAGCACTATTTATTCGCTTGAACCTACGTGCAACCCTCTCTATCAGCTGGCACAGGCTGTCAGACCCACAGTTTTGTTACTTTATCCTTGATTTGAGCCCGGTGAAATATGCTCACTCAGCACAGCATAAATCTATGGAAGCCCATAACCCACTCTAAGCATCGGCACAATGGCATGGCTGGTCTTATGCCCAACATTAAAAATATTATGGTAATGGGTACTGGCATAAGTATAAATAATCCAACAACATATTTTGAATTTTTAGCTCAAGATTTAAAAATGCAGAAAGCCCAAGCAAGTTGTGGCGTGAAAAACCATAAAATAAAAAGTTCAACTAATCAAACAAATGGGGAATCGAGAAAACACATAAAACTAAACAAAATGTGAAGTGGAAAAGTTCCAGATATATCCAATCGTATTGTTCTGACCACTTATGGCTGAACGCTTGACTTCCTGTGCCTCCTTTATTTGGGAAATAAGATCCTTATTTTCTTCACTGGTAAGGGCTGCTGTTTCATTGGGTGAAAGCATTGATTTATCCATGTTGTCCTTTAGCCTGTCCTTTAGCTCTTTTTCCTATGAAACACAAAAAAGTGTTGTAAAATGCTTCAAGGTCATGGTCCTAGAAAGAGAAAAGGCTCTCCAAGCTCAATACCTTTTCTTTCGCGGTGCGGGCTTTTTCTCTGGCAGCATTCATTGGTTCAGCAGCAACATCATTTTGCATGTCAATCCAGTTCCTCAACTTGCTAGAAAAAGTTAAGAAACCATTAATAGAATAACTGATAATATGCTCTCACCATTCTTTTATATATGACTTATTGTGCTAGCACATAAAATTTTATTTGTCCCCCATGACCAATACACATTTAGTTAGGCAGTGATATGCTATGATAGAATAGTCATAGTTCTTATGTTCTATAACATCAAATAATAAAAGAACAATTTCACTTCTGAAACATAAAAAAAGAGAGTGGCAATGAAGTGAATTAATTATTGTAAATGTTGCAAACATTACGTACTCAGTAGAGAGGGTCTCATCGCACAGAAAATTCAGAACACGCAGCTTGCAAGAAGGGCTCAAATTTTTATATCCTGATACTCCCTGATTTAAACAGTCATGAGGCAATTCTTTTGATGTAAATGCTGATTCACTGATATATTTGCCAACATCGACTACCCAAGCATCTCCATCTCTCGTGTAAGCCAGAGGCCTGGGAACAAATATAATATTTTTTATTGACTACATTCAAAACAAAATTGCAAGGAGCTATCAACTTGGAATGTTCTTACTTCTTCCCCTTTTCTTCTTGAATGACCGATAACAATTTTATGTGAAACTCAGCAACAACTGAGGATACCAACCGAAGTTCACGACCTCCAACTACATCTTGAAGAATTCTTTCTGGGTGCTCTTTCCTTATTTGGAAAATCTGTTTGACAACATTTCTTTATCATATTACATAATTTAATGTGTCATGAAAGCATGTGTACATGATAGAGCAAATTGAAATGTTGAACGGAAACAATAAACAAATGTATTTGTTTGGTTATTCATTTCAAATAACAAATGTTTGATTTCTGCATTTTTCCTACATACAGAAAAATAATTAAATCTAAGGTCGAATTGCTCCTGCTATAAAGAAAATCATAATAACATCAGTTCTAAAAAAAAATGTCACTGTACTTTGAATTGTTAGCCAAAAACTTGTCATGGTGTAGCAGGTCGCAGCTACCAAAATACTCAACTATTATTAGTGTTCTAAATATTGCAGTATACTGATGCTATTACAGAAAAGGGTTCTTAGTCACTAGCTCACCATGTAATGATTGCTATAGTGTCCGCAGACAATTGGTGAGGTACAGTAACCAGCTAAATCTACAAAGTTGCGTGCAGCAACTCATCAGTACAAATATATTTTAAGCTTAATATGACAAAGTTCTGAGATGGATGAACAAGTTCTAACACAATGTATGTTTGTCAACAAAAAGACATTAAGAAAAATGCAATTCAAACTATTGTTGACATGAACAAAAGGAAGAATGAACATGCATGACCTCCATCCATCAGCTTCATCGTCTGGTAATTAATGTACCATAAAAAACACGCATATCTTATATTTGCATTAGAATATATCTATGCTGCAGACATATTAAAAATATGAACCAGAATATTGAGGCCACAAATTTGCTACTATACCTTATCCTCTTAAAAGACTCATTGAAACCCCTGTTCCGTGAATAGCTATGCATCCAAGATTGAAATTAAGCAAATAATAGCACAGAATCAAAATCAGATTCTGTTATACATTTCACATACCATGGCACTTCCACCATTTATTGTGTGCTAATATGTACCTTGTCCTAGTGCATTTTCATCATTTTTATAAACGATAACAATTTTCAAATGAACCTAAAGCTATGGCATATCTTTGAGGAAATTCCATCTTTGTGAATCACTGTTTAGTGACTTAAAAACTTGAATGAAGACATTACACGCAGAACTACATGGACACACCACAAATATAGTATACTTAAAATAGAAACTCCAATATCTATACATATATGTATAACTACACGTTTCCAAATTAAAACACTTAAAGTGCATTCTCAAAGCAAAAAATTAGCATACATTACAAACAAATAGAAATATAGATTTTTGGGTCATTCTTTTTCTTCATTAATGAACTTAAACAGGATATCCAAATCCTGGCAACCCAAAAAAATAGTGGCTGGGCTAGGGTGAAGATAGGGTTCAGGTATTTTCTCTGCCGGCTTCATTGAGGTTCCTTCTCAGTTACAATACCGCGGGGTCTGTTTTCCCCCCGGCCAAGTTTTTTTTTAATGAACTTGAACAGGATATCTAAAAAGATGTGCATCTAAACCCAAAACAAGAAACAGACCCTTTAACACAATAATTATTTGCACTTTCATGAACTAACAACATATGTTCAAGTTCTATCTAGGTTGGGCATGTGCCTGGATGTGCACTACCTTGGACAGACCTATTAAACCTAGAATACTCATCTGCCCTATTCAGGGGCGAAGCTCCTAATATGGAATTAATAAGGATTGACATGTCAAAATATGAATAGAACTGCTCGCTTCTGGCAAGAAATTAAGCCTAATAAGCATGGTCAGTTATGCATGACAACTGCACTGCAACAATCTATACGTGAGTTATTCCGAACTAAATTCAGAGGCAAGGAATCAATGCCTCAATGCAACACAACGTGATCCCTGGTTGCGGCAACAACACTCCAGCACAAAGACCTCCCTATCTCCTTAAGATCAGCAGTAAGTTCAAGAAAAGGTTCAGATGTTTCTCTCTCACATCTTGCATCGTCATCCAAATATCCCTTCATGGTTTGCATCCCCGCAAAACACCAATGTCATGCTTAGTGCATCAATTCCTAACTTCTAGCAAATTCTAATGTTTACTATGATTGCGGTTAGCAACGAAAGGTGGACATGCAAAAGCAGCTAAAGAGTTCACGGGACATCAAATCATGGCAATACTCAAACTTTCAGATATCTGAACCCAAATTTGACCATTATGTCTTGCACATGCTATCCAGGTGTTATGAAAACAAGGCATGCACCATTTATTTACTGACTTTGACTACCTCTGCGAATGTGCGGCAGAATTCTAGAAACTGAATTGCAGCCCCAATATCCTCATTGTCGAGCTCTGCACCTGCAATGTTAGTGACCGGAGTACCCCTGGGTAGTGCAATATTATTACTGAGAACATCAGGGTTTTCATTCCTCGGTAATGGTTCATTACTGTCTCCACCATGGGACCTTTCATCAGCAGGATTCTTCTTTACACCATGCTGGAGCTTCCTCCTTTTCTTGATACAGACAGAGGGACGTGCATTGAGATCAACACCTATATTTTCATTCCCTTCACCTCCTGGAACTGTATTGAGATCAATGCCTACACTTTCATCCCGTTTAGCAGCCACCTTATCAGCAGCATCTGTCTCTCGGGACCTCTTTGTGCCCTGATGCTTGTTTGTAACAGTTGTGTCAGCAAAGCATATCAACCAGAATGCAGGATTGCATGGTACAACTGAGAATACAGAGTAAAATAGCAATACCTTGTCACTACCATTCATCTTGAGTATCGCTTGTGTAGCAGCCACCATGTCTGACCCCTTTTCAAGGAGATCATGGACAGAGGTACACCCCGAAGCCTTGGCAATGTGGGCCATTATTCCTGTTGGCATCTCGCCCTTCTTCTTTCTGATCAAACAACGACAAGGCAAATAAGAAAATATAGATTCCCTACCATGACAATTGAACTGAGCACCATCACCCCAAATCATCTATGCTCGCTCACCTGCAGAAGCTGCAGTTACATATGCCCCTGCACTTGGGGCAGATCCAGTTCTCCTTCCCTTCCGCCTCCTCGGCATTCTCACCGTACCTAAGGAAACCAGACCAGGCTAAAGCTGAGAAAGAAATTGTCCACTGAGAATAAATGGAGGGTAACTATTTACCTGTTGAGGAGGCACTTGCGGCAGTACTTGATTGGGCACGGGCCCTTCTTCTTGACCTGCTTGCATGCTACCGCGAAGTCCATTGTCTTCTGGCGGCACTGCAGAAGAGGAAACAATAGCAGAGAAGCCAAACGAGTCAAATCTACGCACCTCAGATAAGAAGTCAAAAGCAGGGGACAACTAGAAGGACGAGCAAGTTAGCTCACCTGGTGGCAGGTCTTGCCATTCTCTGGATCGTAAATCCGGCGGCCAAGAACCCGGACTTTGGGCACCGGGTTGCGCTTCTTAGCATTCACCTCCGGCGCTATCACCTCCAGCGGCTGCGGCTCCAACACCTCAACACTCTCTGGTGATGCGGCCATCTCAAGTGGCCGACGATGAGCTCAGAGAATGGAAAGGGGGAACCTAGGTCGCTGTGGCTCAGATCGCGTTTGGTTGGAGCACTGCAAACGTTAACTTAAATGGTAACAAATCACACCATAAATGTAACAGGAATGGTAGAAAGTAGTGATTGTTTGGTTCAGCCACAGTATCAAATCTCATGGAAGCATTATGTTAATCACGAACATCCGACACGGCGACGCCGCCGAGCTCCCCGTATAACTACCTCTGGTGAACCCCTCACCAGTCACCACTCCTTAAGCCACTTCCCCTTGACACTGCCTTAAAGGCCACAATGGCCGCCACCATGACCTCCATCTGCAGCGCCGCCATGGCAAGGTAGAAAGATTGAGGGGTGGGGATAGGGCTGGACATATCAATGAGGCCTTGCCGATGATGGGGATCTACGACAGTTAGGGAAAGCTGCTCTAGCTGGGCAAGCAGAGGGGTGGGCGGCGGTTGGTGCTGTTCAAGCAAAGGGTCTGTTGAGGAAGACGAGCGTTATAAGAGCCATAACGTTTTGCATTACCAGTCAAGCAGGAGCGGTAACAGACTTGAATAGACCCTGTATCCGATTTCATGTAAGGCTTCGTTTGGCAACCGCGGAGGATAAACCATGGGAGAGCTCAAACACTAGTGGATTGGGTGATCCTCTCACCTCCACCCAATCCCCACCAACCCAGACCTGGTTAATGAATCACTGGCACTACTGTTTTCTGTATTTGGTAACGAGGGAGTTTTGGAACCAAGGATAAGTATGCTTTTAACTAATCACCAACAGCCTCCAGAACGTAAGCTCCCTGAACACCCAGAACATGCAGTTCCATATCCGTACGTGTTCCAATTGCAGAACGTGCAGATGTGATGTTCAGAACACATGTTCAGTTCCAATCGCAAATAACAAAATGATGTACACATGTTCAAATTGCAATTCCATATCAGTAGAAAAATTAATACCCAAGCATAATGTCTGGCTCAGTACAAACATGACGTGCAGCTGAGCTCCCCAACCCGTATTGCCCAATAAAGTACAATCTTCCGGAATCCATATCAGTACAAAAATTGTCCGAACAAAACTCCCCATGAGCAAGAATAGACTAGCAGTAACAATACACTAACATCACATCTGATGAGCAACTAGGCGATCACCCAAAGGCAAAAATGAAAGTGAAATAATGCATGATAATTAAAAAAATTCAGTGATACTAGTTCAGTAAGATAAACAATATTCAGTGACTCATGGTGGATCAAAAGCTTTCACAATTGCAGACCTTTACTGAACTTTCATTATTAAAATTTTGAATCTTGATGAGACACATGCACGACAACAGGAATATGGCTATACAGTAAAGCAATTATCGCCAAACAATCCAGATAAGCTAGGACTTCATAGAGCAATGTTGTCAGTGTCTAACTGAATATTCAAATGGGATGATATCGAGCCATCTCAAGCAGCTACAGAAGACTAGAAATTAGAGGATACGTGAACAGAACAGTATTCAGTATCCAGTGAACAAAACAGTATTCAGTGACTTCAAAATAAATTGGACCAGAACAGTATTCAGTTAAAAATAAACTTATGTTGCTAACCTAGCCAAAATATTGGAATTAGAGGATATGCGATCAAATGGAAGTGCGAGCAGCACCTTCATTAGAAGAATCACTAAGAAACCACAAGAAACGGAAGTGCTACAGCACCTACATTTGCAAATTACAGCTTTTCACTAGTAATTGCACCTACAAATCTGTAGTTTAACTATCCCAAAAGAAATGTCATAGATTCTGTCAGACCTTGCAATACAGAACACAAAACCATACTTAAGCACTTTGCAATAGCTCCTAAAATCTGCAGGTACCATGTACTTTGCAATAGCTCACCTTTTGTGGTTCCAAAATTGAGATTTTCAAACAAGACGTTGTTCATCAATATGATATCCTTCTGGACTGTCTGGCGATGAGGACACCTGGTGCAGCCGCTGCCCCTGGAACAGAACATTATTCATTATTCAGTTAAAAATAAGCTTCATAAGTTTCTAGGAGCTCCTATTTAGATGCGTACTAAGAAACCACAAGAATAAGGTGGAAAAAATGACAAGCAGTATTAGCAAAATCACAAGAATAAGATGGGGGAAAAAAGACAAGCAGTATCAGCAAAATCACAAGAATAAGGTGGGAAAAAAGGACAAGCAGTATCAGCAAAATAAGGTACAAATATGTTAGACAATTGCTGATCCCAACACCAACAAACAAAGAACTTAAGTCGAGCTTAATGCAATGCTCTTGAAGTCCAGATTAAGTGACATTTACCCCCAAAAGGGGAGAGAATCCTTATCTGGACTGTTAGTCAGAACACAGTTGAGACAACAGAAAATAGATAGGCATGATTCTGAACTGTAAATAGATAGGCATTCAAATATGATATCAGTGATGAAGTAATTAAGCGAGCACGAACCATGAAGTAGCTCATCAATTTGATCGGCACAATTTACACACAGGGGAATTTCAGAGAACATTGTGTGCTTGTGATTTTCATGCTACTAGTAGCAGCCATGATAACAAAAACTACATGATGCCCAAGCACAACTAGCAATAGATAAAAGCCCCTAAAATCTGCAGGTACCACTGGTGTGGCCGCTGACCTGGAGAAGAAAAGCAACAAGAACGGATTTGACACCAGCAAGAAAGCCCTTCTCGTGGATCTGGCACAGGAGCATGGGATTTAACCCTAGAAGAAAGGGAGGAGGAGGGAAAAGGGAGGGGAAGGAGGAGAGGAAAGGTGCACCTGGAGGAGCCGCTACCATCAGAATCGAGGCCGCTGCCGCTGCCGTCTATCTCGAACCCTAGCAAGAAAAACAGGGGATGGGAAGGAGGAGAATGGGGAGAGGATGAGGCGGAGGAGGGGATAGTGGAGGGGAGCTCGAGGAGGCCTACCTGGATCCGCCCCGCCGTCGTCGGAGTAAATGGCACCGGAGAGCGCGGGCGGCCTTTGCGGGAGCGCAGCGCGAAGCGACGCAGCGGAAAAAAATTGGGTGGGGACGGTTCCTCACCGCCTTCGATTCCTGCCACGTGGCTGCAGAGCGGAACCGACGTCTCCTGCTCGAGCTGGCGATCCTCCCGTGGAAAGGCTTCAGCAACTCGGCTCTGTCCAACAGCCAGCACCACGGATGGCAACGGATAAACTATCCGCGGATATCGACTCCGGATATCCATACCCACGACCTAAAAACTATACCCGAACCCATACCCATTAGCCGCAACGGATAGCAAAACGTACCCACATCCGTTACCCGCGGGTAACGGATATCCGCGGATATATCCATTTATCCGCGGAGGAGAGGGGCAGCGGGCGGCGGACGGCACAGGGAGGAGGGGGAAGGGAGAGGGGCGGCGGGTGGCACAGGGAGGAGGGGAAGGGAGAGGGGCGGCGGCGGCACAGGGAGGAGGGGGAAGGGAGAGGGGCGGCGGCGCTAAGCCCGAGCGAGGCGGCGCACAGGCCGGAGGAGGAGGAGAGGGGCGGCGGCCGGTGGAGGGCAGGTGGAGGGGCGGGCGGATGGCCGGCGGAGGGGCCGGCGGAGGGGCGGCCGGAGGATGGGGGCGGCCGGCGGATAGCTTGGTGACAGGGGTTGGGGGCTGGCGGCTGGCGGCTTGGGGCTTGGGCGGCTGGGCGCTGGGAAGCGAAACCCTAAATTCGTGTATATATATAAGGGTACTTGGGCCCACATGTCAGCGGGTCTTGCGGGTTTGCGGGTTCGGGTATCATCTTTTCATACCCATTAGAAAATATCCGGGGGTTTAGAGTTGTACCCGCGTCCGTACCCGCGGGCACAGATCCAGACCCGTATCCGCGCCCACCGGGTACGGTATCCGCGGGTACACGGGTATTTCCTACCCGTTGCCATCCCTAGCCAGCACAGCGTGCGGCTCGGCTCCAGCCATATATCCTCTCACTGGCATAGTTTTCCATAAGGCATGAGGCCGTGGGCAGCCCATGGAAAGTTATTTTCGCCAGCACAGCACGGCACGAGGTTAATCGGATCTGAGCCAGCCCGGCTCGTGCCTCGTGCCGTGCTTGGCCGAGACCTCAACACGTGGGTCGACCCGGCACAGCATGATTAGCTATCAGTCCAATATGGCATGTAATTTCATCCCATCAAACCAAATCTCTACCACCGTCCCACATATATATATATTCATCCTTCAAACCCTCACTTCCCATCTCCCCTCTCCTGACTCCTGCGACGACATAGGTGGCACTCGACCCTTCTCCTCCCCGGCGATGTCGGCGCCCGGCCGCCCGAAGCCCCGGACCTCCTTCCCTCCCTCGCGGCGGCGCGGTGCGGCCTTCCTGCTCTCCGCCGCTCCTCCCACCCGCACCTCCTATCGTGCCCGCGCGTCGGCAGCGGCGCCCGCAGCTGCTCCCTTCCTTAGCGGGTTCGGACGATGCCCAGACCCCCTCCCTTTCCACTGGCGCCCACCCCTCCTCCCTTCTTCGAGGCTCCAAGCGGCGATGCGACGGCAATGGTGCGGTGGCGTGGCCGGCATCCGCCCCCAACAACGGCGGCATGGCGAGATCTGCTTATCTTCCCCCCACCACGTGTCGCATGCTTACGCGGGCCAATCGGACCGATGGGCCGGCACGGCACGGCTAAGACTCACCCGGGCCGATGTCTCAACCCATGGTGTGGCACGGCATGGCCATTTAGTTGTCGTGCCTTGACGGGCCATGCCTAAATAGGTTCGTGCCGGGCCGCCCATTTGGCCATTTATACTCATTACCGCCTACGTCGTTTGCCGTCGCACCCACCCTCGTCCGCCGGCCCATGTGCGCCCCATTGTGCTCCGCCATCTCCCTCATCCGCCGGTGCTCCGTGCAACTGGGTACCTGATGTCCCGATGGCCGGCAAGGTTACGGGTGGGCCTCACAGAGACGCGGTGCCGGGAGCCAAACAAGCAACAAGCAATAGTGCTGAAGGCTAGAACCACCGTCACGCGTTGTGCGGCCGTGCCTTGCACGGCTTCGCCGGCTTGAGAGAGTGGTGGCGTGGTGCCGCTACGTACGGCCTGCAGGATATGCCAAGACGTGTGCAAGCAGTAAAGCAGGCCACATCAATTCATGTCCAGCTTCTAGTCCTGATTTCCATAATACTCTATTCTTTATACTTAGATTGATTAGTGTAATATATTCTGACGTGTTTGTGTGTGCTAGTGATGACCTATTCTGCCGAATCCTAGCTTCTAACTTTATGAGTGATGATGCATGTAATTTTACTTCTGCTTTCAGTTTTGACTATCACTGCTTAAAAAACAATCTTTCATCCTCCTCATTTGTCCCAGTCAGTTTTGGACCCGCGATTAATGAAAGCATTAGTTCCGAATCCAACGGTTAGGAGCATGTCGGGAGGGTGAGGGACATTTAGTCCCGGTTGGAGCCTGGCCCATTTGTCCCGGCCGGAGCCACTAACCGGGACAAATGAGTGACTTTAGTCCCGGTTGGTGGCTCCAACCGGGACTAAATTCCCCAGACCCTTTTATCCCCTTCTTCCTCTCCTGTCCGAGCCATTTCTCCATTCATTTTCTTTCTGTTCTTGGCTCTCGGGTGAGGGGAGGTCATGCCAATTTTCTCCATGATTTGTGAAGGCTTTTGATTCATCTATCCATCCAATGGTTTAAAGGTTAGAAACTTCATCATCTCATCTTCCATTGCTATTGTAGCTCGTTTGATGGTTTAAAAATAGAGATTTTGAGGTTTTTTAGATTGGAAAAAATGTTGGAGGTTTTTTTGATTTAGACACCATTTGAGCTCAAATTACTTAAGGTTTGCATAGAACAGAATGTTATTTTTTGACTGGGAGTATATACATAGAGAGAGAGGAATATGATTTAAAAAAAATATGTATATAAAAATGAGTATAGTAGGATTTTTTTATTTTTAGAATCAGAGCATGTATATATGACCATATGTGGATTTGAATGTGAAATGTGAAATGTGTGAATGTGAAATTTCAAATTGGATGTTTATGTGCAACGTGAAATGTCAAATTGAATAATTATTGAAAGTGAAAAAAATGTATACTTGATACTATACTATGAATGAATTATTTTGACACTCTAACGATGTATTTATTCAGGCTCACATTGCAACCGTCGATAAGTAAAAGAAAATCTTTGTTTCGGAATATGTATCTGTCAATAATCTTAACCATGCGCTGATGATATTGCCATTCGGGACCAACATGATATTTGCGACATGGTGCGGTATAAGGATATGATGAAGGAGTACGGCCTTGGTCCCAATGAAGAAATCCTCACCTTTGAGCAAGGTGAGGATATCACCATTTGGACCAAGGTTGTACTCCTTCATCACGTCCCTATACCGCGCAGTATCGTGGGTATCAATGTTGGTCCCGAATGGTAGTGTCATCATTGTATGGTCAAGGTTAACGATAATACATGTTCTGAACCAAAGATTTTTTCATCTCGATGATTTGTGCATATAGAGCTTGAAACAATGTTGTGAATTTTGATTGCATCCCATATGGCGTGGGATGATGAGTGTTCGCCTCAAACTGAAACCGAAGAGTGTCAAAATAATTAGTGTTCGCCTCTAAAAATTTATTCAGTTTTTTATATTTATTTGATAAGAGTAGTGAGATTAGTTTTATTTTTGAAAATATTGTAGTTGAGTGCTTCACCCAACATGATGAGTAATTAATGTTTAATCCATAAAATGGCTTTGCAACATGATGCATTGGAGCGTTGTACGTCCGCTCAGGCGTCGATACGCAATCATTTGAAGCGCACTGAACATTCCCTTGAGTTCCGCACTGAAGAGCATCTTGGACTTGTTAGCGGTCGTATTCATCATTAGATTAAGAAAGCATTTCATTGCCTCGCGCTTGGAAATGCAAGTTGCAAATTTGAGCATAATTTGATGTCGAGTTGCATGGTACGGATGATGATTGCGAGTTAATGGCTCGATGTAAATTAAGGCGCGAAGCGTCGGGGATGGCAGAAATTGACCGTTCGGTGTCGAGAGTTGGCGCGGTGGTTCACGAGGCATCAGTCAAAAGGTCTCGTGAGTAGTTTGTATTAGCGTGTAGCTTATTTGGTATTTTAGACTTTTTAATTAATCATGTTGTGTAATGGATCATGTGGACCTTTAATTATTATTCATATTGTGTGATGGATATTTTGGACCTTTTAATTATTCATGTTATTGTAATTATGAGAATTTATTCATTTATTACATTTATTTGATATGTGTAAAAAAAATTAATATTTTAGATGTTTTAATTAATCATGTTGTGTAATTGTTCATGTTATGTAAAATACCATATCGTGCAGTGCAGATGGACCAACAATGACAATGGATGTGCAGTGCTGACCGACATTCCAAGAAGGTCATTGATGGCCTCCATTATTTTTTTGATGTGGCCGAGGCAAACAAGCGGAATGGTTTCACGTGCTGCCCGTGCATCCATTGCCAGAACAAGAAGAATTACTCCTTTTCAAGGACCCTTCAAAGCCATATTTTTGCTATCGGATTTGGTGAATTACTGAAACTTTTTTTAAAAAATGCTTCCTTAGAATAACGAGTTGCCTGCCACAACATACAAAGCAAAACAATTTGTTTGCCCTCTACATTTGGAGGTACAGAAGATACACGCATGTCCCAATGATTGTATCCTGTACCGCGGTGATGAGTACGAGAATTTGGATGCATACCCCGTATGTGGTGCATTGAGGTATAAGATCAGGAGAGACAACCCTGGAGAAGTCGAGGGGGAGCGTCCTAGAAAGAGAGTTCCTACCAAGATCATATGGTACTCTCTTATAATACCACGTTCGAAGCGTCTATTTAGGAACAAAGATCATGCTAAGTTGATGCGATGGCACAAAAAAGAACGAAAGCAAGACACAATGTTGAGACACCCGGCTCCCTTTGGACAAAAATAGATAGAACTTACCCAGGCTTTGCACTGGATGTGAGGAACATAAGGTTCGCTTTGACACACCATCAGCGTAAGATTCGGGCCGCCACACCGGTACAGCCGTCGACGACGTCGGGCGCCCTCTACCTCCTCTAGCGTCCCCCCGTCAGCCCTCTTTGCCTCCTCATCCTCGTTGCCTACACAACCGCCATTGCCGCCACCGCCTCCCGTCATCCTCCGCACCGCATCAGGTCCGGCTGCTGCCGCCACGCCGCCGCTCGGGCCTCCTCTGGCAGCTGCGCACCGGAATGCCCCTCCTCAGCTCCGTGCCCCTCCTTCGGCAGCTGCACCTCGCCGTGCCCCTCCTCCAGCAGCTGCGTCGCCCCCTGCATGCGCGTGTGCTGTGCATGTGTGCATTGTGTTAGGTTAGTTGTTTGAATTATTTTTGTACTTTGTATGTTAAGTTGTATGTTGGTAGATTTATATCATGAAACTAGCTATTTTTATTTGGTTTAAATGTTTAATTGGTTAGTTTGTTAGTAGAATTAATTACTTAGTTTTATTTGGTTTAATTTGTTAGAAAAATTAAATGGCTCGTAAGCAAAATCATAAAGATTTAACAAAAGATCAATTTTTGTTGGTTATTATTGAAGTCTCTAATGTGTGTGTGTGTATATATATAAAGTCAAGTACTTAGTATTTTTTTTTGCAAAGTCAATTACTTAGAGTTCTTTGAAAAAGTTATTATATATACATGTAGATTTGTAGTTTGCGTTATTTTTGTAGACTTGCTAGTGACTTTAGTTACAAGACATAGTTCTTGAAAATTTAATGTATATGCATCATGAATTTAATGACTACAAAATATTTTAGAAATTTGTACATTTATTTTAATGACTAGAGAAATTTCTAGAAAATTTGTATAGTGTCTATTGTGATTAGATTAATTTGTAGAAAATTGATAGTGACCTCAATGACTAGATTAAATTCTTAAAAATTTCATGTATATTTATTTTAGTGTATATTTCTAGAAATTTTATGTATAAGTGCTTAGAAATTGTATAGGGCTGATATTTAGCGTTATTTTTCGTAGCTAACCCTAAAGTCTATAGTTACTTACATATAAGTCTTTAGAAATTTTATAGGGCTGATCCTTACCGTTATTTTACATAACTAAATCTGGAGAAGTCTATTGTTAATTATGTAGAAGTACTTAGAAATTGTGTAGTTACTCGGTGTTAATTATTTTATATAAATTCTTAAATTTTTTATTTGTATTCTATTACTAGTTAAGATGGACTGGAGAGAGGATGAAGTTGGTAATCAGTTTCTAATACCGATGGTAATGTAGAAGAAGAAGAAGCCGGTGTTGATGCTCATCATCATGTCAAAGAAGAAGAAGCAGATGATGATGATGATGCCAGCAATACCAACATATACCTCAATATGTCCGGTGACGGGATTGAGCAATTCGATGATGGTTTTGATCAACAAACCGAGAATGTATATATCGAACATTTCATTCTTCTATATGTATATAATATGAAATAGGATAGACAATGACTATTATTGAGCATGAATAATAATATATCTTTTATTTGTAGCTCTCGGCATCAGAGAAGCATAAAAGAGGCAAATGAGGCCCGACCAGAAAATCGGAAGGGCGATACATTATAACAGAAGTGGCACATGATGGCGAATCCATGACTCCTGCCAATGCTGCAGGGAAATACATAAGAGAATGTGGACATCTTGTGAGGGACCATATCCCGATCAGCTTTAGGTTGTGGAAATCCAATAATGCAAACGAGTAAAGTGTAGCGGTGCCTCAAAGAGATAAGGAACAACTTTGGCGTGAATTAAAGAATAATTTCGCACTCCTACCAGAGTGTAATTAGTTAAGGACTGGACTTTCAGGAAGATGGCCACACAATTTCAGACCTTCGAGAAGAATTTGGTTAAGGATTATATCAAGCAAGGGAAAACGCCAACATCTACAAGAGCGCTTGAAAAAAAGAAGGACCACTGGGATGCATTTGTGGCATATAAGTGTTTTGAGCTTGGTACTCAGTGGGTGCAAAGAAACAAAGAAAATGCATCGAAGAAATCACCACACTCTAGGGCAAGGTGGCTACAAGGTTGCAATCCCGAAATGGGAGAAGATGGAGCAAGATTTGCTTGCTAGAGGTATCACACCTACAACCATCAACTAGCCTAAATATTCAAGGAATTGGTTTATAGTCATGGCGGAACCTTGAACCCAGAGAATGGCGAGTGCATTTTTTGCGAAAGAATTCAGCGAGGAGCCATTAGATTACAGGAGACCATGGAAGCAGTTGCCAGGGAATATTCTAGCCTGATAGAGAAAAAAGATGAGCTGACTTATGCTTTTGAGAATCCAGAATATCTTGGTCGAACACGAGGCAAAGGCGTGATTCCGTGGAAATATGGGTTCAGCCGGTACATCGACTCTTACAGAAGCCAACAAAGAAGGAAGAATAAGGAGCAAGTGCGCTTGAGAAGGCTCGAAGAATAGTTGTTATCTAATGATGCCAGAATGGCGGATGAAGTGAAACGACAAGTTGGCATAGCAATGAGTCAGCAGCAGCAATCACAACTGGCTTCGGTGCCTAATGTCAAGGAAGCTAATGTGTCCCAACGAAGAAGCAGTTGCGCTTCCACAGAGCTCCCTATTGATAACGTAGTTGAAACTGGCCAGCAGCGCTATCCTGTGGCTATCCTATGGGTAATATCACTCAACGGACACCTTGTGTGCTGCAAAGTAAACACAAGGGCATAATCTTCACGGTTGGCTACGATACTGTTGCTCCAACCCAACTAGGAGACGTCTACCATGGACAACCGATTCCTGTTGGATACACTAAACTAGGTGTGGAGAGGTGTGCCAGGATTATGAGATGCTCTAGCTCGACATTCTTGGAGGTGACAGGGAGATGACACTAGCACATGCCATTCATGGTTGGATACTATGAGAGGTGTGCGGAGAGGGTCCTGGTATGAACCGCCTCAAACCAAACTGAAAATGGCTTGGGGGTTTCAAGTTTGCTGATGGAGAGAGTGTGCGTTGCGCAAAAAGTAGGCGGTGAAGCGTAGCTTTGATTTGTGGGTGATTTGTCGATGAAGCCGACTAGCCGGATCTGATTCTGACTAGTTATTAATTGTGCGGAGCTAGTCGCCGAGTAGTTAAGGACTCATCCCCGACTAGTTTCTAGTTAAGATGAGTAGTTGAAGTAATCGCTGGCGCTGTCGATTTGTCGAAGCGGTCTTAGCTGCGGCGCGAGCCGAGTAATCGAGGTTGTTGTGGCAGAACCAACTCGAATTACACCGGCTCAAGTACGCGAGTCCACTTCTGCGGGCTCCAACGTGCTTCAAACGGTATAATCCCTTGGCCTGTCGGGTAACGTCCCGATAAACCACCGAATGTAGGATCAAACAAGGTACCCCGCACGAAGGCGAGTCCAGAGATACAAAATGCCATTACATTTTACATCACAGGCAGATATATTACAGGAGTGTTCCAAAAAGTGACATAAATTTTCCCACCTGAGGGAATTTATTACAAAACAACTATAAGTTTTAAGTCATGCAGCGGAGTTTAAAGTACGGCATGGTACACATCGTCAGTGCAGATGTCATGCTCGCCCTTGCATGACATCACTCGGAAGGGTCTGCGTTGGCCGGGGACGGGTCCCACTCCACGGACCAACCATCAGGCAGAGGGTAGGGCCACGGTACAGGCAGAGCTGAGTCATCAGAAGGATTACCTGAACAAAGTTACAAGGCAAGACTGAGTATTCCAATACTCAGCAAGGCTTACCCGGTCATGGTATACACCGCCATGTAACTAGACTTATGAAGGCTTTTCAGGTTTTGGTTAGGGTTTTTAGCTGAAAAGCAACAAAGAGTAGGTCCTTAATTTCAACTTTTAGCTTTCAAGTTCTATGTGATTATCCATTCTAGATAAGCACCTATAACTAATCAAGCATGGTAGAATTATTAGCCAATCATCATCTTTGATATCATACAGTTTCTCTTGTTACTCTATGTGACAAAGGGATCAAGCAGTCTCAATCTCCGCGAGAAACGGACGATTCCGAATCGAATTTCAACCTTGCAAGGATAAACCTAACTCACACGCTTGGAACACCAAAGGGTCGTTCCGAAGCAACCGTTTGCTTTTCATTCCGACTCGTGGACAGGTCCACCACAAGCGACTGTAGGACCATATGCACTTCCAAAGTGCAGGACGTACGCCTGTAGCGCGACTACATGTCCGTACTCCTGGTTGCCCAGCAACACGTATTCCTACACGTCGAATCAAGTAACCAGAAGAAGCAAATACGAGTGATGGGAGGTATGTCCACTCCTCGGGCCGATCGGTTACTAGGCTTGCGGCTTACCCAAAACTCACGGCATGTGGTTAGTACTTTCAAACGCTTAACCCCGATCACCACACATCGCGACCTTATCAAAATTCAACAACACAGACGGGGTATCATCTCAACCATGATACCTCACAAAACTCCCGTCCGTCATCCTTATAGTGACTGCAGGTATGTAAACATTACATCTCTTATAAAGCTCGCGAGTGACAGGCAATCACTCGACTTTTACCGGTCCTATTAGCATAGCAGCTATTCGGACTCAAATTCTAGGATTCAGTACATCGGTTCCTGGAATTATGCAACTAGGGTTCCAAGCAATTCCTAAGGACTTAATGTATAAAATTACACAAATAGCTATAGGTTGCAGTGTATTTAAAATAGTGGGTTATGTCCGGAGCTTGCCTTCTTGTGTAGGGTTGGGGGCAGTAGTGTCAGGGTTTTCCGAACTTTGGTTCGGAGCTTCAGTAAGACTTTCGACGGCATCTCCGGAGTCTGCAGGAATTTCCTCGGCTTGGTCCGCGATCAGCTCGTAATCACCGTCGGCAAGAGTAGTCAGGTCTACATGATATGCAAGGATATAAAATTAAGGAATGCATACTCTTTTACTTTATTTCAAGAGAAGCTGCAATCCAAGAGGCTAACACTCAAGAACTTATGGCACAAAAAGGGATCCTAATTTTGAATCATCATTTATATTCAACTTATTACTAGAGCATTGATTTAATTGAAAACAAGAATTAAAATATTTCAAGTTTAGATTCAAATTCAATTTGAATGTAAGCCTGGGGTAAATAAAGTTATAAAGTTTTGAAAATTTAAACATAGATCAATTGCATACTTAATAGATTATGACAAAGAGATCTAATTAATTAAGCTTTAATGGATATGCTTAGCTAATTCTATTATAAAACAAATTGAAATGTCCAAATTTTAAAAGAACTCAAGCTACAAAACTATATTAGGTTTGAAAATCTTACACTAGTTCAGATACAACTTATAGGAATTGTGTACCAAAAATCAGGATTAACAAAGTCAATATGGAGGAGCTATGCATATTAAACTCCCTTATCTTAGATTTAAAATAGATTCAAAAATATTTAGTTTCATACCAGACTTACTTAATAGAAGTTGTAGAGTTTAAAATCTAGTTTCTAACAAAATTGGTTTGATAATTTTTGGAATTTCCTACAATTTTCTATCAATTTTACAAGTTAACTACATAGATCACATAAAATAACAAAAGCATTTACACAGAGGTCCTTAGCATCACTATTTCACTGAGTCACGGGCCTTGCAGAAAACCCCTTGGGTTTTCAGTCCTTCTAACCCGAGGTCCTTGACCGGCAACAGAAGAAGGGCAGAGAGGGGACGGCCGTGTTCCGGCGAGGAGGTCACCGGCGGCGAGGTCCGAGGGGAGGGGAGAAACTCAAGAGCTCATGGCGGTTTGAACGCACCACGTGTCGAGGACTGTAGTGGTCAGAAAAGCGGATCCCGACGAGAACCCGAGGTGGCGGCGGAGGGTCACTGTCGACGGCAAGGTTCCGGTGACCGGCGTCGGTGGAGGGGTGGTGCACTAGCTTCAGCGGGTCGTGGGGAAGCTGTTGACGCAAACAATTGGCAGTGTATGCGTCGGATCAGAGGCAATCGACGAGGACAGCGGCGGCGGCGGCGAGGATGAATGCTGGCGAGCGTTGGGAGAACGTTGCAGGGCACTAGAGACTCCACGAAGTAGTCGTAGAGCTCCGGGGTGATGATGTGGTGCTGGCTAGGGCGTCGTGGGGGTGTGGGGATGCTCGGATTGGGCTGCCCACGATGGGGCCGAAGGCGGCGACGACGACGCTTGTCGGAGATGAAGCTCCGGCTGTAATTGGAGGGCAACAGGGGGTCGACGAGTATGAGTGAGCAACGGGAAAGCTTGCACGGGGGTTGGTTGGGGCAGAAGATGCCTGGTGGTGGCTGCCCACGGCAATGCCGTGTGTTGCCGGAGCGGGAGAAGAAAGGCGGCGGTGGAATGTGGGTCAGGTGCTCGAGAATTGATAAAAAGTCTGGAGAAATGGGATGTAGAGGTTGGTGTGGTGCTGTTGCGCGCGAAAGACAGAAGGTTAAGGCTCCGTGCTGAGCTTTCTTCGGTGACGATGCGGTGGCGGCCGGCAAGTGCCCGGGGGAAGCCGTGGCGCGCGCGGGGCCGGACAGCGAGGAAAGGCTACGGCGGCGGCCAGGTGTAGGGTGACGCGTGGGGAGAGGGCAAGCAGGAGCTGAACGGGGGCGAGGGTAGGGCAGCGGCCAGGGGGAAGGTCCTGCGCCGGCAGCAGAGCGGGAAGCAGAGGGAGCAGAGGGTGTGCAGACGTAGAAGAAGAGGGGAAAGTCCAAGGACTGATTTGGAAAACTTAGAAAGTTCAGGGGTCTCTTAGTAAACTAAAAATTCTCACTGATCTAAAGATCAAATAAGGAAAAGTCCAAAATAAAAGTTGTAGAGTTTTTCGAGCTCTACATTTTAGCTTTAGGGCTCAAATTCAAAAACTCAAAGTTTGCCGCATTACTTGTTAAATTTTGAACAAGGTAAAATTTTGAATTACCCTTGTCCTTACCAAGGAAATTTGATCAAACTTTGATATATTTGCAAATATTTAAGAAATTTCATGATGACTAGTACTTTTACAAGTAGGCCCTTAGGTAAACATGAAAGTTACTTTTATTCCACAGTTATTTTGCACAAAAGACCCTATGGCTTATGTTTATTTACAAATAGGCCCCTTACACTTACTTAAGGGCTTATTTTCCTTATGACAACATACATTTAGCACCTAACATTATATTTCTCCTAGGTTTCAAGGCTACCTTCCAACCCACCCATCATACACTTAAAGGCCTATATTGTATAGAAATTACAAATACACCCTTAGCCCTTTGTACTACCCATACCAAACATGCCTACTTCACACTAGAGTTTAGAGCCTACATCCCTTATTACCTGGATGTGACAGTTGTCACTGCAGCGCATCGATGTTGTGACACTTTTATCGCCATAATTTAGCTGGGCCAGAAGAGGGGCCGTGAGCAAGATGGGCTTAAAGGATAATTGTAATGGGCTTGCGAACCGGCCCCTGCGCGGGCAGTTTAGGGCCAGATTGGCCATGTATCTAGTTTAAATTAGTTTAGATATAGATAGTCAGGATTCGTATCGTAGTTGATCAGGATCGGTTAAGAGAGGTAAGTCTCCGGACTATAAATATGTATCCTAGGTTATTGAAAGAACAACAACAAGCATTCACAAACAACTCTCAGCGCATCGCCACCCCTGTTTTAGGGTTTCTCTCGGGTAAGTGCCATGTAGCCCCAATCACGCTTCGCATGATCGGGGCAGCATCATTCCTACCTATTTATCTTTGTGTTTCTCGTGCTGAAGCGTTGTTGATGGCGAGTAACACTAA
Organism: Panicum hallii; assembly: GCF_002211085.1. Classification (NCBI taxonomy): domain Eukaryota; kingdom Viridiplantae; phylum Streptophyta; class Magnoliopsida; order Poales; family Poaceae; genus Panicum; species Panicum hallii. Next base: position 14,789,437 of record NC_038042.1, on the reverse strand, counting down.
TTACCTTAGCGCTTACAGGGATGCATCGGCTTTTATATTGTATTCATGCATTGCTTGTTACCTGTAAACATTTAGCTGTCCTCGTGCCCGATCTCAGGTGTAAGGGCAGCACCTTGCTCTGTTTCGATTAGTAGATCCAATCTGTTATGGTTAGTCTTTATTCATTAAAGATTTGGTTTTAAGATCTACATGATTAGGCCCTTCAAACGAGTTAAATGATCCGGCAATACTTTTGATGCTTTGCATTAATCTAAACAGGGATTGTTCCGGAAATCGGCTTTCTATTGGTTTTTAGGTCTGTGTTTAGGTTGCTATTTTGTCATCTTTCGTATTGTTAGGCTTAACTACGCGTAGGATGTTCCGGTTATGTGGTGAGAGCTTTAACCGTTATAGATTGAATTAGCTTATTGATTACAGAGCAAGTTTATATTAGTATCAGATATATACACTTTGTTTAGATATACAGATCCGATCTGATACTAGGAGACAATCGGCTCTTTACAACGATATCAGGGATCACCCGATGAGCCGATCACGGCTGGGGTTAACGTTTAAACGTGTCTGTGCATGCAGGAAACTAACTGAAACCACATCTACACCTTCCTGATCAGGTACAAGGTCAGGTGGCACGCCTAGCAAACCCAGACGCCAGGTCATGTGCTAGATCCTGGGCCGTTGACCGAGGGACCGGGGCACACCAGTAGTCCCGGGAGCCTCCCGGCTCCTTGTGTTGCCTGTCGCTGCTCGCCGGTGGGTTTCGACTGACAACACATTCTGGCACGCCCAGTGGGACCATCTTCATCGACTACATTAACTTCCACTGCCAGGATGTCGAAGGAAAACTCATTCACATACGAGGAGCTTTCCGCTGAGCACAAGCAGAAGTATGATGAGATCAAGGCTCTCTTTGAAGCCGATCTCATCGGCTCTTTTGAGAGGACCCGCCACCACGGCATCAGGTGGAAGGGGTTCTCGCCTGAAGGTGCTCTCGATGAAGTGGATCTATCTACCTCTTCAGAGGAGCGCACTAGAGCTCTACGCCAGGAGGTGAACTACACGGTGGCTCATTTGTTGCATCGGCACTCCGAGAGCCTGGTGAACGCTCTTAAGCATGTCGCGCTGCGCGTAGTTCAGGAAATAATGAAGAATCAGTACTCTCCGACGGGACCTACCCTGGGGAGTCACAAAGGAGAATTGCCGTTCTAGGCCAAGCCACAACTACCCTATACATTCGCGGCTCCAGAATCGCAAGGTTCACCAGCATACGTCGTCTACAAGACGGGAGATGATCCTGTGGATCATCAGTTTTTCAGTGAGCCGCCTAAGAAAATTCCATATGGGTAGATGTGTGCATATATACCGGATAGCAACAACCCGGTATATTCGGCGCAGCGGGCGGTTGGAGGAATGTCTGGAATAGATGCCGATAAGCAAGCATGGCTAGCTAAATATGCCACTAGGCCGAGTCATGATAACACGCACTCGGCCCCAGGAGTTCAAACTATGAACCAGATTAGTACCATCTTGAGGGATCAATTTGGTATTTTACCGAAAAGGCGAGCGATCGGCTATACTAAGCCGTATCCAAGTGAATATGACTTGATCCCTCTACCACCCAAGTTCAGTGGATAGGAAGGGTCCAGCTCCATCGAGCATGTGAGGCGATACTTGGCACAATTGGGGATGATCTCAGTGTCAGACCCTCTGTGAGTAAGGTTCTTTTCACAGTCTCTTATAGGGCCAGCTTTCGGATGGTACACTTCATTGGGTCCTGACTCAATCCGCACATGGAAGCAGCTGGAGGAGCAATTCCACATCCAATACCACTCGGAAGCTGCAGAGGCCGGGATTGCCGATCTGGCACAAGTCCGGCAAAAGCGAGGGGAACCTGTGTCAGAGTATATCCAGCACTTCAGGGAAGTCAAGAATCGATGCTATTCAACCCGAATTTTAGAAAAAGAGGCAGTCGAGCTGGCATCCTTGGGATTGGTGAAGCCGATCAAGGATCTGGTCTTTCAATTGGAGTTCAATTTTTTGGCGCACTTGGTGCAGAAATTGACATCATATGAGCAACGCCACCCAGAATTGTACCAGGATAGGTTCAAGCGTCAGGTAACATTGATCGACGCAGAAGACACTGAAGATTCTAGGGATGATCAAGAGGTAGCGGTTACAGAGTGCACTCGGGGGGCAAATCCCATGTCCTGTAAGTGGGTGAAGCAGCAAGGACCTGCAAAGGGTTTTGATTTTGACGTAAGCAAGGTCGAGCAGATATTTGATCTGTTATTAAAGGAAAAGCAGTTGAAGTTACTTGAAGGCTGTAACTTTCCTATAGCACAAGAGCTACAAGGGAGGTCATATTGCAAATGACATCATTCTTTCACCCACAACACCAGCGACTGCAAAGAACTCCATCGATAGATCCAATCAGCTATTGAGCAGGGCCGATTGATCTTAGGTCAGTATGTCATGAAGGTTGACACTCAGCCTTTCCTAAGCGTGAACATGGTAGAGAGTTGTGACCGATCTGCTCGACGACAATTGGATTTCGCATTTGGCATCAATATGGCGGGGCCAGCGCCACGTCGCTATGCAAGGAAGGAAAAGGCCGATCCCTACGATCGGCCCCAAAAAGGGGAAAAGGAATACATCACTAAAGAGCAAGTGAGACACGTGAGAAATCAACGGCCGGCTTCCGCCCATCTCCTCAAGAAGTATGAATGCCAGTACCGGCAACATCTCCAGTATGAATCAGAGGATGAAGAATATGGGCACCGTACTGGGAAGAGTCTAAAGAAGCGTGAAGATACACATGACCATTTGCAGCATTGACTCGACAGATGACGGAAAGCTAGGATACGGGTTTACATCGGCTGACGAGCTCGAAGAGGTTGACATTGGTCCTAGGGATAAGCCACGACGAACATTCATCAGCAAAAAGTTAAGCCCGTGTCTACGAGGGCTGATGATAGCTTTGCTGAAGGAGTAAGCAGACTGTTTCGCTGGGATTACCCGGAGATGCCTGGGTTGGACAGGAGCGTCGTCGAGCATCGGCTCCCTCTCAAGAAGGGATTTCGGCCATTTGAGCAGCGAACGTGACAAATGAAGGCTGAGGTTCTAGAAGAAGTCAAGAAAGAGGTGGAGAAATGGCTAGAAGCAGGATTCATCAGGCCGTGCAGATATGCCGAGTGGATTTCAAGTGTTGTACCTGTGCGAAAGAAGGATGGCCGATGGCGAGTCTGCGTCAACTTCAGAAACCTCAACAGAGCTACCCCGAAGGACGAATACCCGATGCCTGTTGCGGAGACATTGATCAACGTGGCTGTTGGTCACAAGATTTTGAGTTTCATGGACGGCGACGCCGGCTATAACCAGATTTTCATGGCTCCGGAGGATATACACAAGACCGCGTTTAGAGTACCCAGGGCAGTAGGATTGTTCGTGTATGTGGTCATGACCTTCAGGTTGAAGAATGCCGGCGCCACATATCAACGTGCCATGAATTACATCTTTCACGATCTGATCAGCAAGTTGGTGGAGATATACATTGACGATGTCATGGTTAAATCTGCATCAGTTGAGGGACATTTAGGAGACGTACGGCAAGTTCTAGAATGAACCAGAAGGTTCGGGCGTAAGATAGATCCGAAGAAGTGCGCTTTTGGCGTATCGGCCGGTCAGTTCCTGGTTTTCTTGGTTCATGAAGAGATCAAAGAATATTTGTCAAAACCACATTTGAAGAGATCAAAGAATATTTATCAAAACCACCCGTGTTAGTTCCACTCCAGCAGGATAAGCTATTCTACATTTATTTATCAGTAGGCGACACCTCCATCACTTCGGTGGTGATACAAGTGCATGATGGCAAGGAGAGGGTTATGTTCTACCTTAGCAGAAGGATGCTAGATGCGGAGACTAGGTACCCTGAGATTTAAAAGTTATACCTTTGTTTGTTCTTTACCTGTACAAAGCTTCGTCATATCTTGCTATGTGCCGAAACAGTTGTCATCTGCAAATCGGACGTTATCAAGCATATGCTATCGGCTCCTGTATTGAAAGACCGACTCGGAAAGTGGATGTTTACACTATCAGAGTTTGATATCTGGTACCAACCCGCGAAGGCAGTCAAAGGGCAAGCACTGGCAAATCTTATTGCAGAAAGGATCAATACTGACATAGCAGCACTCTCCGTGCGCGCATGGGCCATGTACTTTGATGGATCGGCTTGTGGGGACGGATGTGGTATAGGTATCCTGCTCGTGTCACCTCGGGGGGCAGCATATTCTTTTTCAATCAGGTTGCCTACCCCTTGCACCAACAATTTAGCAGAATATGAAGCGGTACGTAAGGGTATGAAATTGCTTCTTGAGGTGGAGCGAAAGCAGTAGAAATTTTTGGGGATTCAAAGCTGGTGATTTCTCAGCTTATAGAAGAATAAAGGTGCGAGAGCGAGTCGCTTTTCCCTTTATGGGAACAATGTCAGGAGCTGATGGCCCAATTTAGGTATATAAATTTCTATTGGATACCAAGGATACAAAATTCAGAGGCCAATGATCTTGCACAGATGGCTTCGGGTTATAAGGCTGTGGCAGACGGAGCCGTTCTTCAGGTTCACATGCTAGAACAAGGAGACTGGAGAGCCGATATCTTCAGTTACTTAAAGGATCTGGCTCGGGGGGCACCTAAGAAGATACGTTACAAGGCCATGAAGTACGTCCTGATAGGGGACGGCATATTCTACAGGACTTTGGAAGGATTGTTGCTCAAATGCTTGGGGCCGATTGAATCGAATCGGCTCTTACATGAGGTCCACGAAGGCATTTGTGGGACTCACCGATCGGCTCATAACATGAAGTGGCTGATTAGGCGATGGGGGTATTACTGGCCCACCATGCTTGAAGATTGTTTCAAATATTATAAAGGATTTCAGGTATGTCAGAGGTTTGGGAAGATACAGATGATACCAGCGTCAGTAATGAACCCTATCATCAAGCCCTGGCCATTCAGAGGTTGGGGTATGGACATGATCGGCAAAATTAATCCTCCATCTAGCAAAAGCCACCAGTTTATTTTGGCCATCACGGACTATTTTACCAAATGGGTGGAGGCCATCCCTATGAAGTCAGTGGCATCAAAGGACATCATCAATTTTGTTAAAGAACATCTCATTCACAGGTCTGGGATTTCTCAGACCATCACAACAGATGGAGGGTCGGTCTTCATATCAGAGGAGTTCAGAAAATTCGCTATTGACATGGGCATCAAGCTGATCAGGTCATCCCCATACTATGCTCAAGCAAATGGACAAGCTGAGGCGTCCAATCAGAGCCTTATCAAGTTGATCAAGAGAAAGATCGATAAGCATCCTAGACGTTGGCATGAAGTCTTATCAGAGGCATTGTGGGCATACCATGTTTCGTGCCAGGGAGCAACAAAAACTTCACCTTATCACTTGGTGTATGGACAGGAGGCTGTATTACTGTGGGAGATTATGACCGGCTCGAGACGCGTAGAGTTCAAAATGACCTAATAGCTAAAGAATATGTTGCTCTGATGAACGACAACATTGAGGACCTTACGGAGCTCAGACTTTGGTCACTTGAGAAGATCAAAGAAAATAAGGCCAAGGTAGCCCACGTGTACAACAAGAAAGTCAAGCCAAAAGAATTCCAAGTCGGAGATCTGGTTTGGGAAGCGGTGTTACCATTGGGGACTAAGGATGCAGTGTATGGCAAATGGTCTCCAAATTGGTATGGGCCTTATAGAGTTGACCAAGTCCTACCTGGGAGCGCATATATGCTTGAGGAGTTAGATGGCGTTAAGTTTCTGGTGGCTGTCAATGGTCAACATCTCAAGAAATACTTCCCAAGTATGTAGGATGATGGGCAATAAAGCCAATGCTATGCATCAGGCTCTGAGTCGATACATTTAGTTGGCCCGTACAAGTGAAAACCGATGTTACGCATCGGGCTGCACACAAGAAAAGGGGCCGATACGTTCAGTCGGCCCGTACGAAAAATATTTTGTACCCAACACACTAAGTTGGTCAAATAGCCGGTGTATAACCATCGACTTTAGAAGTGTAATTGGAATACATGCAAGTTCTGGGCGACAATGGGATACACGAGACGAGTACAAAGCGTTCTACTGAAGAAATTCATCAATGGTCGTGATAGCTTCAAGACGGACGCGATCGGCTTCTGCGATAACTGCCTCATCATCCTTGTCCTCGCCTGACACTATCTGCCGATTCAACACACTCAACTCTGTGAGCTCTGTCTTCAGCTGGGCAGTCAGATTCTCTGCTTCTTGTTGGGAGCGGGCTATGAGGTCCTTCTCATCCTGGATGCACTGCTCGGTTGCCCGGACTTTTGCCTTGAGGTCTTCCAACTCCCTCTCATAAGATTGAAGTCTTTGGGAATGTGCAGAAGTGTCAGCTTTAACATCTAGAGCCACCTTCTTCTTGTTGAGCAGTCGGCACCTCTCGGCAATATCGGCTTTTAAGGGGGCTTGTGAGCGACGGGCTTCAATCCTTTGCCGAGCCTTTTCTACTTTCGCCCGAAAGAAGGGAAGATATCCGGTTGGCCAGAGTTTGAGTTGAAGGATTTTCGGGAGTTGGGGCTTGATCTCCTCAAGAATTTGCCTCACTTCGTCGGAGTCTTGGACCAAAGTACCAATTGGAGCTGAGAGCAGGTCCTTTATGCGGAGAAGTTGGCTAGCGACACCAGTCGGCTGTGGTTGATGGTCATTTACTTCGAGTATGGCCGAGCCAACGGATGCAGGGTCAAACGAGAGCAGCTTCGAGAGGTTTAAGCCCTGAAAGAAGGTAGAAAATTAGTACGGTACAGGGAAAGAAAAATGCAAACGGCTCAGAGATATAACATACCTTTTCTTGAGAAGGATGATAGCCGATGAGGTGGCAATCAACTCCTGCAGATCCTGAAGGTTGACCAAAGTATCAACTGTCGTTGCAAGGTTCTCTGGAGTTTCCAGGATCGGATCCTGGAGGTTGACCAAGGTGTCGACTGTCGTCGTAGGATTCTCTGGAGCCTCTAGGGTTGGATTTTCTTGGTGAGCTTGCTCTTCCCCGGTGGAAATATCCACGATATCAGCCTGCAAGCAAGGAAAGAGCAATTGAGTTGAAGTGTACCTGTTTAGAGGACCAATTCTAGAGGAACAATCTAAACCTGGTTGACGTTGGGAGCTTCTTGATCTGTAGAAGATGGTCCGGCCTACGTCTGAATCTCCCTAACAATCATCTTCTTCGCCTTAATCTGGGCTCGGGGGCAGCAACGTCGGAGACTCGTTTTTGCTTGGAGGCTGATTTTGTAGAATCAGGCTAGATCCGCATTATGACCTTCGACAGGGGAGGTGTGTTCTTGCCAAAGAGGACTACGAGAGCAACCGGTGAGAACTTGAAAGTGGAGCCATCATCGTTTTTGGGCTCCAGACCATCCTCCTGTTGCAGAGAAAATAAACGTAATTAGAGAAGGGGTCAAGCAGAATTATGAAGAAGTACTTAACTGATGGTGATACCTCTTCCTCAGGGGCTTCATACTTAGCGTTAATCTATTGCAACATTGGCCCCAAGGCTTTCCGAAAGATGTGAGTCTTCCACATTGACCACGAATTCTCAAAGCCAATGGCCGAAACGGTAAATGATATGTCGACAGGGATTGGGATGTCAAGATCTATGAACATGTTATAGCATCTGTGGCTGGTGAGGGAGTCGGGCAGATAAGCTCTACTTACTGTCAGATGATGAACGAAGAAGTGGGGAAGAATGTGCCCAAAACCAAATTGCCGGGCTGCTACGATCGGCTGGTAAGATTCATAGCCTGGTTTGATAATTCTGTTGGAGTTGCTCATATGGACAAGAAGGAAGCAAGGACGGATCATGATGGAGTACAAATGTCGAGTGCTTTCATCATCGGCAAAGTCATCGAATCTAAAGGCGCTTGGATTTTCAAAGATTTCAGAATTTGTGTAAGGAAGGTAGATTGGATTGGTCAAACCTTGGTAGAATACTCTAAACCAGCTTGAGGCATCTTTGGAGTTCAACTTGCTACCGGGAAGAATGTACAAAGCTTGGCCAAAGCTAGTACATCTAATGCGTCTCCCACTCTGATCGGGGAAGGAGCTATCAGCCAGAACAGTGATGTTTGGTATGTGGTTCTGAAAATACAAGTGAGCCCATAACTAAATGAACCACCAGGGACCACTAGTTCTAAGTTTCTTTTGTGAGAGCAAGCTCAAAGACATCAGGTGAAGATATCTATAAACTTCCCCAAGAAATAGTTTGCCAAGGCCAATAGTATGACCTCTGGCCAGTTCATATGCTAGAGAGAGGTAGTTTTTGGTTGGAGCAAGGGAAGGGCCGCAAAATATGAAGTGTTTCAACCAGAGGTTCAGAAAGACCATATGTTCTTTCTCAGTTACAGGGCCTTTGGTTTTGATGTACTAGTTCAGGTAGGCACCCCAATTTGTGCATTCTGTTTTGGAGGACAACTTAAAGGGGACCTCAGGCATTCTGTAAGCAGTGGGGCTGGACGATGCAATGTCCAAACCAGTAATCATCACCACATCCATGAGGGTTGGAGTCATTGGCCCATGACCAAATAAAAAACAGTTCAGGGCATCAGACCAAAAATAGCAGATGGTTTTCAGAAGGTTTTCATTCTTCTCGAGGGGGGATAATGATAGAGACAGAGCGTCGGCTATTCCTATGATTTCCCATGTGGGCTGGTAGGCTTTTGTTACTCTGTTATACCAAGATACCTAGCCCTTGGGAGGATTTGGCCAAGGACGCCCGCATCAGCATTCGAGGGTTCCGCCATCTGAAGCTCCAATGGTGATCGAAGGCTCGAGATTGGATCTAGGGTTTGCTTTGCGAGTCTTGAGTTCGCGTTCTGTGGCTTTGATATGGATTTTGCGATTGCATTTATGAGCGGGAGTTTTTGGAACGCAACTTGGATTCGGGGAACCTATGTAGATCTGTTTCGGGAAAGTTCCAGATTTAAGCAGAAGATGAAATTGGTTCATGGATCAACTTAGATCCGGATCGGCATTTTTGAGGAAAGGAACCGATGCGTTGCCATCGGCAACCAGTGAATCGACTTCTCAACATTTGTTGACTAAATATAAGATTTCCTTCAAAGGGAAGATCATTACAAAAGGGGAGCCGATTGCTCCTAAAGCCTATCTATCAGCTCTGTACATGGCAGTCATTGCTAATCCTACGAACTACCACCAGTAAGTGCCTGAGACCTTGCGGTGCTTGATCAGAGGGGCTACGCTGGTGTCGCTGTCGTCATCGCTGCCGTCGTCGTCACTGCTGTCGTCCCCGCCACTGTCACTGCTGTAGCCGATGCCGCCATCGGTTTCTTCGTCGTCCTCTGATGACCCGCCACGCAGGAAGCCTCCTGCTGCCGAGTCTTCCCCGGTTGAGTGCCGTCAATTTCTTCCTTCGAGGAGAAATTCCCCTCCCAGGACATGTCATCATCGCCATCTTCATCCAGTTCCCCACCAGGGAGGAGCTGGTGATCTTCGCCGTCAGTCAGGGATTCATCATCCTCTGACTAGGTCCGGAAATCCCATTCTTCCGCATCCTAATGCAGAGGAGCGCAGGCCTCATACGCGGCTATGGGATCAAACTCCGGGGTCGCCTCTCGAGTCATCTCAGATTCGATGGAGATGACGGAGGAGGCAGAGGATGAAGAAGCCATTGCGGGAGAAGGAGGGGTAAATTGGTGCGGTTGCTAATGGCTGAAGGAAAGTGATGAGTGAAAAAGAAATCTACTGGGGCAAGCTTATAAAGGCAGGAGTGGAATATGAATCGGCACTGTGACAGTTTCCAAGGAGTTAGATGCAGAGTAGTCACATCCTGCGGCAGTGGGAGTGGCACGCGCGTACGGATTTTGGAAGTTGAAGAGGCGAGGTGATGGGAAAAAGAAAATGGTTTTGAAATTATTATTGCCGAAACTAGGGGCATGTGTTGTCGCCATAATTTAGCTGGGCTAGAAGATGGGCCGCGAGCAAGATGGGCCCAAAGGATAATTGTAATGGGCTTGCGAACCGGCCCCTGCGCGGGCAGTTTAAGGCCAGATTGGCCATGTATCTAATTTGAATTAGTTTAGATATAGATAGTTAGGATTCGTATCGTAGTCGATCAGGATCGGTTAAGAGAGGTAAGTCTCCGGACTATAAATATGTATCCTAGGTTATTGAAAGAACAACAACAAGCATTCACAAACAATTCTCGGCGCATCGCCACCCCTTTTTAGGGTTTCTCTCGGGTAAGTGCCATGCAGCCCCGATCACGCTTCGCATGATCGGGGCAGCATCGTTCCTACCTATTTATCTTTGTGTTTCTCGTGCTGAAGCGTTGTTGATGGCGAGTAACACTAATTACCTTAGCGCTTACAGGGATGCATCGGCTTTTATATTGTAACACTAATTACGTTTGATGCTTTACATTAATCTAAATAGGGATTGTTCCGGGAATCGGTTTTCTGTTGGTTTTTAGGTCTCTATTTAGGTTGCTATTTTGTCATCTTTCGTATTTGTTAGGCTTAATTACGCGTAGGATGTTTCAGTTATGTGGTGAAAGCTTTAACCGTTGTAGATTGAATTAGCTTATTGATTACAGAGCAAGTTTATATTAATATCAGATATATGCACTTTGTTTAGATATACAGATCCGATCTGATACTGGGAGACAATCGGCTCTTTACGACCGATCAGGGATCACCCGATGAGCCGATCACGGCTGGGATTAACGTTTAAACGTATCTGTGCATGCAGGAAACTAACTGAAACCACATCTACACCTTCCTGATCAGGTACAAGGTCAGGTGGCATGCCTAGCAAACCCAGACGCCAGGTCATGTGCCAGATCTTGGGCTGTTGACCGAGGGATTGGGGCCCACCAGCAGTTCCGGGAGCCTCCTGGCTCCTCGTGTTGCCTGTCGCTGCTCGCCGTTGGGTTTCGACCGACAACAGACGCGAGCTGAAGTTGAGCGGAGTAGTCAAAATATTCTGGCTCCCTGGGGTTGATATGCTGAATGGTGGATTCTGCTAGAGTAATGTAATCTGCAATACCTTTGTCTTCCTGGAAAGATAGTTCCTGCGGGAAGGCCACAAGGCGGGAGTCGTACTAGAGTAACTCAGAGGGCTCTAAGCCCTTCCAGTACACGAAATGGCCTTGCGGCGTAGACGTTATGGTCAAACCTAGGTGACTACCCGAAATGGAATCGAGGTGGTCATCAGGTTGCGAGTGGTTGTCGAGAACAGGGGCCTCTCAACAAGCGGTGACTCCCTTGTACTCGAGTCCTCCCGAGCTTTGACTTGAAGGTGCAGTGCTAGTCAACAAGTACTTTTCGTCTGAGTCCGAGTAGTTGTCGAAAACGGGGGCCTCCCGACACGCGGTGGCTCCCTCGTCTCTGAACTTGAGAAGACGGTCTAAGTCCTCCTCCAAGTTAGAGAGGGACTTGGACCGTGTAGCCTTCTCAAATCGGGTTGAATCCGATCCGAGTATTTCTCATGCAGCGCGAGTTGAAGTCACATAAAAAACGGACATCGTCTCAATCTCCCGGGCGTGATCGGGGAGCAGCAACTCATCGAGGCGGTCGACAAACTTGTCGAGGTCGCTGCTTTGAGTTGGTGTAGTGTCACACCCGATTTATAAAGAACATAAATCGAGCAATCATATATGCGCCAGGATCAAGTCACGCATATATACAACAGAATCATCAAGATATCACAACACATATCACGAATACATTAATATAAATCGTAAAAACATCGTAAATGAATCATTTTATTACAACCGAATCAAGAATCGATTTAAGAGTTGCGGAAGCGTAGAAGAGATACATGTAGAGCTGGGCGCCACAGGGACGTCGACTGGGAGACAAACACCTAGAAGTCATCGAAGCCACTGACGTAATCCTCCACGTTGCCAGACACTGAGCAGTAGTCGAAGATATCCGAAATAGAACAGAAGAGTAGAGAGGCAAGTGTGAGTACAAACTAGTACTCAACAAGTATAACACAAACTATGAGGCTCTAAGGTTGGCTGACTCGACTGCATTAGCTTTTAGTCTTGGCAGAATTTTATTAAATCTAATTACTACAAGTGGATGAATTACCATAAACCCGAATTGCATGATAAATTAATCAATATTAATTAAGAACTACTGAGAACCATCCAAACCAAAACCACTCGGGGAATCTCCCTAATCAAAGGTTGATAACCCCACTAATCAGACGGAGGATCTGGGCCGCTCATGACTGTGAGCACAGCTGATATATTAGTTTTACACTCTCGAGAGGTTGCACAACTTTACCCACAAGTCGTGAGCTATGCTAGTTATTCATCACACTTCCTTAGGTGAGATGGCTAGCAAGCACACTACGAGACCGTTACAAAGGACACGTTGGTAAGGTGTAACCGCTAAGGATTCTGGATCAGCGACGATGGGGCCCACCTCCGGGGGTACAAGACACACAGCACAGACCAAGCCGGAGGAGCAGGGACCATTGAAGCTTACCACCCCTCTTGCCCACACAGGTAAGTTACTCCCGAACTAAAATGACCCAATTAGTAAGTTAAGACCGTCCCATTCCAGTCTTGTGGTTGCGCGGTTGTCCCAGGTTGTCGCTCTATGAACCGGTCCTTATGGAGAGTGGCCAACCAAGCACTAAGCACCGTGCTGGCCCCCTAAACCTTGTTTCTATCAAAAACATCTTTTAAGGAGACGTGAGCCACTCAAGCACACAGCACAGAGGGCCACTCTCAGCATTAAGTTGCATAGATCCATTAATCAAATTTAATTAAAAAGGACCAACATAGGTGAGAGCGCAGCACCTGGCAAAAACTAACCACAATGCAACCCAAGGATTTATATATAAGGATAAAGGTGGCTAGGAGATCCTTATAGGCATACAAAGTTAAAATGCAATATGAAATTTGTATTAAAAGTGATAGGAGGTTCATGTTATACTTGCCTTCCTCGAAACTCTCCTGTTGCTGCTCAAACTGCTCAGAAGATGGCGGCTCCTGGTACTGGTCCAAAGGCTCCGCGTTTACTCACGATCATCAAGCATAGTCCACACATACACACATGCACAAACAATAGCAAACTATAAGAAAACAGTACACCAATATAATAGAATAGCACACAAAGCTGGTCTAGAACTATTCTACGCGTTACAACGATCGCGTGGATATAAAGAACACCTAAAACGGAGCTAAGACGCGAAATCTAGGGCTAAAACAAGATTCAGAGACCTATCTGCGAGAAAAAAACAGAACTTCCGGGGGTTCTGTGCAAAAACCGAGGGTCCAAACGCAAATAAAGGGTAGACACAGGAGCTAGCACGTGAAAATCCAGGGCTTGGATGGCGGGTTCAAAAATCGGAAAGCTCAGGGGTCTAAACGAGAAGAAAAGGACCTGCCTGCGAATACTTTTGAACTAGAGATGGACGGCGGGTTAATTCCTCAAAAGGGCAGGGCTCTTTAACAAAACCGCCACGGCTGAAGGGGTACGCGGCTTCTAATCTTAGCGGTTGGATCTAAATCGAACGGTTCAGACGCATTCCGGTTCGGACGGTCCGATCTGAACAGCGGGGTCCGGACGGTCCGATCTGGATCGGACCGGTCCGATCTGATTGGGCTCGCGGGGACGGCGGTTATGCACGGCGGCTCGGGGCAAGGGCAACGCCGGCGAGCGGCGTTCTGGGCGCTATGGTTAGCTAATGCCTACGACTTCTGGTGCAAAAGGACCAGGGGTAGGAGGCGAGGCGCACCGAGGGCTGTGGAGGCCCGTGACGCGACGGAGTGAGGAAGACGACGACGTCCAGCGGCGGAGAGGATCGGGCTTCCGCGGGGAGGGGTGATGCCGAGGTGGCCGGGGTCCTTGGCTGGCGTAGATCGGCTCCGGGAACTCCTGTGGAGGTGGTCAGAGGGTCAAGACGGGTCGGGATGCAACGACGGCGAGGAATTCTGACGGCGGAGCAGCTCACCGGAGAAGGTTTCCTCGGAAAATTCGGTCGATGCCGAGGCGTAGGGCTTCGATGCTGGCCTCTTGGAGCTTCGGGATGGCGAGGGGAACCTTTCGCGAGTGATGTGGGGGTCCGGGGTGCAACGGAATGGCCGGTCGACGGTGAGGCCGAGGCGTCTGCGCGGCGGAGGAAAAAGGGCGGCGGCGCTAGGGGTCTCCGGGGTTGCAGGGCTGGGGTTAGGGTTCTGGGGGCTTAGGAAGTTCCTTTTGTAGGGCGGCGGCGCTGCCTTGGCGTGCGGGCCCAGAGAGAGTGGCTCGCCGGGGATCTCGGGAAGGAGTTGCGCCGGAGAAGGAATGGGAGGGAGAAGGGGCCGACAGGTAGGGTCAGGCTGAGAGAATGACTGAGAATAGAAGGAATGACTGAGAACAGAAGAAATGACTCAGAATAGAAAGGAATGACTGAGAACAGAAGGAATGACTGAGAAAAGAAAGAATGACTGACCCACCTTCCTGGTTCCCTCCTTTACTTTTCCCGCACCAACTCAAACCTATTTGAATTCAACTCAAATTTGAATTCAACCCTTATGCACTCTACCAAACAAAACTTATGCACCAGCATGAATGCACAAACATGTTGAACCTAAGATAAATTTTAATTCTTTGTGAATTAAATTATAAATAAATGCAAGCTAGGCAAAATAAATCCTTAGAAAATTACTGGAGCCCAATTAAATTCATTATAAATCTCGAAATTTTACTTTAGGGTGTTACAAACCTACCCCCCTTACAGGAATCTCGTCCCGAGATTCGAATAGGCTAGCTAGCAAATAGATCGGGATATGTCTTCCTCAGCTCATCTTCTCGCTCCTAGGTAGCCTCATCCTCCGTGTGATGACTCCACTGAACACGGCACATCTTGATCTTTTTGTTTCTGGTAACTCTCTCAGACGTCTCCAGAGTCTTCACTGGAGGCTCGGTGTAGGTCAGATCTTCCTGTACATCCAACCCTTCTAACGGTGCTTGTTCTTCCGGTACCCTCAAGCACTTCTTTAGCTGAGACACGTGAAACACATCGTGCACCCCTGAGAGGTTGGGAGGCAACTCCAAGCGATATGCCACTTCACCTTTCCGTTCCAACACCTTGAACGGACCGATGTATCGAGGGGCTAGCTTCCCTCTCACATTAAACCTGCGGATTCCTCTCATCAGCGAGACCTTCAGATACACATGATCACCCACTACAAAGATCAGATCTCGGCGACGAACATTCGCGTAGCTCTTCTGACGAGTTTGTGCGACCCTCAGATTCTCTCGCACCTGTTGTACCAACTGTTCTGCCTCTTCAACGATATCCGGACCAAACACCTGCCTCTCGCCAATTTGATCCCAATACAGCGGAGTCCTGCACTTCCGACCATACAGGGCCTCGAAAGGAGATTTCTTCAGACTGGCCTGATAGCTGTTGTTGTATGAAAACTCCGCATATGGCAGGCACTTATCCCAGATGGTACCATACTGGATAGCACAGGCTCGAAGCATATCCTCCAACACTTGGTTGGTTCTTTCTGTCTGCCCATCTGTCTGAGGATGATAAGCCGTACTGAAGCGCAGCTTCGTATCCAACGAATCATGCAACTGCTCCCAGAACCGTGAAGTGAACTGAGATCCTCGATCAGATATGATCTTCTTCGGAACACCATGCAGACATACAATTCTGGAGATGTACAACTCTGCGAGTCTAGCACCGGAGTAGGTAGTGTTCACCGGAATGAAGTGGGCAACCTTTGTCAACCGATCCACTACTACCCATATGGAGTTGTACCCTTTCTGAGTACGAGGCAATCCCACAATGAAGTCCATAGTGACCTCCTCCCATTTCCACTCTGGAATCTTCAATGGCTGCAATAGACCTGCAGGTCTCTGATGCTCTGCCTTGACACGCTGACAAGTGTCACAGATAGCCATGTACTCCGCAACTGAACGCTTCATTCCATACCACCAGAATCGTTCCTTCAGGTCGTAGTACATCTTTGTACTGCCAGGATGAATAGAATATGCCGTATCATGAGCCTCACTCAGGATCAGCTTCCTGAGATCTCCTACATCCGGCACACATATCCGACCCTTGTACCACAAGGTACCCTGATCATCCTCCCTGAAATGAGGTGCTTTGCCAATCTTAAGCAGTTCACGGATCTCCTGCAGCTTCTTATCTTCCTTCTGATGCTGCCTGATCTCTGCCTCTAGAGTGGGTTCTGCCTCGAATGTTGCACTCGAGGTGTGATGCAAGAAACCCAGACTCAGCTGCTCAAACTCCTCGCATAGCTCCTGAGGCATCTAAAAAGCCACAGCCATGTTAACATAGCTCTTCCTGCTGAGAGCATCTGCCACAACATTAGCCTTGCCCGGATGATAGTGAATCTCCAGGTCATAATCCTTGACCAACTCTAGCCATCTTCTCTGCCGCATGTTCACCTCACTCTGAGTAAAAATGTACTTGAGGCTCTTGTGATCGGTGTAAATATCACACCTCTGCCCAAACAAGTAATGCCTCCATATCTTCAGAGCATGCGCAACTGCGGCTAACTCCAAATCATGAGTGGGATAATTTAGCTCGTGCCGGCGCAACTGCCGCGAAGCATAAGCTATCACTCTGCCTTCCTGCATCAGGACGCAACCAAGACCATCCCTCGAAGCATCACAATACACTGTGAACCTCTTGCTCTGGTCGGGCAGAGTAAGGACTGGCGCCATAGTCAACCTCTTCTTCAGCTCCTCGAAGGCCTTCTGACGCTCATCCGTCCAAGAGAAATCCACTCCCTTCTCCAGCAAGGAAGTCAAGGGCTTTGCAATCTTGGAGAAATTCTCAATGAACCTCCGATAATAGCCTGCTAAGCCCAGAAAAGAGCGGACTTCCTTCACTGTCTGCGGTACAACCAAGTCAAGCACATCCTTCACCTTCCCGGGGTCCACAGCAATACCTCCCTTGGAGATAACATGACCGAGGAATGGAACCTCGTCAATCCAGAACTCGCACTTGCTGAGCTTGGCATACAGCTTGTGCTCTCTGAGTCTCTGCAACACAAGCCGCAGATGTTTCTCATGCTCGGCTTCTGACTTGGAATATATCAGGATATCATCAATGAATATCACCACAAAGGTGTCCAGATAATCCATGAAAACCTTGTTCATCAGATGCATGAAGAAAGCCGGAGCATTGGTCAAGCCAAAGGACATGACCGTATACTCGTATAGCCCATACTTGCAAGTGAATGCCGTCTTCGGAATATCCTCGGAACAAATCTTCAGCTGATGATAACCTGAACGCAGATCGATCTTCGAGAACACACAAGCGCCCTGAAGCTGATCGAAGAGATCCTCAATACGAGGCAATGGATGCTTGTTCTTGATAGTGACTGCATTCAGATCCCGATAATCGACGCACATTCTCTTCGCGCCATCCTTCTTCTCTACAAGCAATACGGGGAAAGCCCAAGGAGAGAAACTGCGACGGATATAACCCTTAGCTAGCAACTCGTCGACAGTCTTCTTAACTTCCTCATGTTCGACGGAAGCCATACGATAGGGCCGCTTAGCAATAGGAGCTGTGCCAGGCAAGAGATCAATAGAAAACTCAATGTCACGATCAGGCGGCATACCTGGCAAATCATCCGAAAAGACATACGGGAATTCAGACACCACGCGAATACCATCCGTGGGTCTAGCCTCCATCTGATAAAGAAATCCAGAAGGCTCTGTGGCACCAACAGTAATCTCCTGACCATCCGGTGCTGACAGAAGAACCGTCCTCTAAGCACAATCTATCCGGACTCCCCACTTGGCAAGAGTCTCCATCCCGAGGATCACATCAATGCCCTTGGTGCCTAGCACCATCAGATTAGCACTGAAATCTACCCCCCTTATGGCCACACTGACTCTGGTAGACAGAAGATATGAGACCTCAACTGCCCTCCCGGTGAGGATACTAACATGCACCTCTTTAATGCGCTAGTAGGAATGCCATGATGCTCAACAAAAGACTAAGTGATGAAAGAATGCATAGCACCAGTATCGAAAAGCACTGTAGCAGGATGGGTATTGACCATAAACGTACCAATAACCACGTTGGGAGCATCGGCCGCTGACTCGGCCGTCACGTGGTTCACTCTGCCCTGAGCTGGGGCCTTGGGCAGTGCTGCACGCCCCTGCTGTCCTGCCTGCGCCTTCCGGGGCTAGACGTTGGCGTAGTGCCCTGGCTCGCCGCAGTCGAAGCACACTCGTGGGAGTGCAGTGGCCTGCTGCCCAGGAGGAGGAGTGGGCACTCCCTGCCTCGGAGCTGGTGGAGCCGGAGGCGCTGGAAGCCTCTGACCCTGTCCTGCCTGCTGCGGAGGACGAGGAGGATACTGCTGCCGCTGCTGGTACTGCTGGGGCAGCCTCTGCTGCTGCTGCTGCTGAGGATGCTGATATCGGGGACGAGTGTTGCTGCCCGAAGAGGATGGAGCCATCTTCCTCTTCTTGTCCTCAATCTCCCGGCGCTTGCGCTCGGTGTTGAGGGCAGCATCAACCAGCTGGTTGAAGTTGTCGAAGCGGTGGTTCAGCAGCGCATACTGGATGTGGTCATCCAGTCCCTCCTTGAAATACTCCTGCTTATCGCTATCACGAGCGACGTCAGCAGGGGCATAGCGGGCCAGCTGAAGGAAACGGTCACGGTACTCCGTCACCGTCATCGATCCCTGAAATAACGAACACAGATAACAAGGATAGAAATCGCTCAATGGGTCAGGCTTACGAAAGAGATCAAGGATAGATCGAAGCTCAGAGGAGTTGTAGGGGATTCCATTCCAATTTACCTGCTTAAGGGCACGGAACTCCTTCTGCTTCATCTTCATAATCCCCTCAGGAATGTGATGGTTCCTGAAGCGCTCACGGAACTGGACCCAAGTGAGAGCATCACGGTCCTGAGCCGGGTAGGACTCCCACCAGTCGAGAGTGGAGCCTCGCAGCTGCCCTGCTGCGTATAGAACCCTCTCCTGGTCGTCGCACTGCGCAACAACCAACTGGCGCTCCACCGAACGAAGCCAGTCGTCCACCTGGAGTGGATCCGTGGCGTGAGAGAAGGTCGGAGGATGACCTCTCAGGAAATCCGCACGCCGATCACGGGGCTGAGGTGGCGGTGGAGGTGGGGGCTGGGCGTGGATATGCTGCAGAGCCTGAACAGTATTGTTCAGGGTAGTCATCATCTGCATTTAGAGCTGGAAGAACTGCTCCGAGGTCAGTGGTGGCGGCATCGGCAGCGGCTGACCAGTACTCTGGTTGTTCTGCTCCTGCTGGTCAGAACAGGAACCGGTGCGCCTTGTGTTCACCATCTGATTGCAACAACCGAAATTTATGAGAACGAGATATTGTGCAGCTGCGGAGACGAAACTTCGGAAGGATATAACAGAGAGAAAGGAGTATAGGTTTTACCCCCAACGATCTAACTCAAATTTTATTATTTAGTTCAAGTTGGGTTAGGGTCGATTTGCATGAACAAATTTAACTACTAGACTATGCAATCAACCAAAAATCCAAATCAAACATTTGCACAATAACAAACATTCAATATTCACAACTTAGTCGAGTTTATCACACTACTCGACTAACACACTCGTTCTAGCGTAGTTTCATAGGGATAGCCTAAACTTATAGATTACAAGATTAGACGACTCAGGCCAACGTCTACGGAAAACCAAAGCCGTTTCTCAGAAGAGACAAGAGAGATAGCAAATCAAGGGCTTACGACTCAAGGAGTAGAAGCAGAAAAATGATTTTAGAATCTTTGCGGAGGCAAGGCAAGAGAAAAGAAGTCCTAAACTCGACCAGTTCTATCTAGGCTTCGTCCTACAGTCGATATGGCTCTGATACCAATCCTATCACACCCGATTTATAAAGAACATAAATCGAGCAATCATATATGCGCCAGGATCAAGTCACGCATATATACAACAGAATCATCAAGATATCACAACACATATCATGAATACATTAATATAAATCATAAATAAATCGTAAATGAATCATTTTATTACAACCGAATCAAGAATCGGTTTAAGAGTTGCGGAAACGTAGAAGAGATACATGTAGAGCTGGGCGCCACAGGGACGTCGACTGGGAGACAAACACCTAGAAGTCGTCGAAGCCACTGACGTAATCCTCCACGTTGCCAGACACTGAGCAGCAGTCGAAGATATCCAAAATAGAACAGAAGAGTAGAGAGGCAAGTGTGAGTACAAACTAGTACTCAACAAGTATAACACAAACTATGAGGCTCTAAGGTTGGCTGACTCGACTGCATTAGCTTTTAGTCTTGGCAGAATTTTATTAAAGCTAATTACTACAAGTGGATGAATTACCATAAATCCGAATTGCATGATAAATTAATCAATATTAATTAAGAACTACTGAGAACCATCCAAACCAAAACCACCCGGGGAATCTCCCTAATCAAAGGTTGATAACCCCACTAATCAGACGGAGGATCTGGGCCGCTCATGACTGTGAGCACAGCTGATATATCAGTTTTACACTCTCGAGAGGTTGCACAACTTTACCCACAAGTCGTGAGCTACGCTAGTTATTCATCACACTTCCTTAGATGAGATGGCTAGCAAGCACACTACGAGACCGTTACAAAGGACACGTTGGTAAGGTGTAACCGCTAAGGATTCTGGATCAGCAACGATGGGGCCCACCTCCGGGGGTACAAGACACACAACACAGACCAAGCCGGAGGAGCAGGGACCATTGAAGCTTACCACCCCTCTTGCCCACGCAGGTAAGTTACTCTCGAACCAAAATGACCTAATTAGTAAGTCAAGACCGTCCCATTCCAGTCTTGTGGTTGCGCGGTTGTCCCAGGTTGTCGCTCTATGAACCGGTCCTTATGGAGAGTGGCCAACCAAGCACTAAGCACCGTGCTGGCCCCCTAAACCTTGTTTCTATCAAAAAAATCTTTTAAGGAGACGTGAGCCACTCAAGCACACAGCACAGAGGGCCACTCTCAGCATTAAGTTGCATAGATCCATTAATCAAATTTAATTAAAAAGGACCAACATAGGTGAGAGCGCAGCACCTAGCAAAAACTAACCACAATGCAACCCAAGGATTTATATATAAGGATAAAGGTGGCTAGGAGATCCTTATAGGCATACAAAGTTAAAATGCAATATGAAATTTGTATTAAAAGTGATAGGAGGTTCATGTTATACTTGCCTTCCTCGAAACTCTCCTGTTGCTGCTCAAACTGCTCAGAAGATGGCGGCTCCTGGTACTGGTCCAAAGGCTCCGCGTCTACTCACGATCATCAAGCATAGTCCACACATACACACATGCACAAACAATAGCAAACTATAAGAAAATAGTACACCAATACAATAGAATAGCTCACAAAGCTGGCCTAGAACTATTCTACGCGTTACAACGATCGCGTGGATATAAAGAACACCTAAAACGGAGCTAAGACGCGAAATCTAGGGCTAAAACAAGATTCAGAGACCTATCTGCGAGAAAAAAACAGAACTTCCAGGGGTTCTGCGCAAAAACCGAGGGTCCAAACGCAAATAAAGGGTAGACACAGGAGCTAGCACGTGAAAATCCAGGGCTTGGACGGTGGGTTCAAAAACCGGAAAGCTCAGGGGTCTAAACAAGAAGAAAAGGACCTGCCTGCGAATACTTTTGAACTAGAGATGGACGGCGGGTTAATTCCTCAATAGGGCAGGGCTCTTTAACAAAACCGCCACGGCTGAAGGGGTACGCGGCTTCTAATCTGAGTGGTTGGATCTAAATCGAATAGTTCGGACGCATTCCGGTTCGGACGGTCCGATCTGAACAGCGGGGTCCGGACGGTCCGATCTGGATCGGACCGGTCCGATCTGATTGGGCTCGCGGGGACGGCGGTTATGCACGGCGGCTCGGGGCAAGGGCAACACCGGCGAGCGGCGTTCTGGGCGCTACGGTTAGCTAATGCCTACGACTTCTGGTGCAAAAGGACCAGGGGTAGGAGGCGAGGCGCACCGAGGGCTGTGGAGGCTGGTGACGCGACGGAGTGAGGAAGACGACGACGTCCGGCGGCGGAGAGGATCGGGCTTCCGCGGGGAGGGGTGATGCCGAGGTGGCCGGGGTCCTTGGCTGGCGTAGATCGGCTCCGGGAACTCCTGTGGAGGTGGTCAGAGGGTCAAGACGGGTCGGGATGCAACGACGGCGAGGAATTCCGACGGCGGAGCAGCTCACCGGAGAAGGTTTCCTTGGAAAATTCGGTCGATGCCGAGGCGTAGGGCTTCGATGCTGGCCTCTTGGAGCTTCGGGATGGCGAGGGGAACCTTTCGCGAGTGATGTGGGGGTCCGGGGTGCAACGGAATGGCCGGTCGACGGTGAGGCCGAGGCGTCTGCGCGGCGGAGGAAAAAGGGCGGCGGCGCTGGGGGTCTCCGGGGTTGCAGGGCTGGGGTTAGGGTTCTGGGGGCTCAGGAAGTTCCTTTTGTAGGGCGGCGGCGCTGCCTTGGCGTGCGGGCCCAGAGAGAGTGGCTCGCCGGGGATCTCGGGAAGGAGTTGCGCCGGAGAAGGAAGGGGAGGGAGAAGGGGCCGACAGGTGGGGTCAGGCTGAGGGAATGACTGAGAATAGAAAGGAATGACTGAGAACAGAAGGAATGACTGAGAAAAGAAAGAATGACTGACCCACCTTCCTGGTTCCCTCCTTTACTTTTCCTGCACCAACTCAAACCTATTTGAATTTAACTCAAATTTGAATTCAACCCCTATGCACTCTACCAAACAAAACTTATGCACCAGCATGAATGCACAAACATGTTGAACCTAAGATAAATTTTAATTCTTTGTGAATTAAATTATAAATAAATGCAAGCTAGGCAAAATAAATCCTTAGAAAATTACTGGAGCCCAATTAAATTCATTATAAATCTTAAAATTTTAATTTAGGGTGTTACATGTAGAGGCCTCTGGCTTTTTGAAGTTGGCTAGGTGGCCATTGAAGCCACCCAAGCCATTGGCGACGCAGATCCAAGAGCCGAAGATGAAAGTTGTGCCCTCATCGAGCACGGTGCTGGTGAAGTAAAAAGATGCCATCGAGTTCTCCTATGGATGCTCGATGAACACCCCTACCTGGCGTGCCAGCTATCGGTGTTTTACTGCCACGCCCACTGAGGGAGACCCCCCGAGGTGGTGAGTTTGTAGGTAGTGTCGCCAAGATCAGAAACTTGAAGGTGCAAGGAACATAAAGTTTAGACAGGTTCGGGCCACCGAGAGCGTAATACACTACGTCCTGTGTGGTTTGTATTGCCTTAGGTGTTGATCGGGGTGATCTCTTATTTGGAAGGTGTCCCTGTCCGCCCTTATATAGTTTGGGGGGATAGTATTACATAGGAATCCTAGTCAGATACGAGCCTAGGAGCCCTACCCGAGTACTTTTCGGGTAGTTTCCTTCTATTTTGACTAGTTCTACTACGGTATGAATAGTTCTACTACGTTACGAGTAGTTACAACTGGTGTAAGGCGTGGGACATATCCCACCCCTTATCCTGTAAGATGTAGGCCATTTGCGCAGTCCCGTGGGCCCAGGTCTGATAGAAAGCGGTTGTTCAGCACTTCAATCCGAAAGAAGTCATAGAAGAAGGTACCCATAAATCCAGCAGATTCAGCCTTTTTCTAAAAAATGACTGATGCAAATAGGAGGAAATTCATTCCACCATTAGAATACGACCGCTCAATTACCAAGTCATACGAGAAGAAGAAGAAATATGCTGGGTCATCTGATGCTCCGCAGCTCGGAGCCCAAATGAAGCAATCAGTTAAACCGCTTGTCGTGCTACCAACAGAACAACAAGGGCTAATTGCTTTTTTGGGCACTTCTCGTCTCTTGATGGCTCAGGTTGCAGGGTGTGATGAAATTGAAACACACCCCGGAGTTGCTAGATGGAAATATAAGTTTCGCAAGAGTCTTGTTCCCCCGACAGTCGTGCTTGTGCTTCCAACACAGATGCGCAGGCTACATGATTACTACATGCTCGCTTCTAGCCGTGACGACTGCATGCTGGGTGTACGGATTAAAGATGAAGATTACTTTCACGGCGAGGATGTGATGTGGTTGTATTTCGAAGAATTATACCAACTATACCATCAAGACGCCCTCGACATCAGTTTCGTCAGCACCTGGCTTCTGTAAGTGTTGTTCTTCGATTTTCATTTACATAATTAGCGAATCTTAGTATATGCCTTCAATGAATAGATTTCTTGTTTCTTTTGTATCATGTAGAATGGAGATTCAAACTTGCATGAAGAATGACTACTTTCACTTGGGCTTCGTCGACCCAGTGGTAGTGAATTGCGTTACTCTAAAGGACAAGCCTCAAAGAAACACTTCACAACTTATACAAGTTCTTATCCATTCAGCATTACAAGTAGAATATACTATTTCCTTACAACTTTCAGTTAGTGTTTTCTGCCGTGTAACCCTTTTACTTTTGTGTAATTGAATTTTTCTAACCCTAACAAATAGTGGCTCTGTATAATCTTGAAGAAAATTACTAAATACTGATTAACATAATTGCTGACATGCGCTTAGCGATTGTCATGAACTCATTGAAGAAAAAGCCAGAACTTTACCAAGATATTATTAACTTGTTGAAAAGGTAATTACTAATTATGAGAATTCCATACATGCGCTTAGCAATAAATATATTTATTCATTCTCGGTCATGCGCAGGGTTTGGGAAAAGTTGAGTGAAAAAGAACCACATAATTTCACAGGCAAACTTAGATTGAAGACATACTTTTCGGTACATACTGGATGCTGCTTTGCATGTTTTATTTGTTTTATTATATATTCATATGGATACCTGATGATTTCTTTTATCTGAAAGTGTTTGAGGCAGGCAGAGGGCAACAATTTATGCGCATACTATGTTTGCGACAATATTCACACTCTTGTAGGTCTATACAAGACATATACTTCTTGGGAAGCGGAAGTAAGTAATAAACAATATTTTACAACGTTTCAACTAATTTTGAAATTATCATATTAGTATTTTTTACTTTTTTATAGATCCATAGGATGCGGGATCAGCTTCTTCCACAAGAAAGAGTTTTGGCGATTCAAGAAGCCATGGCAGGATTTATTTATGAGCAAGTCGTCAAACCAGATGGTGAATTCCACTATGATGAACACATTCTTGATAGAAGTAGTAAATATAGCATAGATGTGATATATATAGAATAAATTTTATCTACACTCACTTGTAGCTACTCTCATTATCAGTATACCACCGTGCGTATGTCCACATACTTATTTATCACTTTGAGTATATTCATATACTAATTCTAAGATACTTCAAAGGGATATGTACGAAAAATTTTAAAAGCATCCCAATTTTTTTAAATATATCGTGATTATACATTAGTACCGATATAAAAAATGAGTATGTCCATATACTTCATGTATGGTCACGTACTTAAAGTATATACCATCACAGATCGTCTAGTATGATCACATGCACTTCGTCCATAACTTTTGTTGGATCAGATATACCCTACATCATGAGATACACATCAAGCACGTGTAGAATGAATTTTTCCTATATATATATGAGTAGATTTCATACTCAGCTCGAACAAGCGCGTGTGTAAGAATGTATAATAATACTATAAAATACTACATAATTTTGAATACAAAAATATAACTGAAACAAAAAAGAAATAAATAGAAAGAACCTTTAGTCCCTGTTGGTAACAACAACCGGGACTAAAGGGGATCCCTGCCTCGCTGCGGCTAGGATCCTCTTTAGTCCCGGTTGCCTTTAGTTCCAGATTGGCGGTCCCAGTTGGAAAACCGGAATAACAAAGATTTTCAAACCGGTACCAGTGAGCATTTATGTACCAGTGTATACTTATCCTGTTGAATGCTTGAACTGAAATCTAGGATGAGATGTAACAAATTTCTTGCCCAATTCCTCTTTTGCCTGCCAAATGGAATTATCTGAATGTGAGCTTGCATGTTCAGTATAATTCCTAACCCATGTCAAATCAATCTCTATCTCTACCCCTATAAATCCACCTAAGTTTTCTTTTCTATATCCGCCCCAACAAATATCCCCAAAAGAGTTGATTTTTTCTCCATCTACATCAATTTGTGTACCCAGAATTTCAACACCCTCAAATTAAACGGTTCAGATCACCTTTCATATCTTCTGTCTCCTTACTCACTCAAATCCAATGATTCCTATTGTTTGGATCATGCCTGTACCGGTTGGTTCCTTCCCTCACGCTATTCGTCATCCCCCCTGAGACTCGACGCCTCTCGCCGCCTCAGCCCGAGACGGAATCGCTGCTGCGGCATCCTCGTCGATCACCAGAGGTTGCGACCACCGCAGTCCCAGCCAGATGCTAGTGCGGCGGTCACCGCCGGCGGGCGTGCACGTCTGCACGGCACGACGCCCGCGACGCCATTGCCGCCGCCGGCCTCCACTCCAGCACTATCACTCTATGTGTTCATCAAGTGACGCCCGTGATGCTGTCGCCGGCGCCGGCGCCCACGTCCAGCACACAGCGCGCCTCCGTTCAGCGAGTATACTCATCCCGTCTACACATGGTAGTTTTTAACATCTATACAAAACGGTCGTGCTGTTAGGCTCAAGCAAATACTTCAAATACTGCTGTTAGGCTCAATCAAATTATACGTATGCCGACGATACGCTTCTCATTGTCAAAGCCGAAGTGGATCAGCTCTGCCTGGTCAAGCAAATACTGGACTCTTTCTCAGCGTTGACTGGCCTGAAAATCAACTTCGATAAAAGCACTTTGGTCCCGATGAACGTGGCACCAGATGATCAAAATCTGTTGGCATCAGTTTTTGGCTGCCCGGTGGCCACTTTTCCTCAAACTTATCTTGGTTTGCCACTGTCTGCGCATAAGTTGAGGCCCAGCAACCTTCAGTCACTGGTAGACAAGTTTGATGGCTACATTTCGGGATGGAAGAGCCGGTTGCTTACTCCAAGTGGTCGGACTACCATGCTCAACTCTGTGCTTATCAGCCTGCCTGCTTATGTCATGCTGTCCATGCTAATCCCTCCTTGGACACTGCAAGCTATGGATAAGAAATGCCGAGCCTTCCTTTGGACTGGTGAAGGAAACTGCAAAGGAGGACAATGTAAGGTCGCTTGGGAGGTTGTTTGCCTCTCCAAAGATCAAGGTGGTCTGGGCGTCAGGGACTTGTTTCGGCAAAATGAGTGTCTCATCTCCAAGCTACTCGTTAAACTCCACACCTCACCAACAACTCCGTGGCAACATTGGTTTCAGCGTACATATGGCTGGCTTGACATGTGTCGGTATTTTACTGCCAAGCCCACCGAAGGATACGTCCGATATGGTAGGTTGTAGGTAGGGTGTCGCCAAGATCAAGAACTCGAAGGTGAAGCAACACAAGGTTTAGAGAGGTTCGGACCGCGATGTGCATAATACCCTACCTGTATGGTGGTTTGTATTGTCTTGGATTAGTTATGCTTTGGAGGGTCTTTGCTCGCCCTTATATATTCTAGAGGGATAGGGTTATATGGAATTCTAGATCGATACTAGCTTAAGAGTTCTATCCGAGTATTACTCGGGTAGTCTTATTCTAGAATATTCTATGCCATGTGCGCAGTCCCGTGGCTCCGGGTCTGATAAGCCCCCGAGCTATTCGTAGCCGAGTACTGCAGGCTTCTGAGTACTTCTGAAATCGTCTTCGGTTTCTTCTGAAACTCCATCCTCCGAGCACTTCCTTAGCTGCTTCGAGGCTGTGATGTGCTTATACCCCGAGTAGTTTTAAGTATTCTTTTATACGGGGTGCGATGAAAATCGCACTCTATATGGAGTAACCCTCGAGCCTTAGGTTGAATCGAAGAATCAGGCTTAACGTCAAATTAGTCTTAAATCTTCTTTTCTTATCTTCCAAATATGTTTAAAAAATAAGCCATCCATGATATGCGTCCCACAGCCCCCGAGCCTTGAATCCAAATATCAAAGATTTGGAAAAAGGATCCAAATGAACGTGGCATACTTTGCAGTGTATTTTATAAATTTGAGTTGACGGTAAAAATAGGGAAAAATTGGTTTGAAATTTGAAACCCCCCTTTTTTCAGGATAATATTCCTGAAAAAATAGTTAATCAAATAACTTCTCCAAAATTATCCTAAATTATCTCTCAAAATAAATCATGTCCCGATAAAAACTCCTCAAGTTTCGCACAGTGCAATTGACTCTACCGCTGGTAATTTAACCACGCGGTAACTTAGGGTTAACTTACCATTTCAGTCGCCTCTGCACTATGTGAGCCCTTCACCTTCCTCTGTCTCGCGGCCGCTGCCGTATCTAGATTCAGATCTAGTTCTGCTCCGTTTCCATCTTCTTCTCCCTCCTACTCTCCTTGCATGCATCCTGCACCCTTCTCTTGAGCCCCTGAGCGTATGCGAGTAAAGACACTCGTGACATCAAGGATGGGAAACAAGAAGGTCGCCAGCAAGGGAGACAAGATGAAGAAGGAGGAAGCCAAGTCTACGACCAGTGACTGGAATTACATTAAGTGTTCCAGGAATAACCGCTTAAACCTTGTCGCTGAGGGTCTTCTTCAGGATCAAGATGTTGTTCACTGGCGCCCTTCTTTCCATCAACCCTTTCCTTAAGAAAATATTGATGAAATTGTTCTTTTTCTACTTTTTATCGAAAGAGGATTAGCCCTCCCCGCCTCTGATTTTCTTCGTGGCCTTCTTTATTTTTATAGAATCCAACTTCATCATCTTAACCCAAACTCAATAG
This sequence comes from Panicum hallii, assembly GCF_002211085.1. NCBI lineage: Eukaryota > Viridiplantae > Streptophyta > Magnoliopsida > Poales > Poaceae > Panicum > Panicum hallii. Next base: position 14,760,598 of record NC_038042.1, on the reverse strand, counting down.
CTCATGTTGCAATTTTCGTTCATCTATGCGAAGCTTTTATGGGAGTCGAACCCCATTTTGCTCTATTTCAATTCCTTTTCCGCTTAAACCCCAACCTAGTTTGGAACACCAAAATGTAGTCTGAGGGGCTGTGTCCCAGTTGAAGAAGAAATTGGTTGAAAAATACATCAAGTACAACTTCCCCACTAGTCACTCGTGTTGGAAGGACCTATGGTTTTATATTGGAAATCATAAACCATCGCTGGATGAGATGTCTGGAGGAGTGCCAATATCACAACGGGAATGGAACTAGAATCCCCTTGCTTCCGAAATGGAACAAGTCAATGAACTACTCGATGTAATCCAAGAGTTGAAATTGATGGGGGTCACTGGTGCTTCAGTAATGTACTTGTTTTTTGAGCGCTGGGTTCAGCCTTTGGAAAAGAGGTGTCAATTTGGTTTTGACTACCCCGGACATGAAGATCCCTCCTGGATGTCTGCAGAGGAACTACCACCGGGAGAAGCATTGAAGCAGGTAAAACGTGTACTGATGGATGTACACATTGTGCCTTATGTCCCAACGTTGTTTAGTGCTTCGAACTAGCCAAAACTGGTATGCTACTTGTTTGTCGGAGTACTTTTGACACTTGCACATATTTTATCTGATGTGTGTTTTTGACCTTGCAGGGACACACAAACTTGTATAGGAGTTCACCTCCGCTTCCAGAAATTGACCGCCTTGATCACTTAAAGCCAAGTACATATCAGCTGCCTTGGATCAACCGTCCTTCCTATGATCCCTTGAACGATGAAGCAGATGATGATGTTACTCTAGCAGACCTGTAGAAGAATCCGGGCATGAGTACCTCCTAGGAATATAGGACGTTGCCTGGTGGTGGCCTCCTGCCTAGTCATCCCAAGGGACCAAGGGTCAGTGCCCGAAAACGCAAGGTAGCCATCATCATAATCAACGACGATGAACCATCAAGGTAAGAGTTTTCTTGACCGTAACGAGTTCTTTTCTTGAGTTCACCTTGTGCTGGTTTTTGAACACTCTCCCCCTTTTGTCCTTTTCTCTAGTGCTGATGCTTCTGACCCCAAGCGCTCGAAGCACGGGGCCGAAGACGAAGCTGCCGGTGATGATGCTACAACAAGGCAGAGCATGGCCTCTGTTGTAGTGTAGCCGTCATTGAATGTTGCTGGGGACGCAGCAAGTGCCCCGCCGAGGCAGACTTCCGCCTCGGCTAGCAAACTTGCCACCACGAGTACTTTGGGTGCCGCTCCAGCACCTAAAGTGCTCAAAATAAAGAAATTGAATGTGAAAAAATCTTCATTGTAAGTACTCAAGTACTTTTCTGTTGCAGATTTTGTAAGCTCATAAGCAATAATGTATCTGACAGCTTCTCTGTTGTGTGTAGGAAATCCTCTACTCCGGGCTCAGATGAGCCTGGTCATGCCTCGGCTAGTCCAGCCCCCAAGCTAGAGAAAGACCCAGATGCTACAGCGTTGATCAACACGCCGGGTACTACAACCATCGTCCAGTCCGTCATCCGGTCATCAGTACCCGAGGAAACTCCTGTGCTTTCAAGTGCTGAGGCTGAAAGGGATGTTTCAGGTGTTGAGCCAGCCAAGGAAAACAAGTTTTGGATAGATGAGCCAGCCCCCGAGATGTTGACAGGTGAGCCGATCATGCTGTCCCCACCTGCGAGTACTAATCTGCTAGAGGCTCGACTGATTACCGCGGGTGAGGTGGCAAGTACCCAGCAGCAGCAACCAAATGTTGAAGATGCAAAAACTACGGGTACTTCTTCAGGCCCCATCCTAGTGACACCACATGGGTGGCAACATGTTGTGCCAACAGAGCTTATCGATGATCCAATGCTGACCAACAAAAAGCTAAAGCACTTCCAGGATACCTTCAAGGATTTATACAAGTTCTCCATGGTATGGCTTCTTCTTGATATCATAACTTGCTTTCGTTGCATAATGTTGTCATTTGCTGACTTGCTTCTTTTCTTGAGCAGAGGATGGCCAACCAATCTCGACTAAAGTCAGACAAGTTGAGGGCCATGAAAGATGGATTGCACCAATTGCAAGCCAAAGATAGGCAGATTGAAGAGCAGATCCGCAAGAGGGTTGAAGTGCAACGTCAGCTGGATGAAATCAAGCTGGAGCGCACACGTGAAGTCTAGCTTCTCAAGCAAGAAATCAAAAACTATGAAGAGAAGAACAAATCCTAGAAAAAAGCCCATCAAGCTAATTCCCTGTCGTGTACTCTTGCCTTGTGCCTGCAGAACTCAAAAATATGTTACAGTATAAAGAGGAACTGCTGACTGACACTAAGAATCTTTTGTATCATCGTTCAGATGACGTGGAGCTCCTGGCCAAACAACTCGAAGATGCAGACCAGCAGCTTGTGCAATGTATGCAGTCGATCAAATCGATGGCTGAAGAAAAAGAGCTGAGGCAGAAACAACTTGAAGATCTCCAAGAAGCTACACAAGTAGTCGTCAACATAGTGGACCCTCTGGAAGAAGAAGGAGTAGTCAATAATAGGACTTTGCTGGAGCATCTTTGTGAAGCCCCGCAAAAGACTGCCAGCTACGTGTTCGAGACCACCAAGACCTATGTGGTGCATGTGCTTGGACTTGTCAAGTCCTTCTGGCCGAAGGCCAATGTGGAGCCGCTGGCAGATGGCATGGCTGCAGACTATTCTGAAGAAGAATTCAGAGACAACCGAGATCTGGTATTCAATAAAGTAGTGGCGGAGCTTCCTAGATGTAACGAGTATTGCGTAGAGAAGTTTCTGAATTGGTGGGTAATAGGCCTTTGATTCGGAGAGTACTTCGCTGACAAAATACACCGGCCTCTGCACACCAAATGCATGGCTCTTCTCGGATCGCTCCACCACGATGGCTGTGCTGATCACATTAGTAGTCGCAACGATGTAGAGTAGCAAGTTCTCGCCTGGTAACGGAGCAATGAGTATTGGGGCGAGTGTACGTGATGTTTAAGGTCCTGCAGTGCCTGCTCTGCCTCCTCTATCCACTTAAATTTGTCTTGCCACTTCAATAACTTGAAGAAGGGTAGTCCCCATTCCCCAAGGCATGAAATGAAACTGTTAAGGGCTGCCATGCACCCTATGAGCTTTTGGACATTTTTGACTATGGCCGGAGCCCCCTGTCAGTGATGGTAGTGATTTTCTCCGAGTTGGCCTCAATTCCTCGGTGACTGATGATAAACCCGAGTAGTTTTCCCAATGGTACACCAAATACGCACTTTGTCGGGTTAAGCTTCCACGAGAACTTGCATAGGCTATTCAAGGTTTCTCCTAGGTCTGCAATGAAGTCATCGTGGTATTAGGTCTAGATGATCATGTCATCCACGCAGGCCTCCACATTGCGGTGTAGCTGGTCGGCAAAGCATAGTTGAATCATCCGCTGGTATGTTGCGCCTGCATTCTTCAACCCAAAGGACATGGTTGTATAAGCATACGAACCATAAGGGGTGATGAAAGAAGTCTTGATCTGGTCTTCTTCCTTGAGGGCAATATGATGGTAGCCCATGTAGCAATCATGGAAGCAAAGTAGTACGCAATCGGCAATGTAATCAATGACCTGGTCGACACGTGGTAACCCAAAGGGATCCTTCGGGCAGTGCTTGTTGAGATCGGTATAATTAACAAACATCCTCCATTTATTCTTCTTCTTCTTCTTCTTTACGAGGACAGGATTAGCTAACCACTCTGAATGGAACACCTCTTTGATGAAATCAGCCGCAAGTAGTTTAGCTATCTCTTTTTTTTATTGCTTCCCTTTTGTCTGGAGCGAACCTATGAAGTCGCTGCTTTAGGGATGGCCTTGGTATTCACTTTCAAACTATGCTCAATAAGCTCCCTGGGCACACCTAGCGTATCCGCTGGTTTCCATGCGAATATGTCTCGGTTGGCCCTCAGGAAACTGATGAGCGCGCTTTCCTATTTGTCGCTGAGCCCTATACCAATCAGGGTTGTCTTGGATGGGTTGCCCTCCTGCAGCTGGATCACCTTGAGTGCCACATCCCCGGTGGTCTGCACCTTGGAGTGGTTCACCTTCTTCATTGGATCTCCAGCTTAGACTAGGAGAGCTACCGTGCGGCCGCGAGTACTTCTGATGAATGATTTGGCACGTGGGATGTTGAAGCGTACTCGATGGCCTCCTTGTCGCAGTCGTACGACTTCATCAAGTTGCCTCGGAAGGTGAGCACCCCACTCTTTCCTGTCATCTTGAGAAGTAGGTAGATGTAGTGAGGCACAACCATGAACTTGGCCAATGCAGGTATTCCCAGGATGGTGTGGTATGAGGTTTCAAAGTTTGCCACCTTGAATTTGATGTATTCGGTCTTGTAGTTTTCCCTCGTGCCGAATGTGACTGGTAGGGTCATGGTCCCAAGTGGTGTAGCCGAGTTCCCTGGTATGATGTCGTAGAAAGGAGCCTTACTTGGGGTAAGCATATCTGTGATATCCAACCCCATCTTCTGCAAAGTACTCGCGAAGAGAAGGTTGAGGCCGCTTCCTCCGTCGATGAGTACTCTGGTGAGCCTGACACTGGCCACCACTGGATCTAGCATGAGCAGGAATTTTCCCAGCTCCGAGAAGCTAGTCCACTTATCATATCTTGAAAATGAGATGGGGACCTCCGACCATTGGAGAAGTCGTGGTAGACAATATCTCACGGAGTGTTAGCTTTTGAGCTTGTTTGTAGGCAAAGCTGGATTTGCCACCAAAGATGACGTTGACAGTCTTCGATGCATCCTGGAATTGGGTGCCTCCTAACTTGTCTTCTGGTTCATTGTCTTCCTTGCCTTTGCCCTTCTTGTTGGTGTTCTTGTCAAGAGGTGGGGTGTTGAAGGTTCTTCGGAGGTTGTAGCACTCGATCGCCGAGTGCTTGGCATTCGGATGCCATGGGCATTGCTTGTGCAGGAGTTTATTGAACTGCTCCTGTGTCATTCCCAACTTCTTGCCTCGCGGGGGGGGGGGGGGGGGGGGAGGGGGCTCAACTGCCGCGACCAGATCGTCTAGCTTGCGCTTTCGGGAGGATCCCGAGTAGTCCCGCTGACTTCTGTCATTGCAGTGGTCATTCCTCCTCTTGTTGTTGTTGTTGTAGTCGGTCCCGCGCTTCGAGAAGTGATCGTGCTCCTACTCTGTCAGGGATAGATCCCCTGGGTACCACAAGAAAGCTACCTGTGAGGAAAAAGAAGTCTGATTCCTACTAGGATTCCACTGTAATCCTATTAGGACTCATACCTTGTAATCCTACGTAGGACTCCTGCCTTATAATTCTACTAGGAATCCCGTCCCCTGGGATATATAAAGGAGGGCAGGGATACCTAGATAGGCAGACAACCAACAGAGAGCAGTCAACAGGCAACTCAACACCCAAGCGCAGGGCGCAAAATACAACACCCCAGAACAGAATGTAGGGTATTACGCTACTCTAGCGGCCCGAACCTGTCTAAATTTGTGTCTTGTGTCCTTGCGTTCACCTTCAAGTTCCAGATCCGGCGATCCCTCACCAAATAATCACCTACCTTAGGGTATCCTTAGGTAGGCTGACGGTAAAAATATCGACAGCTGGCGCCCACCGTGGGGCCGATCGTCGTGATCATTGGGCGAATTTGAAGGACCTCTTCATCAACATCAATCCACTCAAGGTGGTGGATTGCTACTTCGTACATATGCATTGGCGGATCGATTCATCAAGTTCGAGATCGAATCCTTCAGCGAACGGCTACATCGACCTCGACTACTCGGCTCGACTTCACCTCGCGCTGCAACGTCGATGCACCGCGGCCGCCGACCTCGACGACCCGGTTCAACTTCAGCTTGTGACGCAATGTCCGCGCACAGCAGTGATGAGTTCAACTACTTTGACTTCGCGAGAAGGCTCAGCAGCCTGCCGGTGATCACTTCGACTTCACAAGGACGATTGGCGGCCCACTGATGACTACTTCGACTACTCGTCTCGACTAGAAACTAGTCGAGGGCGAGCCTCACAGCAACAACTACATCAACTACTCATCTCGACTTGAAAACTAGTCAGAATCGACTCCAACTAGTCGAGCTTCATCAACAAACCATCGCAGCTCCATCAACGAGCTCCACGGCTTCGTCGACATTCGTCCACAAATCAAGCTAAGTGACTTATACCTTTTCCGACTTGTTCTTCACAAGATCAGCTACCTTTTTGGGTACGCCTCTCGACGGGCATGAAACCCTCGGGAGCTACACCATGATCGACTACCTATCTGTGTACATCTCTCGACGGGCATTGAAACCCTCCAGAGCTACACTTCACCGACTACTTATCCGTGTACGACTCTCGATGGGCATTGAAACCCTCCAGAGCTACACTTCGCTGACTACTTATCTATGTACGACTCTCGATGGGCATTGAAACCCTCCAGAGCTACACTATGTCGACTACTTTTGCGCACTGCGTATCCTCTTTGTCACATGATGACTACTTTCTGCTTGTTGTCTCCTCTTAACGGTCGCTAATCTACTCGAGTAGCAAATGCCTTAATCCTTGAAACCTCGAGTCTCCAGTCATGACCTAAGCAACCCATCCTATATGAGCGAAGGCTAGAGACCTAAGCGACTCGTACATGCTATGGGTGAAGGCTAAACTGGGTGGACTACTCGGGAGATTTAAATGGCCTAAAAAAAGAGCTCGACACAGCAATTTTTACTGAGTACTACTCGGTATCTTTGCATTATTCTACATAATGTATGCATTGTCTTTTTTCAGATCAAGCTTCGGCAACAACCCTCCAGACAGCACGGTGTGCCATCACAGTTCTGCTATTTCCCAGGCTCGGGGGCTGGGCGATGCACACTACATCGACATACTCCTCTTGATCCACCCAAGCTTGCATCATGTTGTGGGGCCTCACAATTGTAATATCCAGGTAGTTAGACAACTAGATACTAAGTTTGGGTGTATTATATGTAAGCATGTTATAATGTATACAAGTTGTACAAAGCAATAAGGGTATATTTGTAAATTATGAGTTTTATAAATTCTTATTTGCAAGTGTGTGAAAATGTTCTTAAGTGTCAAATTTCAGATGGCTATAGAAGAGAAAAGGGCAAAAGTTAAATAAACCTAAGGGGAATAGACTTTATATAAGTTAAGGACCTTTATGTGATTAATACAAAGATATAAGGAGTTACATGTGAAAGGGTAAAAAGATAAAAGTAAAACTTAGTTTTACCTAAGGACTAAAGTGTAAAAAGAGCTAGTCATGATTACTGCAGAAGAACTTACAAAAAGACCCCAAACATTAGGGCATTTTATTTTAATTAACACATAAAGTTTAAAATTTGAATTGTGTTCAAAAACTCAAAATAAAACCGTACCCTTTAAGATTTTAAACCCAAGCCTTAAAGCAATATTGTAGAGTTTGAAAAACTCTACAACTTTCATGTTGAGCACTTTTTCATTTGACCTTTGTAGCAATAGGAAAATTTTAGTTTTCAGTAGGGTCCCTTAACTTTTTGAGAATTGCAAATAGATCCCCCTGACACCCCCTGCTTCGTTTTCCTCTGGCACGCGCCGCTTCCCTCTGCTCTCTGCTCCTGCCGTCGCCGGTTACCGCCGGCGTAGTTCCCCGAGCACCACCTCCTGTTGAATTTCTCTTCCACGCGTCGCCCCTTGCCCTTTCCACTTCTGGTCCCCTCCCTTTCTGGCATTCCCTGCGCTTGCCACGCGCACGCCGTCGCCGTTCGGCCGCCACCGAGCTGCCGCCGTGGCGAGCTCCAAAGCAAGTGCCCAACTCCTGTGTTTGCAGGCGCATCAGTACCACTAGGACCTCCTCGACCCATTCCTGCCATTAGCTTGTCACTTCCTCGGCCATAGACACCGGAACGCCGTCGCCAATTCTTCTGTAACCCCGGCGAGCTCGACGCCGCTGTGGACCCGCTCCTGCAGCCCTCCTCCGCCCGAATCAACACTACTAGAAGCTTTCCCTTGGTCCCCTGAAGCTATTGGACCAGACCCGTGCCGCCCAACTTGCCCGGGACGCCACCATCAAGATCTTCCCCGCCGCCGGCCATCTGCTTCCCGCGGGCAGACCCCTACACGACCCTAGAAGCCCAATCAAGCCCCTCCCAAGGTAGCCCCCGATCTCCTCTAGCTAATCCCCCTCTCCTCCCTCGCCCTCGTGACCCGAATCCACCGGATTTGGCCGGTCAAATGCCGCCGCTCCTCTCTGACCATGGCCAGGGGCTCCATTGGAGAAGACAGTGAAGTTTCAGGGGGTTTTGTGCTAAATCTAGGGACTGTATTGTAAAGCTTATTTAAGTTTCCTGCTGTGAACTTTAAAAATGCATAGAAAACAGTAGAAAAATCAGAAAAATACGAAACTGGTTGGGTTAGAATCCTTGTGATGAATTCTACAACTTTTATTTCATAACCATGCCATGAAAGTGCATAGTTTATTCTGTATTTTAAATACAAGGAAAGGAATGCTTTAATTGGATCTTATGCTCTATAGCCTTGCTACTGTTAGTTTTTGGAGCATGTGTTGTAGGTGATGTAAGTAGCCCTGTGTAAATTTTTGAAGCATAGATCAGCCCTCTAGCTAGAGTATTTGGTTACTTTTGTTATAAGTTAATAAAAGCTTGGCAAATTAATTTCAGAAGTATCTATGCATATTTAGGGATGAAATTTTTAGTATAGCTTAGTCTTTATGAGTGTTATATAATATAAAAATTTGAGAAACAGAAACCTAATATAACTTGAGTTATAAATTCAAGCTTAGATTCCTAGATAAATCATAAATAATAATTAGGATGCATGAAAAATTATAAAATTTTTCCAGAATGCTAGACTTGAGTAGTTTATGATGTCCTTAAATTTTGAACCCTAATTGTAGTATAAAACTCTAGTTGTAATTACACCTTGAAATTTCAAATCTTGATCTTGTTTAAATTAAGTAAGTTGTTATTTATTGTATAGAATATCTAGAGTAATGTTATTTCAATTAAACCCACTTAGGGTAACTTTCATAAATATTAGTTTAATTTTTGCTAATTTACAATTGGCCTAAATTAATTTAAGACTACCCATAATTAAATAATAACTTAAAGTTGAAAATGCCATGTTTAGCTAATAAAAGGAGATTGCTAAATGTATGTAGTATTGCTTAAGGTAATCAAATACGCTACTTAAAGGAGTTAGATGGAGTTTGAGGGTAACCCACCCCGGCTGCCTAACGAGACTAGTTAGTTTAGTTAGTACTCGATAAATGACTGCCCAGTGCAGGGTAGTTAAGTTGATTGTCAATATGTAATGCCCTTTATTTAGATTGCAACTTTATCGTGAACTGAACTACAAATGTATGCATCCATTAAACTTCATTTTGCATATCATGTAGAATCGACCACTCTCGCCGATGGGGATTATTAGCTGATCCCGGAACAAGAAGAAGTTTATTCTGAAGACCCCGGGAATCTCGTCGCGGATTTCTCTGAAGCCCCGAACCAAAGTTCGGAAGAAAAATAGTTTGACTAACCCCAACGCTACCAGCGAAGGCAAGCCCCGGACATAACCCCTACTTTATTACACTGCAACCTATATTATTATGTATATCTTTATGCATTAGGTTCTTAGGAGTTGTTTGAAAACTTAGTTGCATTATCCAGGAACCGATGTATTGAACATTAGAAAATTGAGTCCGAATAGCTGCTCTGCTTATAGGACCGGTAGAAGTCGAGTGATTTCCTGTCACTCGCGCGATATAGGAATTGTAATGTTTACATTTCTGTTATCATTATAAGGATGACGGACGGGAGTTTTATGAGGTATCATGGTCAAGATGATACCCGTCTGTTTTGATGAATTTTGATAAGGTCGCAGTGTGTGGTAGCGGTGGTTAAGCGTTTGAAAGTACTAGCCACATGCCGTGAAATATGGTAAGCGGTAAGCCTAGTCACCGATCGGCCCGAGGAGTGGACATACCCCCCACCACATGTATTTGCTTCTTTTGGTTACTTTGTTTGACGTGTAGGCATATGTGTTGCTGGGCAACCAGGAGTACGGGTTTTGTAGTCGCGCTACAGACGTACGTCCTGCACTTTGGAAGTGCGTATGACCTGCAGTCGCTTGTGGTGGCCCTGATCCACGAGTCGGAATGAAAGGCAAACGGTTGCTTCGGAATAACCCTGTGGTATTCCAAGCGTGTGTGTTAGGTTTACCTTGCAAGGGTTGAATCTCGATTCAGAATCGTCCGCCTCTCACGATGTATGAGACTGCTTATCCCCTTTATCACATAGAGTAACAAGAGTAATTATGTGATTATCTAAGATGATGTTTGAATAAAGATTCTACCATGTTTGACTATTTATAGGTGCTTACCTAGAATGGTTAATCAACTAGAACCTGAAAGTTAAAAGTTGAAAATAAGGATCTACTCTTTGTTGCTTTTCCGCTGAAAACCCTACCCAACGCTAAAAGCCATCATGAGTCTAGTTATGGGCTATGGTATACCCAATTTCGGGTAAGTCTTGCTGAGTATTAGTATACTCAGCCTTGCTTTCGTTGATTTTCTTCAGGTAATCTTTCTGATGAGCCAGCATTCATTACACTGTGGCCCTACCCTTTGCCTGATGGTTGGTCCGTGGAATGGGATCCGTCCCCGGCCAACACAGATTCCGCCGAGTGATATTATGCCAGGGCTAGCATAATATCTGTAATGACGACGTGTATAATGACTACGCTTTTCAAATTCCGCTGCTTTGACTGAAAACTAAAACCTGTCTTGTAATAATCTCTCCTCTGTGGGAGCTAATGATGCTTTGTACATTTTTGTAATGTAACTACCTGTGGTGTAAGATATTTTGGCATTGTATCTCTGGACTCACCTTCGTGTGAGGTACCTTGTTGGATCCTGAGTTCGGTGGTTTATCGGGACGTTACCCGACAGACCAATGGTTCTATACCGTTTGAAGTACGAGGTAGCCCTTCAGTGAGGACTCGCGTACTTGAGCCGGTATAATTCAGGTTGGTTCTGCCACAGCTGGTATCAGAGCTAACAAGTGTACTCTGGAGATATAATTAGCCTTAAAAAGTAATTTTTAGTATAAAATTTGATTAATCAAGTATTTGTAAACTACGTTGATTCGTTAAGGATTATATATAGTACGTAAGCCCTAGGGTAATGTTATTAAGGGAATTAGAGGTGGCTGTAATATATATATATATAATTCTGACTTCCAGCATTACTTTTCTGTTGAAACTTAAATTTGTGCACAACCCAACCTTACTTTTTGTAACGACATCTTCGATCGTGAGGTAAGAAGGTAAGGATCCTCAGCCAACTAAGGGAGCTTGGCCTTCCTGTCGGTGATGCGAACCGAACGCTGTTTCTCAAGCAGTGGCCTACTTGAGATGCTGCCAATGTGTCAACTTTGGTTGACTACATTGGGAGTATATGGTTCGGCGCAGGGTATGGCGATCGCTGTTCATACCCCCGCATTTTTGCGGTACCCCGTGAATACGTTGTTTCGATAACGTATGATAACGTTGTCTGTACGGCGGTAATTGTACAGATGCTGTTTCTATAGTGAACAGTAATGAATGGGGACGCTTTCATGACATGCTGGCATGAAAGGTTCATTGGATATATATATGCATTGTGGTTTTCTGCAGGTACACTAACCACGATTACGAAACTAGGACGGATAGGGCCTATCGACTAGTTAATAGTGAGAGACGTATTTAATTATGCCACCGAAACTAACCACGTAAGACCAAGATTACTTGGCAGTTATTTTTGGTTGTGAGATCGTGTAGTGCGTGCATGCATAACACACTAATCAACAAAACGAATGTTTACATTCGATACTTTCTAAGAAATAAATAATATGTTGGTATCTCTTAATTGGGGTAAATAGCAATCTTTAAGCTCTTAAGTATCCATCTGATTTCCAGCTTTTGCTGTTATCAGAATCATCTATCTTAATCCATTTACCTTGTGAGCTTTCCGCAGGGTAAATATATCTTACCATTTGCATTGTTGTCGCAGATGGCTGCTCCTGCTAATACCTTTTGGGATCAGGAGGGGCACTTTCACACCAATGGTTTACATTGGGAAGGGTTTCCTCGTCTTTTGTGGGAATCCTTGAGTATGTTCCATTATACAGAGCCTCCTCTGTATGATGGGGTAGAATATCGTGAAGAAGGAGTTCCCCGCTGCAGGGTTAAGATGATAATTCCTCAACATCCTTTCCGCTCCTTATGGCCTCCCATAGAAGTGGAAGTGGTTGGATATCGTCTAGTGGATACTCTTGAAACTGCTGCTTTAGAAGCTATCAAACTCTTCTGCAATCAACATCCGATTGAAGTTGCTGCATATCCTATTGGGTTATTTCCTACCATAGACCCGGGTAATTCGGACTGGGATTTTCGGACAGACCATCATGGTCATCTGCTAGGAGATCTGGCTGAAGAAACTGTCCGTATCATTACCAGGTTCATGGATGTGCAACATCACTACCAGATTCTACTGCGTCACGGTGTGAATCAGATAACTGGTGTGGCTCAAAGTCACTATCGGAATGCTGACCATCAGGTGACCCAAATAGAAGAATTACAAGCTTTAGTGACTCAGAAGGATGAAATTATTGCAGCAAGAGATGAGACAATCCTCCATCGTGAAGATCAGATCAATGAGAGTGATCATCTTATCACTCAGCGTGACACTGTTATTGAGTTCCTACAGGCACAAATTCATGATCTGATACTTGTGGCTGATGATGCCCAGGCTCACATTGAGGAATTGCAGCAGCAACCGATACTTCCCGCTATACCCATAGTACCTGAAGAAGAAGAAGAAGACCCAGAAGAGATTGAGGGTGTTTCAGAGATTGACTCTGAGCATGGGGATCCAGTTCTTAGTCCCCATCACTCTTCTTCTGGCAGTCAATCTTCTGTAGGCAACTTCGACGATTTTTAGTTTAGCAAATCGTCGACTATCCAGATGTAACCTATGGGGAGTGTAATAACTTAAGGAGTATGTAACTTAGCTAGATCTCATGCCAATTGTTGTAACATAGATGGCCTGCGTAGAGATCTTTCGGATGTACGATGCGGAGAACAAACCGAACCAATATTGTAATATAAGTTTCCTGTTTTATCATCCTGTTCATTATCCTTATGATTCTGAAATGAGATGATTGAATGGAGTATGTGCTTTGTTTATATCTTCTGAAATTGGGAGTAAGGCTATATGAGTAATGATGGACATCTCCTTTGTTTCAGATGGTTGGAGCCACACGCGGAACCCCGGAGGGTTTCCGGGCTGATCAGGCTAACGGTTCCCAACAACCGCCACCCCCTCCTCCCAACCTTGCAGAAGTCATGGCTCGGCAAACGGAGCTGCTCAACCTGCTGGTACAAGCCCAGCAAAACCAGCAGCATCAATTCCGAGGAGGCTGTGATGATCGCAATCCTCCTGTGGCTAGTTACCAAGATTTTCTCAGTACCCAGCCGCCTTTCTTCAGTAAGGCGGAAGAACCATTGGATGCCGATGCCTGGCTCCATATTATTGAATCGAAGTTCGCTCTTCTGACTATACCTTGTGCGGACTCTAGCAAAGCTTCCTTTGCTGCTCAACAACTTCGTGGTGCTGCCCGAATCTGGTGGGACAATTTCTATGCCATGCAACCTGCAGGGCATGTCATCACATGGGATGAATTCCGGATCGCCTTTCGAGCGCATTATATTCCCGCAGGACTATTGGAGCGAAAACTTAATGAGTTCCTGGCTCTTACTCAAGGTGCCAATACAGTTCTGCAGTACGCACAGAATTTCAATCATCTGTGCCAGTATGCAGGGTATCATGCAGATAATGATGCCAAGAAACAGGATCGTTTTCGCCGAGGCCTTAACACCAAACTCAAGGAACGCCTGAACCTTGTGAGGGCAAATACTTTCAGTGAGTTGGTTAACATGGCCTTAACTCAAGAAGACTGCATTGTGGCGCATTATGCCGAGAAGAAGCGGAAGAACCCTGCTGGACCCTCGAGTGCTCAACCACCGAGGTATCGGGTTGTTTCCAATACGCCGCCCAGAGCACCACAGCGCAATGCTCCAACGGGAAGATTGGTTTTTAGGCCGCCCCAGCAGCAAGGGAGGTACAGACCTCCTGTGCCCCCGCAACAAGCACAACAATCTGGCCAACGGCCAAATATTCAGCAAGTGCCACAGAAAGGTAGCAATTATCGCTGCTTCAATTGCGGGAGTGCGGATCATTTCATCCGAGATTGTCCGCGGCCCAAGAAGCCTAATCCCGGGCAAAGCTCTACTCAGGGGAACCAAAACAAGGGCAAGAAGCCGGTGATGCAAGTCCGTCAAGGACGGATTAACTTCACCACTCTGGCAGAACTTCCAGATGGAGCTCCCGTCATGTCGGGTACATTTTCTATTTACCATAAACCAGTTGTTACTTTATTTGATTCTGGAGCAACACATAGCTTTATTAGTAACAACTGTGGTACCCGACTAGGACTTGAATTTTGTCCTATCCAGGGGTCATATATGATCTCTACCCCTGGAGGAAATGTCACCTCCAACCAAATGAGTAGAAATGTGCCACTTCAGTTAGGTAGTAAAGAAATCAAAACTGATTTGGTTTTACTCAGTCTAGAGGGTATTGATGTTATACTTGGGACAGACTGGATGACTAAGCATCGAGTCCGGTTAGATATCTGTTCCCGAGTGGTTGAAATCAATTCACCATACTATGGGATTACCACCCTTTATCTGCCTCAGCCAGAGTATCTGCACCCCTGCACTTATGCTATCACAGATATCAAAGTCAAGGATATTCCGATAGTATGTGAATTTCCCGATGTCTTTCCAGACGACTTGCCTGGAATGCCCCCAGATAGAGACATCGAGTTCATCATTGAACTTCAACCGGGCACTGCTCCAATTTCCAAGAGGCCGTATCGCATGCCTCCAAACGAATTAGCAGAACTGAAAATTCAGCTCCAAGATCTTCTTGACAAGGGATATATACGTCCAAGTGCTTCACCTTGGGGTTGTTCTGCTCTCTTTGTTAAGAAGAAAGACGATAGCTTAAGACTATGTGTCGACTACCGTCCACTCAATGCGGTTACCATCAAAAATAAGTATCCTCTTCCCCGCATTGATATCTTGTTCGATCAACTAGCTGGAGCAAAGGTCTTTTCCAAGATTTACGCTCTGGTTATCATCAGATCAAGATCAGGCCTAGTGACATTCCAAAAACGGCTTTCTCAACCAGATATGGACTTTATGAATATCTGGTTATGTCATTCGGACTTATCAATGCACCGGCATATTTCATGTATCTCATGAATTCTGTATTTATGCCGGAGCTCGATAAATTTGTTGTGGTCTTCATCGATGATATTCTGATCTACTCCAGAACCAAAGAAGACCATGCTAATCATTTACGTGTCGTTCTTCAACGACTACGGGAGCATCGCCTTTATGCCAAATTTTCAAAATGTGAATTCTGGCTGGATAGTGTGAAATTTTTGGGACATACTATTTCTAGTCAAGGCATATCGGTTGATCCAACCAAAGTTCAAGAAGTTATAGACTGGAACCCTCCCACTTCAGTCCATCAAATACGAAGTTTCCTTGGATTGGCAGGATATTATCGCCGATTCATTCCAGACTTCTCCAAGATAGCTAAACCCATGACTGAACTACTTAAGAAAGAAATTAAGTTTCGTTGGGATGATAAGTGTGAGGAAGCATTTCACGCTTTGAGAAAACTTCTGACGACTGCTCCGGTACTAGCTCAGCCAGATAGTACCCAGCCTTTTGATGTCTACTGTGACGCTTCTGGAATTGGCCTTGGTTGTGTTCTTATGCAAAACAACCGGGTTATTGCTTATGCATCCCGAGCACTTCGGACTCATGAGCAAAATTATCCAACACATGATCTTGAATTGGCAGCAGTTATTCATGCTCTCAAGATCTGGAGACATCATCTTATGGGTGCTAAGTGTAACATTTACACAGACCATAAGAGCCTCAAGTATATTTTTACTCAAGCTGATCTAAATATGAGGAAAAGGCGTTGGTTGGAGTTAATCAAAGATTATGACCTTGAGGTACACTATCATCCGGGCAAAGCTAATGTGGTTGCGGATGCACTTAGCCGCAAGTCACATTGTCACTGCTTAACCATATCCACCTTTAATGACACTCTTTGCCATCAAATGAGAAGACTCAATCTTGAGATTATTCCCCAAGGTAGTTTAAACTTAATCTCCATTGAGTCTACTCTGCGCGATAAAATCGTCATGTCACAACTACATGATGAGGGTGTCAAAATTATCAAATCCAAGCTATCCCAGGGAGAAGCTAAATATCAGTGTTTTCACACTGATCATCAAGGAGTCCTATGGTTCAACGATCGGATTGTTGTGCCTAAGGATCATCAACTTCGTAAGCAAATCCTCGACGAAGCACATTTGTCCAAATTCTCTATACATCCTGGTAGCACCAAGATGTATCAAGATCTTCAGCAACATTTTTGGTGGACCCGAATGAAGAGAGAAATTGCCAAATATGTATCCGAGTGTGATACGTGCCAGAGAGTTAAAGCTAGCCATTTAAAAGCCTCTGGTACGCTTCAGCCGTTACCCATACCGTCATGGAAATCGGAAGACATGAGCATGGATTTCATTGTCGGTCTTCCTAACACATCTCAAAAACATGACTCCATATGGGTAATCATTGATAGACTCACAAAAACAGCTCATTTCCTTCCTGTGCATACTACTTACTCTGCTAAAAAGTATGCCGAAGTCTATTTGGACCAAATCGTTCGATTACATGGGGTTCCAAAAACTATCATCTCGGATCGAGGATCCCAATTTATTGCACAATTTTGGGAACAATTGCAATCAGCTCTAGGGACTAAATTGATTCGAAGCTCTGCGTATCATCCCCAGACCGATGGGCTGACTGAGCGAGTTAACCAAATCCTTGAAGACATGCTCCGAGCTTGTATTATTCACTATGGTACAAGCTGGGACAAATGCCTTGCTCTAGCTGAATTCTCCTACAACAACAGTTATCAAGCTAGTCTTCAAATGGCTCCTTTCGAAGCGTTATATGGTCGCAGATGCCGAACTCCTTTGAGTTGGTCAGAGACCGGTGAACGCAAAATCTTCGGACCAGACCTAGTCGTTGAAGCCGAAGATAAGGTTAAGGTTATTCAATCTAATCTTAAAACCGCTCAGTCCAGACAAAAGAGCTATGCAGATAAGAGGAGGAAACCTCTGCAATTCCAAATAGGAGATTTTGTCTATCTCCGAGTATCTCCTACCAAAGGTGTCCAACGTTTCGGCATTAAAGGGAAGTTAGCACCTCGATATGTTGGACCCTTTGAAATTTTAAACGTTTGTGGCCCAGTGGCTTACAAACTTTGTCTTCCATCTCAATGGACGGCTATTCACGATGTCTTCCATGTCTCTCAACTTAAGAAGTGTGTCAAAGTACCCACAGAAATTGTTGAGACATGTGCCATTGAGATTGAACCTGATTTATCGTACATCGAGCAACCTCTTCGAATTCTGGATACTAAGGAGAGATTCACCAGAAGAAGGGCAGTTAAGATGTACAAGATCTTATGGGATCATCACACCGAAGAAGAAGCGACTTGGGAAACTGAGTCTTATCTTCAACGGAATTTTCCAGACTTCCTTCAAGCCAATCCCCAAATCTAATCATTCGATTGTACTTAGCTTCAGAATCTCGGGACGAGATTCTTTTTAAGGGGGAAAGGCTGTAATATCCAGGTAGTTAGACAACTAGATACTAAGTTTGGGTGTATTATATGTAAGCATGTTATAATGTATACAAGTTGTACAAAGCAATAAGGGTATATTTGTAAATTATGAGTTTTATAAATTCTTATTTGCAAGTGTGTGAAAATGTTCTTAAGTGTCAAATTTCAGATGGCTATAGAAGAGAAAAGGGCAAAAGTTAAATAAACCTAAGGGGAATAGACTTTATATAAGTTAAGGACCTTTATGTGATTAATACAAAGATATAAGGAGTTACATGTGAAAGGGTAAAAAGATAAAAGTAAAACTTAGTTTTACCTAAGGACTAAAGTGTAAAAAGAGCTAGTCATGATTACTGCAGAAGAACTTACAAAAAGACCCCAAACATTAGGGCATTTTATTTTAATTAACACATAAAGTTTAAAATTTGAATTGTGTTCAAAAACTCAAAATAAAACCGTACCCTTTAAGATTTTAAACCCAAGCCTTAAAGCAATATTGTAGAGTTTGAAAAACTCTACAACTTTCATGTTGAGCACTTTTTCATTTGACCTTTGTAGCAATAGGAAAATTTTAGTTTTCAGTAGGGTCCCTTAACTTTTTGAGAATTGCAAATAGATCCCCCTGACACCCCCTGCTTCGTTTTCCTCTGGCACGCGCCGCTTCCCTCTGCTCTCTGCTCCTGCCGTCGCCGGTTACCGCCGGCGTAGTTCCCCGAGCACCACCTCCTGTTGAATTTCTCTTCCACGCGTCGCCCCTTGCCCTTTCCACTTCTGGTCCCCTCCCTTTCTGGCATTCCCTGCTCTTGCCACGCGCACGCCGTCGCCGTTCGGCCGCCACCGAGCTGCCACCGTGGCGAGCTCCAAAGCAAGTGCCCAACTCCTGTGTTTGCAGGCGCATCAGTACCACTAGGACCTCCTCGACCCATTCCTGCCATTAGCTTGTCACTTCCTCGGCCATAGACACCGGAACGCCGTCGCCAATTCTTCTGTAACCCCGGCGAGCTCGACGCCGCCGTGGACCCGCTCCTGCAGCCCTCCTCCGCCCGAATCAACACTACTAGAAGCTTTCCCTTGGTCCCCTGAAGCTATTGGACCAGACCCGTGCCGCCCAACTTGCCCGGGACGCCGCCGTCAAGATCTTCCCCGCCGCCGGCCATCTGCTTCCCGCGGGCAGACCCCTACACGACCATAGAAGCCCAATCAAGCCCCTCCCAAGGTAGCCCCCGATCTCCTCTAGCTAATCCCCCTCTCCTCCCTCGCCCTCGTGACCCGAATCCACCGGATTTGGCCGGTCAAATGCCGCCGCTCCTCTCTGACCACGGCCAGGGGCTCCATTGGAGAAGACAGTGAAGTTTCAGGGGGTTTTGTGCTAAATCTAGGGACTGTATTGTAAAGCTTATTTAAGTTTCCTGCTGTGAACTTTAAAAATGCATAGAAAACAGTAGAAAAATCAGAAAAATACGAAACTGGTTGGGTTAGAATCCTTGTGATGAATTCTACAACTTTTATTTCATAACCATGCCATGAAAGTGCATAGTTTATTCTGTATTTTAAATAAAAGGAAAGGAATGCTTTAATTGGATCTTATGCTCTATAGCCTTGCTACTGTTAGTTTTTGGAGCATGTGTTGTAGGTGATGTAAGTAGGCCTGTGTAAATTTTTGAAGCATAGATCAGCCCTCTAGCTAGAGTATTTGGTTACTTTTGTTATAAGTTAATAAAAGCTTGGCAAATTAATTTCAGAAGTATCTATGCATATTTAGGGATGAAATTTTTACTATAGCTTAGTCTTTATGAGTGTTATATAATATAAAAATTTGAGAAACAGAAACCTAATATAACTTGAGTTATAAATTCAAGCTTAGATTCCTAGATAAATCATAAATAATAATTAGGATGCATGAAAAATAATAAAATTTTTCCAGAATGCTAGACTTGAGTAGTTTATGATGTCCTTAAATTTTGAACCCTAATTGTAGTATAAAACTCTAGTTGTAATTACACCTTGAAATTTCAAATCTTGATCTTGTTTAAATTAAGTAAGTTGTTATTTATTGTATAGAATATCTAGAGTAATGTTATTTCAATTAAACCCACTTAGGGTAACTTTCATAAATATTAGTTTAATTTTTGCTAATTTACAATTGGCCTAAATTAATTTAAGACTACCCATAATTAAATAATAACTTAAAGTTGAAAATGCCATGTTTAGCTAATAAAAGGAGATTGCTAAATGTATGTAGTATTGCTTAAGGTAATCAAATACGCTACTTAAAGGAGTTAGATGGAGTTTGAGGGTAACCCACCCCGGCTGCCTAACGAGACTAGTTAGTTTAGTTAGTACTCGATAAATGACTGCCCAGTGCAGGGTAGTTAAGTTGATTGTCAATATGTAATGCCCTTTATTTAGATTGCAACTTTATCGTGAACTGAACTACAAATGTATGCATCCATTAAACTTCATTTTGCATATCATGTAGAATCGACCACTCTCGCCGATGGGGATTATTAGCTGATCCCGGAACAAGAAGAAGTTTATTCTGAAGACCCCGGGAATCTCGTCGCGGATTTCTCTGAAGCCCCGAACCAAAGTTCGGAAGAAAATAGTTTGACTAACCCCAACGCTACCAGCGAAGGCAAGCCCCGGACATAACCCCTACTTTATTACACTGCAACCTATATTATTATGTATATCTTTATGCATTAGGTTCTTAGGAGTTGTTTGAAAACTTAGTTGCATTATCCAGGAACCGATGTATTGAACATTAGAAAATTGAGTCCGAATAGCTGCTCTGCTTATAGGACCGGTAGAAGTCGAGTGATTTCCTGTCACTCGCGCGATATAGGAATTGTAATGTTTACATTTCTGTTATCATTATAAGGATGACGGACGGGAGTTTTATGAGGTATCATGGTCAAGATGATACCCGTCTGTTTTGATGAATTTTGATAAGGTCGCAGTGTGTGGTAGCGGTGGTTAAGCGTTTGAAAGTACTAGCCACATGCCGTGAAATATGGTAAGCGGTAAGCCTAGTCACCGATCGGCCCGAGGAGTGGACATACCCCCCACCACATGTATTTGCTTCTTTTGGTTACTTTGTTTGACGTGTAGGCATATGTGTTGCTGGGCAACCAGGAGTACGGGTTTTGTAGTCGCGCTACAGACGTACGTCCTGCACTTTGGAAGTGCGTATGACCTGCAGTCGCTTGTGGTGGCCCTGATCCACGAGTCGGAATGAAAGGCAAACGGTTGCTTCGGAATAACCCTGTGGTATTCCAAGCGTGTGTGTTAGGTTTACCTTGCAAGGGTTGAATCTCGATTCAGAATCGTCCGCCTCTCACGATGTATGAGACTGCTTATCCCCTTTATCACATAGAGTAACAAGAGTAATTATGTGATTATCTAAGATGATGTTTGAATAAAGATTCTACCATGTTTGACTAGTTATAGGTGCTTACCTAGAATGGTTAATCAACTAGAACCTGAAAGTTAAAAGTTGAAAATAAGGATCTACTCTTTGTTGCTTTTCCGCTGAAAACCCTACCCAACGCTAAAAGCCATCATGAGTCTAGTTATGGGCTATGGTATACCCAATTTCGGGTAAGTCTTGCTGAGTATTAGTATACTCAGCCTTGCTTTCGTTGATTTTCTTCAGGTAATCTTTCTGATGAGCCAGCATTCATTACACTGTGGCCCTACCCTTTGCCTGATGGTTGGTCCGTGGAATGGGATCCGTCCCCGGCCAACACAGATTCCGCCGAGTGATATTATGCCAGGGCTAGCATAATATCTGTAATGACGACGTGTATAATGACTACGCTTTTCAAATTCCGCTGCTTTGACTGAAAACTAAAACCTGTCTTGTAATAATCTCTCCTCTGTGGGAGCTAATGATGCTTTGTACATTTTTGTAATGTAACTGCCTGTGGTGTAAGATATTTTGGCATTGTATCTCTGGACTCACCTTTGTGTGAGGTACCTTGTTGGATCCTGAGTTCGGTGGTTTATCGGGACGTTACCCGACAGACCAATGGTTTTATACCGTTTGAAGTACGAGGTAGCCCTTCAGTGAGGACTCGCGTACTTGAGCCGGTATAATTCAGGTTGGTTCTGCCACAACAATGGTCTTGGGTCGGTTGTGGCCAAAATCTCTAAAGAGAGTTTGGTTGGTGATGCTGTTGTGGAAGCATTCGATGACGTCTTGCTCGGATATGTTAGCGATGGTGGCGCTTGTGTCGAAGAAGTGGTGAATGTAGGATTGCAGGAGCTTGTTATGTTCCTGTTTGCATTAAGATAGATCATGATGAATACCTATTCGAGTAATCGCCCCTTGAAAGTTGTCGGTGAAGACAGCCTTCAGATCATCCCAGGAGTCGATGGAGTCTTTCGTGAGGCTTTCCAGCCTTGTGAGTGGAGCAGTCTCCAGGGCCATCGGGAAGTAGACGATCTTGGTGGTGTTGGAGCCGCCTGTGACCTCTATGGCCGTAGAGTAGCACCTGAGCCACTCTGAGGAGCTTGCTTGCCATCGTATTTAGTGATGCCGATCGGTTTGAAGCCTTCCGGATACTTCTATGGTACAGACTGAATCGGCGCATGAACACTAGGAAGCGATCACTATCAACCAGCCCCGATAGCCCTCAACTGCAGCTCTTTCTTCTCGTCGAGCTTCAATGATGTTGCGAGCGTCGCGCCCTTCATTTATCTTGTCACGGAGATCGTTCGTCAGCAGGGTCTCGAGTGGTCGACGATTGTAGCTGCCGGCGGGATGTTGAGGTGGTGGGGGTAGTTGTGCTAGGTTGCCCCTCGGGGGTGGCTGCAGCCTCCTGCCTGTGGAACGACTACCCTACTGAGCGTCATTGTTCCCTCTGTTACCTCCAGGGGGCCGTCGGGGGTGTTATCTAGGACTCCGGCTAGCCTGTGGGTGACTGCGACTTTCGCCCACCTGTTCTTCATTGGCTGGCACTGATGGCGCAGGGTTCTGATGATCGAGCTGCAACCACCCCTTCTGAGCCAATCGTAGAGCTTGTTGTGCGGCAGGGTCTTGGCTGGCGGCTAGTATGGCTGTGACACCTGCGATATTGGTGATTGGGGTTTGGAAACCCCGTTCACCAGCTGCTGTGAACTTGGCATCAAGGCTGTGCCGCACGCGGCGTTGGCATTCCGTGATGTTTCTTCTGCATGTGGTGCACTTCTGGTTCCTTAATCTGCGGGTGACACGTTCGGTGTTTGTCATCGCCAGCATCAGCGGTGACCTCATCCCTAGAGATTTCCTCGAGTAGCTCATTGGGGTCCTCGTTGCCTTCACCTTCAACTTCTGCCATGTAGATGTGGTGGTGCGTAGAGTGCTCGTCAGAGCTATAGTCGACCAGCACAGTTCCTGCGTAGAGTGCTCGTCAGAGCTATAGTCGACCAGCACAGTTCCTGTTTCGATAAAGACGGTGAGGGTGTCGGTGTTTTACCGGCTGCCCACCGAGGGGTATACCCAAGGTGGTAAATTTAGGTGAAGAGACACCGAGATCAGGAACTCGAAAGTGCAAGGAACACAAAACTTAGATAGGTTCGGGCCGCGAGGCGCGTAATACCCTATGTCCTGTGTGGTGGTTTGTATTGCCTTTGGTATAGAATGATCTGGAGATCCTCTATTTTTGAGAGGGGTCCCTGTCCCCCCTTATATATCCAGGAGGCCAGGGTTACAAGAATACTAACCAACACCAGCTAAGGAATCGTACCAGAACATATCTTGAGTAGATTCCTTCTATATCAGTTAGCTTTATCTCCTATTTAAACGGGATAAATAAGAGATAAATAAGAGATAAGACAGACTTAATCTCTTAAATAACCTCTTTAAACTACGTTATGTACACAGTCCCGTAGCCCCGGGTCTGACAAGCCCCTGAGCTCTTCATAGCTGAGTACTGCAGGCTTATCAAGTACTTTCGAAGTAGTCTTCGGCTTCTTTAAAAGCTCCGTCTTGAAGTCCTTCTTTGAGTACTTACTTGGCTGCATCAAAGCTATGAGGTGCTCATGCCCCGAATTATTTCTGACATGGTGTGCGATTGAAAAATCGTACTCCATATGGAGTTGCCCCCGAGCCTTAGGTTGAATCGGAGAATCAGGCTAAGGGTCACATTAGTCTTAAATTTTCCTTACTTACTTTTCAAATAAATTTGAAAAAATAAGTAGTCGATGCCACGTATCCCGCAGCCCCCGAGCCTTGAATCCAAATCCCCAAAATTTGGAGATAAGGATCCAAAAGTCGTGGCATGCAGTGTAAAAATGCCCACATGGTAAATTACCAATATGATGGTACAAATGATGGAAGTTAGATCTGGAATTCAAAAAATCCCTTTTTCTTTCGGGACAATTGACCCTGAAAAAATAATTAATCGAATATTTTGTCCAATCAATCCTCCAAATGAACCCTCATCTTCCGAATATTTCTTGAAACGACTCTTCAACTTCGAAACAGTAAAACTGTTCCCAGTCGCTGGTTATTTAACCCCATGGTAACGCCAAGTAAAAATTACACTTCCAATCTGCAATTTGCCAAGAGCCGCCAAAAATCCCCAAATTGGGCCGCGCTCTGCCGTCATCCTCCCGGAGAAATCCCAATCCCCCAGATCTCCCCGCCCCTCTCCCCGCAGCCCCCGAGCAACTCATGGCAAGCGGATCCGGAGATGGCGCCCAAGAAATCAGAGAAGGAAGGGAAGAAGATGGAAGCGCAGCCGCCAACTGGAGAGTGGACACACAGTAAGTGTTCCCTCAACGATCTTAATAGACTTGTTTCCGAGAGGTTGCTACAAGATAAAAATCTCATCAATTGGCGCCCCTCGTTCCGCGAACCTTTCCCCATGGAGAATGTTGACGAAATCATCACATTTTACCATTTTGCCGAACGGGGTCTGGCCCTCCCCTCTTGTTCTTTTTTCCGTGGCCTCCTTTACTATTATGGGCTTGAGCTCCACCACCTCAACCCGAACTCCATTTGCCACATCTCGATTTTTATCCATTTTTGCTAAGCCTTCCTTGGAATCGAAACCTATTGGGATCTTTTCCGTTTCCTCTTCCGCATCAAACCACAACCCACCTCCAAGAATCTTTCCATTGTAGGGGGCACCGGCATCCAACTGAGACAGCAGGCCGGCGACAAGTACCTATCATACAAATTCCCCTCCAACATTCCCGGTGGAAAAATCATTGGTTCTATATCGAAAATCATGCCCCCCAACTCCCAGAGAAATCAAATAATCCACCTGTTGTGAGGCCGAAGTGGAATATTGAACTTTCCAGGGGGGAT
Organism: Panicum hallii; assembly: GCF_002211085.1. NCBI lineage: Eukaryota > Viridiplantae > Streptophyta > Magnoliopsida > Poales > Poaceae > Panicum > Panicum hallii. The sequence continues at coordinate 14,735,487 of NC_038042.1, read as the reverse complement.
ATGGATCAAGTCGAGGAATTGTTAGACACCATTGATGCTCATAAACTGATGGGAGTGACCGGCGCATCCGTCATGTTTTCTTTTTTCAAACGCCGAGTCCAGCCCATCCAACAACGCCACAAGCTTGGATTCGAGTACATGGGTGCTGAAGATCCGTCTCGCATGTGCGCAGAGGAACTGTCAGACGAAGCCGCGCTCCTCCGAGTCCAGCAGGTGCTGTTGGACGCGAACGCCGTCCCCTACATTCCAGGACTGTTTTCCGTGCGGAATCCTCCAAAACCGGTGAGTATTCGACTACTTTTTGTTGGAAACAAATTGTGTTCTGCTGCTACTGACTGAAAACCTTCTGGAGGGGAACACAGAATTGTACCGCAGCTACCCGCCGCAACCCGACATCCCTCGGCCAGACCACCTCCTCCCCAGTGCCGCAGCAGAAGCCAAGAGGGCTCAAGCAGCCAAGGCTCTGCCCGGTAGCGAGTCCACAGAAGGCGAAAGCCCCCAAGTGGAGAAAGAAGCCGAGGAGGAGGCGAGTAGAGGCAACTCCCCCGGACCGTCCGTGGAGTTAACCGACACTCTGCCAGCGGTCCTGCAAGGTCGCTGGGTTGCGCGCAAACGAAAGGCGCAAGAAATCGAGTCCTCCAGGTATGAACATGCTGCCTTGTTGTTGTACACCATCATTGTTGCATGCTAACATGTCCCAGTTGCAGTCCTCCAGCCTCTCCACCCCGGCCCAGGCACCAAGAAATGGAAACAGATCCAACAGCCTCTGCGGCGGTTACCATTGCCGTGGCGGGCACCGCGCCATCGGCTGGTGAGACCGAGCCGCCGACAACAAGTACCCCGCGATGGGCTATGCGGGTGAAGAAAGCAGTCATGAAGAAGTCAACACTGTAAGTTTGCATCTGGTCGCATGGTAAACATTCTGCTCTTTTCGGCTTGCATGATAACTGACTCGGCTTCAATAGGGCCGCAAGCGCCGTGAAGCTCAAGCTGAAACCGGCCGCCGCTACTCCAGCCACCGAGCCATCAGCCCCAGGAGAGACTACACCCACGGAACCAGCCACGGCTACTCCTGCTCCCGAGCCATCAGCCCTAGGAGGATCAGCGCCCGTGGAGCCAGCGCACGAGGCGGACGCGACACTGCCCGACTTGCCGCCTCCCGCGCTCCAACAAGGCGAAGCCAGAGCTGGTGGCGAGGAACAAGTCGAGGCCCCTGATGCCGCTCCTGCGGATAGCATAGGTAAGCGTCTGACCGCCCACGGCCGGCTGCCAGGACCCAGGCGTTGTGTGCTGAAAACGTCTGGACTTGCAGGTGCCCAGCAGCCACCGCCTGAAGAAGCCACAGGGACATCAAGGAGTCCTGGTGAAATACTGAAGGCCGGGCCCGGGTACAAGAATGTCATCAACACCGACCTGGTGGATGACCCAATGCTGACGGCCGGCAACATAAGGACCTTCAAGACAGCTTACAAGGAACTGTATGATTTTGCCATGGTAAGACCTGAGTACTTTTCTGCTTGTACACTGTCACACCCGGTTTAGGAAAGGTAACTGAATGCATCCCATATGTGCGCCAGGATCAAGTTCCGCACATACAGTAGACGTCACAAGCGAATATCCGAAGCAATGCATTAACGAATAAAAGTATAATAGTACTTTATTACATGACCGACAGTCTTAAGCTTAAACGAATAAACAAACGTCGATAAATAGCAGCGGACTTCAACTTCACAGGCAGTCGACTGGGAGACACTCGCCTAGAATTCTCCAATGTCTTCGGGAAACTCCGGAAAGTTATCTTGTTCTGAGCAGCATTGGTTTTAATAAAGCAAGCGTGAGTACACTTATGGTTGGTACTCAGCAAGTGGAGTAAATTATATGACATGCAAGGCCAAATCAAGGATAAGCTGACACGGTTTGACTGCGATAAGCATTTTAGTTGGTCAAGTTTTATTTAGCAAGCATTAACTAGGTTTAAGTTTATACCAACCCTTATATAAAAACTGATTAAATAAACAACAACAACCATAAAGAACAACAGCTTAAATCGTCTTCAAGTTCAATTATCATGTGAGGGTCCAAGCCGCTCTTATCAGTTTTCACTCTGCAGAGGTTGTACACTTTACCCACAACTCGTGTTTCCCTTGATGCCCGGGTTTGCAAGGCCCTTAAACACTTCCGAGGTGAGTGGCAGGGATCCACTACGAGGTCTTTACAAAGATTCCCTAACTTATGACAATCCGCTAAGGTTTCAAGCCAAAGCGGTCATAACCCTCCCTAATGAGGAAATACCTTAGCCAAGGTCCACATAGCCATGTGCCTCAAAAGGACCGAGCTATACCCCGTCAATGCATCCCCTCTTGCCCTTTCGGTAAGATCATCACAAGCTAAGGTTTCTAATTAATTAGCCAAGACCAGAGCCATATAGCAATTGTGGTTGTACTGTTTTCCTGGGTGGTTCTCCATGTTCCAATTCATTCAATAATCTTATTCATCGCCATAACAATTTTCCAAAGGACATGAAGGATACAGGAGGTAACATGATTTCCAACCATCCAAGAACTACTAAATAAGCAACTAGCGTAGCTATAATATAAATAAACAACCCAGGTTCAAACAAGGATGTTTAAATGAAACTAGGCATAATCCTTAATTTGGGATTCCAGCATATTTTAGACACATGCACGCATAAAAAGTAAAGGTGTGATTGTGATATTAATAGGACGGAAACATGATCAAGGACCACTTGCCTTCGTTAGCAAACTGCTGCTGCTCAGGAAATTCTTCAAAGTCTTGACCCTGCGAATCCTCGAACTGCGCACCGTCTATCGCGACACACGAGCACATACAAATAAACAAACACAATAAAATAAGAACAGTACACCAATCAATGAAAACAGAACAAAATAATATTTTAGAAACATTGCATAAGTCGTAAGGATCGCGTGAGCGCAAGAATCGATGAAATCGGAGTTAAAACGGAGAAGTTAGGGCTAAAACGGGGTTCCAAGGGCTTATCTGCGAAGAATTTGGATCTAAAAGGACTTAAAACAAAGAAACCAGGGACTAGATCGTAATTAAACCCTAGACTGAGGGGTTAGAACGCTAAACCGAAGGCTAGAGGATGGCGGGTTAAATTTTAGAAAACTCCAGGGGCTAAACAGAAGAAAAAGGACTAAACTGCAATTATTTTCGAACTGGAAAGGACGGCGGGTTGATTTCGGGAAAACTTAAGGGCTATTTTGCAAAAACGCCTCGGTTGACCGGTACTCCATTCTGTTGACTCGGGGCTAGATTAGATCGGGGCCGTTGGATATAGATCCGATGGTCCAGGGGAGCGGGGGGGTGCGAGGTGGCGGTGGGGAGTCGCCGGCGGCGACCCGAGCGGCGGAGGCTCGCCGGAGATACGCGATCTCACGTCTCCGGCGACGATTCGGGACGGGATTTGGTCGAGGAGATAGAGGAGGACGTGGGGAGTCGGTTTGGGGGAGAAAGCGGCGGCCAAGACGACCGAGGCGGCCGGGCGACAGCGTTCGGCGGAGCGGCTCGGCGGCGAGCTCGCGCAGCACGGAAAGGCTCGGGGGAGGGAACAGGGGTGGCGGCTGAGGCTCCTCACCACCTTGCGGTGCTCCGGGGGCACTTGATTGCCGGGAAGCGGCGGCGGACCGGCGAGACGATGGCGTCCCGAGGCGAGGACGGCAAAGCGGCGGCGGCGGCTAGGGTTAGGGCACGGGCGGTTGCGGCTTGGAGAAAGAGAGGCGCGGGGTTGCGGCGGCTTAAGTAGGGGCGGCCGCGGGCGCCTGGGTGTGCGGGCCCATGGCGGAGGCGGCACGGAGGAGCGGGTCGAGCTCGGACCCGAGCTCGAGTCCGACTTGGGCGCGGGGGAGGAGAAGACCCCGACAAGTGGAGCCCTCCTGCTAGTGCCAGAGAAAGAGAAAGAGAGGGGGAGCGGAGCGAGCGGATCGGGCCGGGGGCGAGGAAGTGGGCTGGAACGGGGGGAAATGGGCCACGCGCGCGTGAGGGAGAGAGAAGGAAGAAGAGGAGAAAGGCCGTGGGCCGGGTTGCAGGGGGAGGGAGAGAAGGGGAGAAAGAGAGAGGGGAAAAGAGCCGGTTGGGCTGGGCCCAAAGGGGAGAAAAGAGAGTGAGGGAAAAAGAAAGAAGGAGAGCAAATGCTTTTGAATTTGAACATGAAAATTGAATTCGAATTTAAATCCAAATAAATTGCAACCAATGAAATGATGCAGAGAGCATGAGATGCACAATCATATGTCTTTGCCTATATTTATTTTTATACTTTAAGAAAATTTGTTTATCAAAAATCCAATGACTCCTCTAACCCATCCTTTTATTAAATTTTGCATTTTGTAAAATTTAGGGTGTTACAAACCTACCCCCCTTAAAAGGAATCTCGTCCTCGAGATTCGGCCGGGCTAGCAAAGAGCTGGGGAAAATCTGCTTGTAACTCATCCTCTCGTTCCCAGGTAGCCTCATCCTCTGAATGGTGACTCCACTGAACCCTGCACATCCGTATTCTCTTACTCCGAGTAATTCTCTCCGCTGTGTCCAGTATTTGGATCGGGTGCTCCTCATAAGTCAAGTCATCCTGCACATCCAGTTCTTCCAGTGGCAACTGCTCCTCGGGTACCCTCAAACATTTCTTCAACTGAGAGACATGAAACACATTGTGTACGTCTGACAACCGTGCGGGTAACTCTAGTTGGTAGGCCACCTCGCCTTTCCGTTCTAAGATCTTGAACGGACCAATGTAACGAGGCGACAATTTCCCTTTTACCTTAAATCTGCGTAAACCTCTGATAGGTGACACCTTCAGATATACGTAGTCCCCTTCCTCAAAGGTCAACTCTCGTTGCCGAGTATCTGCATAGCTTTTCTACCTCGACTGAGCCACCCTCAGATTCTTACGAACAACCTGTACCTGTCTTTCAGCCTCTTTAATAATCTCAGGCCCGAACAACTGACTTTCACCTGTCTCACTCCAATACAACGGAGTCCTACACCTCCTGCCATACAGTGCCTCAAACGGTGCCATCTTTAGACTAGCCTGATAACTGTTGTTATAAGAGAACTCTGCAAATGGCAAACTCTTATCCCAACTGCCTCCATGTTTCAATGCACTAGCTCTGAGCATATCCTCTAACACCTGATTCGTCCGTTCTGTCTGCCCATCAGTCTGCGGATGATAAGCGGAGCTGAAATTTAACTTCGTATCCATTGACTCATGCAACTTATGCCAGAATCAAGACGTGAACTGAGTACCTCTGTCTGATACTATCTTCTTAGGTACCCCATGCAAGCACACAATTCGCGAGATGTACAACTCTGCCAGTCGTGCACCTATATATGTAGTCTTCACCGGTATAAAGTGAGCCACCTTGGTCAGTCGGTCCACTATGACCCATATAGAATCGTAACCATCTCGAGTACGTGGCAACCCCACAATGAAATCCATACCGATTTCTTCCCATTTCCACTCTAGCACCTTCAAGGGCTGTAACAATCCGGCTGGTCTCTGATGTTCTCCTTAACTCTTTGACACACATCACACAATGCCACATGAGCTGCAATGTCACGTTTCATGCCATACCACCAATACCTTTCCTTCAAATCCTGATACATCTTAGTACTGCCAGGATGGATAGAATAAGCCGAGTCATGAGCTTCCTGCAAAATTTTCTCTCGGAGGTGATCCACATCTGGCACACATATCCTCTTTCTGAACCATACTATTCCGTGTTCATCTTCGGTAAAATCTGGTGCCTTGCTTGCTTCTATCATCCCACTTAGCTCCTGTATCTTAGGATCCTCAAGTTGTCCCTTTCATATATCTTGCTCGAGGGTTGGCTCCACTTCTATAGTGATCCGTTCCGTATGAGCGACGAACCCCAGATTGAGGCATTCAAACTCTTCGCACAATTCTCGAGGCATCTGGCTAACCATGATCGCATTCACATAACTTTTACGACTCAAGGCATCAGCAACCACGTTTGCTTTCCCCGGGTGATAGTGTATCTCCAGATCATAATCCTTGATGAGCTCTAACCATCTTCGCTGTCTCAAGTTGAGGTCATTCTGAGTGAAAATATACTTCAGACTCTTATGATCAGTGTATACCTGGCATTTGTGACTCAGCAAATAATGTCTCCATATCTTCAGAGCATGTACCACTGCTGCTAGCTCCAAGTCATGCGTAGGATAGTTCTGTTCATGTTTTCTCAACTGACGGGACGCATATGCAATCACATGTCCCTCTTGCATCAACACATAGCCAAGACCTTGCTTAGACGCATCACAATAAATATCAAAACTCTTGTGAATGTCGGGCATAGTCAACACTGGTGCGGTCGTCAGCCTTTTTCTCAACTCATCAAAACTGTTTTGACATGCCTCTGACCATTCAAACTTCTTGTCTTTCTCTAGTAGTGAAGTAAGAGGTTTCACTATCTTAGAGAAGCCTTCTATAAACCTCTGATAATATCCCGCGAGTCCTAAGAAACTCTGGATTTCTGATACGGTCGTAGGTGGTTTCCAATTCAGCACATCACTGACTTTCCCCGGGTCTACCGCAATACCTCCCTTAGTGACAACATGGCCAAGAAACGAGACCTCCTCCAACCAGAATTCACACTTGCTGAGCTTCGCATACAGCTGGTTATCCCTGAGTTTCTGCAAAACCAGTCTCAAGTGCTCCTCATGTTCCTCCTCATCCCTGGAGTACACCAGAATATCATCAATGAATACCACCACAAACTTATCGAGATACTCTATGAACACTTTATTCATCAGATACATAAAGTAAGCTGGAGCATTAGTCAATCTAAACGACATCACCATATATTCATATAGCCTATATCTGGTAGTAAATGCTGTCTTGGCAATATCCGAGGGTCGTATCCTTAGCTGATGATAACCTGACCTCAAATCAATCTTTGAGAATACCTTGGCTCCCTTCAACTGATCAAACAAATCTTCTATACGCAGCAATGGATACTTGTTCTTGATAGTCACCTCATTCAAGGCCCTGTAGTCAACACACATTCGCTGTGTACCATCCTTCTTTTCAACGAATATTACGGGTGCTCCCCAAGGCGAAGAGCTAGGACGAATGTACCCCTTGTCTAGCAATTCCTTCAGTTGTTTCTTAAGTTCCTCTAATTCACCAACTGACATTCTATATGGCCTCTTGGCAATAGGTGCAGTACCAGGTAAAAGATCTATAATAAATTCAACGTCACGTTCAGGTGGCATACCTGGCAATTCATCAGGGAAGACATCCGGGTATTCACAGACAACTCTGAGATCCTCCATCGAATTTTCCTTCAACTGGTTCATTGCACAATCTGCTGCTGACGGGAGTGTTGCAATGAACTCGAACCTTTCACCTTCTGGGCTTGTGAGAACCACTGATCGCTTGGAACAATGAATCACTGCGTCATATTTTGTCAACCATCCCATTCCGAAAATAATATCAATACCACTTGATGGTAAGACTATCGGGTTTGCACAGAATTCCTTGCCCATGATCTGTATCTTCACCCCAAGACATCGATACACAGCCCTCATATTTCCCCCAGGTGAATTTACTAACATGGAACTAGGCATGGTGCATAGGGGAATGGAGTACTTAGCAACGTACTCAGCAGAGATGAATGTATGCGATGCTCCAGAATCGAATAAAACTGATGCAGGGGCTGAGTTAACAAGAAACATACCGAACACAACGTCCCGAGCCTCCTGAGCAGTCTCCGCGGTCACATGATTTACTCGCCCGCTGACGTAATTTTGCTGACCCTTGTTGCTCTGGGGCGTCTGCATGTTGTTTCGGGGCGGTTGCTGCTGTTGCGGTGTCTGCCTCTGCCCACTGTTGTTAAACTAGCCTGGAGTGTTCTGAGTATTTTTCTTGGGACACCCATTGGCATAATGTCCCGCTTCACCACATCTGAAGCAAGTATTACCACTGGCGGGAGCAGTGGCGTTGTTTCTCACCGGTGTGCCCGCAAGAGTACCTTGGCAATTCTACTGAAAGTTGGAGCGCTGCACTAACTGACCTGCGTACTGACCTTGCTGTTGCTGTTGACCCTGTTGGTTGAAGCGCTGGTACTAACTTTGCCCAAAGTTGACATTCTGTCCTCCTGGGCGGAAGGGTGTTCCCTGCGGAGCGTTGAAGCGAGGACGTGCATTGCTGCTAGACTGCGTTGATGACTCGTATTTTCTTTTCTGCTCACCCATCTCCTTGCAAGCATGCTCCACCATGATGGCCTTGTCCACTATCTTTTGGAAACTGTCAAAAGTGTGCACCATTAATTGATACTTGATAGGACCAATCAGACCCTCTCTGAAGTGATCCTGCTTCTCCTCATCATCTGCGACATCTGCAGGGGTGTAACGAGACAATTGGATGAACTTGTCCCGATTCTCACTCACGGACATTGTCCCTTGTTTTAGTGCAAGGAACTCTTGTTTCTTGAGCTTCATCAGGCCCTTGGGTATGTGTTGCTCCCTGAACCTGCTTCTGAACTCCTGCCAGTTGATGGTGTCGGGATTGTCATGAGCTGCGGTGTAAGTATCCCACCAATCTGCGGCAGTCCCTTCCAGTCTGCCTGAGGCGTAAAGGACCTTCTCCCTATCGGTGCACTGGGCGAGGTTGAGCATCTTCTCCACAGTCTTGATCCAGTCATCAGCTTGAAGTGGATCCAGTGAGTGAGAGAATGTAGGAGGCTTGTGACTCATGAACTCCCTGTGTCTGTCCCTTGTTGGTGGTGGTGGAGGTGGCAGCTTGGTTCATCTGAGCCTGCATGTTGGCGATGGTGTTCGCCATGTTGGTCAGCAGCTGAGTCTGGGCGGCGAGGAACTGCTCCATCCCTGCGGGTGGCGTCTGATGCGGTTGGCTTGGTGGCGGATTGGGGTTGGTGTTGTTGCGCGCCCTCCGTCACGGCGCTGCAGGCTGATCAACTCCTGACCCGGACCTGGTGTTCACCATCTGATTGGGTTAGAAAAAGGAGACTCATGAATTCAATCATGGAAAATGGATAGGAACAAGGGCAAGGTAGAGATAGCAAAGAAAAAGACATCCCCAAAATTTTACTAAACTATATATTTGTATTAATAGCTTGATATGGTTGTGGTCATCACTCCACAACCTATCGCAATCATTACAAAGATCCAAATCACATCATTAACACAAAACCAAGCACACTTTCACATTAATCTAATTTAACACACTATTAAGATCGTTCGTACTAGCGATTACAAAAGACTCTTAGAAAACTCCTATCTAGAAAGAAAATTTACTCCTATCTTAATTCCTAAAACTATCCTCTAACGATAGCTGGTGCGGTAGCCGGGCTCTCCGTAGTGAATGCGCTTGCGAGGGGGTGACTCAGGCAGGTACTCCCTCGGCTCGTCACTGTCGTACTCCGGGGGTAACACGGTATCTCCTCTCAGCCGAGCCTCCATAATTGCCTTCTCCCTGATAGTCTTCAGCAGCTTTTCCTTGACCTCCAGGATCTCTGTCCCGGCTGCGTCTAGATCCGTGCTGAGTGCAGCGACCAGCTCCTGCGTGGTATCCATGAGCAGGCTCCCTTCCCCAGAGGGTGGGGCAGGAATCTGCGCACAAGTAGCTCCTCTCTTGCGCCGTGGGAACTGCTGAAACTCCGTGCCCTGAAGATCATGCTTGTAAGCGTGACAGAGATAGTAGAGTGCCCTCCTGGCGGCTTCACTAGTCCCTGCCTCCAAGGTCCTCCTGGGCACCTCATCAAAGTGCTTGGAGTACTCTACCCAGCAGCCAGGTCTCTCATCTGGGACAACAATCAATACTGACACCAACCACTCTTCCTCCTGCTGAGCATTCCTGAACAAGTGAGCCTCATAGTGCGGCTTCCGCGGAAAACCAATCCTCTCCATGGCCCTCCAGAGAAGCGCAGGGAATGGACCCTCAGCAGAGTCCAAGTGAAGTATCTGCTTCTCATAGCGAGGCTCAGGTGGTGGTGGGTTTGTGGCGACAGCTGGTTCTGGATCATCATCTAGATCGTCGTGGTCATCTCCTGGTGCATCGGAGTCGTCATCACCACCCTCATCCTTGTCTCCATCTGCGACACCTGAATCACCACCATCTCCTCCTGTAGGGCCCTCATTGCTGCCACTTGAGACCTCTGGATGGTCATCTGGCAACTCCATGGGCTCCTCTTCAGTGTCGGTGTCCACCCATCCCCCATTGGAAAGATCGTAGTGGTGGTCATCCTCTGGGTCAGACACCTCCTGCAAGTGATGAATCGGATGCGGTGGTCCACGGGTGCTCATACGGGCAGTCTGCCTAGTCCTGACCATCTGCAACAGAAGTGAGGGCAACGCAAGATAGAGGACATTTAGAGGAATGCTATGAGTGACCTTAAAGCAAGATGGCATTTTTGTAAACATCAACACACTTGAGAGACAAGCATGAGTTCAAGGAGAAAAAGATAGAATTAGTGATATAATCAAGAAATAAGCAGTTTTCCAAAAGCAAGCAGGTAGAAGCTTGGCTACTAAGCAAGATAAGACTTAAAATTCGACCATTACTAGCTAGGCCAACGTCCTACAGTCAACACAGCTCTGATACCACTTCTGTCACACCCGGTTTAGGAAAGGTAACCGAATGCATCCCATATGTGCGCCAGGATCAAGTTCCGCACATACAGTAGACGTCACAAGCGAATATCCGAAGCAATGCATTAACGAATAAAAGTATAATAGTACTTTATTACATGACCGACAGTCTTAAGCTTAAATGAATAAACAAACGTCGATAAATAGCAGCGGACTTCAACTTCACAGGCAGTCGACTGGGAGACACTCGCCTAGAATTCTCCAATGTCTTCGGGAAACTCCGGAAAGTTATCTTGTTCTGAGCAGCATTGGTTTTAATAAAGCAAGCGTGAGTACACTTATGGTTGGTACTCAGCAAGTGGAGTAAATTATATGACATGCAAGGCCAAATCAAGGATAAGCTGACACGGTTTGACTGCGATAAGCATTTTAGTTGGTCAAGTTTTATTTAGCAAGCATTAACTAGGTTTAAGTTTATACCAACCCTTATATAAAAACTGATTAAATAAACAACAACAACCATAAAGAACAACAGCTTAAATCGTCTTCAAGTTCAATTATCATGTGAGGGTCCAAGCTGCTCTTATCAGTTTTCACTCTGCAGAGGTTGTACACTTTACCCACAACTCGTGTTTCCCTTGATGCCCGGGTTTGCAAGGCCCTTAAACACTTCCGAGGTGAGTGGCAGGGATCCACTACGAGGTCTTTACAAAGATTCCCTAACTTATGACAATCCGCTAAGGTTTCAAGCCAAAGCGGTCATAACCCTCCCTAATGAGGAAATACCTTAGCCAAGGTCCACATAGCCATGTGCCTCAAAAGGACCGAGCTATACCCCGTCAATGCATCCCCTCTTGCCCTTTCGGTAAGATCATCACAAGCTAAGGTTTCTAATTAATTAGCCAAGACCAGAGCCATATAGCAATTGTGGTTGTACTGTTTTCCTGGGTGGTTCTCCATGTTCCAATTCATTCAATAATCTTATTCATCGCCATAACAATTTTCCAAAGGACATGAAGGATACAGGAGGTAACATGATTTCCAACCATCCAAGAACTACTAAATAAGCAACTAGCGTAGCTATAATATAAATAAACAACCCAGGTTCAAACAAGGATGTTTAAATGAAACTAGGCATAATCCTTAATTTGGGATTCCAGCATATTTTAGACACATGCACGCATAAAAAGTAAAGGTGTGATTGTGATATTAATAGGACGGAAACATGATCAAGGACCACTTGCCTTCGTTAGCAAACTGCTGCTGCTCAGGAAATTCTTCAAAGTCTTGACCCTGCGAATCCTCGAACTGCGCACCGTCTATCGCGACACACGAGCACATACAAATAAACAAACACAATAAAATAAGAACAGTACACCAATCAATGAAAACAGAACAAAATAATATTTTAGAAACATTGCATAAGTCGTAAGGATCGCGTGAGCGCAAGAATCGATGAAATCGGAGTTAAAACGGAGAAGTTAGGGCTAAAACGGGGTTCCAAGGGCTTATCTGCGAAGAATTTGGATCTAAAAGGACTTAAAACAAAGAAACCAGGGACTAGATCGTAATTAAACCCTAGACTGAGGGGTTAGAACGCTAAACCGAAGGCTAGAGGATGGCGGGTTAAATTTTAGAAAACTCCAGGGGCTAAACAGAAGAAAAAGGACTAAACTGCAATTATTTTCGAACTGGAAAGGACGGCGGGTTGATTTCGGGAAAACTTAAGGGCTATTTTGCAAAAACACCTCGGTTGACCGGTACTCCATTCTGTTGACTCGGGGCTAGATTAGATCGGGGCCGTTGGATATAGATCGGACGGTCCAGGGGAGCGGGGGGGGGGGGGTGGTGCGAGGTGGCGGTGGGGAGTCGCCAGCGGCGACCCGAGCGGCGGAGGCTCGCCGGAGATACGCGATCTCGCGTCTCCGGCGACGATTCGGGACGGGATTTGGTCGAGGAGATAGAGGAGGACGTGGGGAGTCGGTTTGGGGGAGAAAGCGGCGGCCAAGACGACCGAGGCGGCCGGGCGACAGCGGACGGCGGAGCGGCTCGGCAGCGAGCTCGCGCAGCATGGAAAAGGCTCGGGGGAGGGAACAGGGGTGGCGGCTGAGGCTCCTCACCACCTTGCGGTGCTCTGGGGGCACTTGATTGCCTGGAAGCGGCGGCGGACCGGCGAGAAGATGGCGGCCCAAGGCGAGGACGGCAAAGCGGCGGCGGCGGCTAGGGTTAGGGCACGGGCGGCTGCGGCTTGGAGAAAGAGAGGCGCGGGGTTGCGGCGGCTTAAGTAGGGGCGGCCGCGGGCGCCTGGGCGTGCGGGCCCAAGGCGGAGGCGGCGCGGAGGAGCGGGTCGAGCTCGGACCTGAGCTCGAGTCCGACTTGGGCGCGGGGGAGGAGAAGACCCCGACAAGTGGAGCCCTCCTGCTAGTGCCAGAGAAAGAGAAAGAGAGGGGGAGCGGAGCGAGCGGATCGGGCCGGGGGCGAGGAAGTGGGCTGGAACGGGAGGAAATGGGCCACGCGCGCGTGAGGGAGAGAGAAGGAAGAAGAGGAGAAAGGCCGTGGGCCGGGCTGCAGGGGGAGGGAGAGAAGGGGAGAAAGAGAGAGGGGAAAAGAGCCGGTTGGGCTGGGCCCAAAGGGGAGAAAAGAGAGGGAGGGAAAAAGAAAGAAGGAGAGCAAATGCTTTTGAATTTGAACATGAAAATTGAATTCGAATTTAAATCCAAATAAATTGCAACCAATGAAATGATGCAGAGAGCATGAGATGCACAATCATATGTCTTTGCCTATATTTATTTTTGTACTTTAAGAAAATTTGTTTATCAAAAATCCAATGACTCCTCTAACCCATCCTTTTATTAAATTTTGCATTTTGTAAAATTTAGGGTGTTACATACACATTGTCGAGTTGTTTTTGATTTAATCTCCGCCTTTGTGTAGAATGTGATCACTCACTCCCAGAAGAAATCAGAGAAGCTGAGAGCGGTTGTGAGTGGTCACCAAGAACTTGCTGCCCTGGACAAGTGCATATCCGATGAGCAGACAAATAATTGCTATCTGCAGAGGGAGCTTGACATGCTGAAATAGGAAAGGACTCGGGAGACTTGGCTACTCAAAAACGACATGTGAAATCTTGAGAAAGCCAACTCCGAGCTCCAAGAACAACTCGAGGGGCAGAAAAAAGCGCACCAGGAGTATCTCAAAGAGCAAAAGAAAGCGCACCAAGGTAAGCTCTTGCTTCCCTCGAGTACTTTCATTTACCAATTTATCCTGGATTCTGAAAAGCTCTTCACCACAGAACTTAGGAAAATCTTAGTGTGTAAAGAAGAGCTGCTTACTGATGTGAAGAACCTGCTGTATCACCGTACAGATGACGTCGAGAGGCTGCAGAAGGTGATCAGCGACACTGAACAACAGTTCGCCGACTGCCTTCAGCACGTCAAGATGCTGGGCGAGAAGGACGAGCAGCGGCAAAAGGAGCTAGAAGACCTCAGGGGGGCCGCCCAGGAGCTGGTGGACATGGTGGATCCACCAGAAGAAGGCAAAGCAGGCCAGCGGCCCTTGCTGGAGTGACTGCGCGGAGCACCGCAGAAGGTGGTCAAATTCCTCTCGGAGGCCCCGGTCACGTGTGTCAGCCACGCACTCGCCTTTGTAAAGTCCTTTTTGCTGGAGGCTCAACTAGAGACATTTGCTCAGGGAGTGGCTGCGGAGTGCACTGAAGACCAATTCGCCGAGTACCTCCAAGAAGCCCGACCTGTAGCAGAACAAATAGTAGAGAATGTACTGCAAGAGTAGGATGTAAAAACAAGTACTTGTTTCCTTGTGTATATATTTTAGTTGATGTCTCTACTTGTATGTGCCTTAGCTAACTTGTCTTCCAGGCTTAGAGGCTAAGTAGTAGACGCTACCTCGGGTGCAGCAACCCTGGAAGTAGCCATAGCTCCAAGTTAGCCATAGGCTTAGAGGCTAAGCGAGTTAGCCATAACCCGATCGATGAGGTCTAACCTGTTAGGAAAGAACGTAAGCATCATCGCGAAATTGCCGTGTTTATGGCAAAGAAAACGAAACTACCCTGAGTGCACTGACTCTGGGTGTAGTTGAGATCGCTCTTCATGTGAGCGCGTCCAACATGTTAGGTATAAACCAATCGAGCGGATCGATTTTGTTGGGAAGGGATGCGGGCATCGCCGCGAGACTGCCGTGCTCATGGCAAAAAATGAAACTACCCTGAGTGCAATGACTCAGGATGTAATCGAAGTAGCTCTTTATGCGAGCTCATCCAACAAACTAGTCATAAACCAGTCAAACGGATCGATTTCGTTGGGATAAATGCGATCATTGTTGCGAGCGACCATCCAGGGTCGCGGCGGAAGTCGATTTGTATAAGGCGTGAACGGGGCCGAAGCTTCCGTCGAAACCCAGAACACGAAGTCAATAAAGGATGAACGTGGCCGTAGCCTATGTTACAACTTGTGACAAGAAGTCGATGTATCATGATCGTGGCCATAGCCTCCGTGAACTCATGACCAGGAGTCGATTTATATGAAACATGCACGTGGCCGTAGCCTCAGTGTGTTCTCAGAGAAACTTACAACCCGAATCTTGTGGCACGTAGCCTCCAAATTGATTTGGAAAAAAAAGAACCACCTGAGCGCCCAGAGATCAGCTATCTCCAAACATTTTCTCATGGGTAGAACTTGCGCAGGTTCTGAATGTTCCAAGAATTTGGAACATCTTGGCCCTCGGGATATTGTAGTCGATACGACCCCAATCTTGTAACCTGATTGACGACAAACGGACCTTCCCACCTTGAGTTGAGCTTGTGTAGGCCATACTCATCTTAGATGCGACGTAGGACCAAGTCGCCTATGCTGAATGACCGTTCCCGCATATTGCGATCGTGATAACGCCGAATCCCCTGCAGGTATCGAGCTGACTGACAAGAGCGGTGCAGCGAGCCTCTTCGACAGAATCGAGCTCTAACTGCCTCGCTTCGTCCGCCTCACCTTTGTTGTACATTTCAACCCGTGGGGATTTCCACATGATGTCAGCTGGCAAGATGGCTTCAGAGCCGTAGACGAGGAAGAAAGGAGTTTGTCCTGTGGCTTTGGACGGCTGAGTCCGGAGCCCCCAGATGATATGTGGCAACTCATGTATCCATTTGCCTCCCTTCTTGCTGTTTTCGTCATAGAGTCTCTTTTTGAGGCCATCAATTATCATGCCGTTCGCCCTTTCAACTTGACCATTGGCTCTTGGGTGTGCCACAGAGACATATTTAATCTCGATGCATGCATTTTCACAGAACTCCCAAAACTGGTTGGCCATGAAGTTTGATCCCAAGGCCGTGATGATGGTATTCGAAAAGCCGAAGCGATGCAAGATATCCGAGATGAAATCAACAACCCGATCTTGTGTGAGCTTGCCTATCGGCTTGTACTCGATCCACTTGGTAAACTTGTCGATAGACACCAATACATGGGTGAAGCCGCCTGGCGTCGTTGTGAAGGGCCCAATCATATCAAGGCTCCAGCAAGCGAAGGGCCAGGAAGGCGGTATGGTGATGAGGCTGTGGGCTAGAACATGAGACTGCTTGCCGAAGAATTGGCAATTTTGGCACCTGCGCACAAGATCCTCCGCATCGGACACCGCGGTAGGCCACCAAAAACCGGCCCTGTATGCTTTCCCCACCAGCATTCTTGAAGCTACGTGGTTGCCGCAAACACCTTCATGTATCTCTCACAGTATGTCATAGCCATCTTCCTTCATGACACACTTCATGAGAACCCCTGATCGTGCGCCACGCTGATAAAGCTTGCTGTCGACCAAGATGAAACCCTTGCTTCTGCGCATGACACGAGCTGCCTCTGCGCTTCTTGTGTCCACCCCTGCTGGAAGTTTTTGATCCTGGATGAAGTCGATATAAGCCTCTCTCCAGTCCTCCTCCAGCAGCATAACCTCCCGATCAGGCTGTTGAAGGCCATCATCAGTGGTTGTCTGAGTTGAGGACTTAACGGATGGCTATTTCAGTTCCTGGACAAAAACTCCCGCTGGAACTTGTGCATGGGTGGAACCTAGCTTGGACAGTATATCCGCACCAACGTTGTGCTCCCGTAACACATGATGAACCTCTAGGCTGGAAAATTTGTTTTCCAGCTTGCGCACTTCCTGTACATATGTGGCAGAACCAACCTGAATTATACCGGCTCAAGTACGCGAGTCCTCCCTTGAGGGCTACCTCGTGCTTCAAACGGTATAAGCCTTTGGCCTGTCGGGTAACGTCCCGATAAACCACCGAACGCAGGATCCAACAAGGTACCTCACACGAAGGTGAGTCCAGAGATATAAAAGCCAATATACTTTACATCACAGGCAGATATATTACAAAAGTATACAAAGCATCATTTGTTCCCACTAAGGAGATTATTACAAAACAGGTTTAAAGTCTTAAGATAAAACAGCGGAGTTTGAAAAGCGTAAACATTGTACACATCGTTATTATAGATAGCATGCTAGCCATGGCATGATATCACTCAGCGGAATCGGTGTTGGTCGGGGACGGATCCCACTCCACTAACCAACCATCAGGCAAGGGGTAGGGCCACGGTGTAATGAAAGCTGGCTCATCAGGGAGATTACCTGAAGTAAATCAACAAAAGCAAGGCTGAATATACTAATACTCAGTAAGGCTTACCCGTCTCATGGTATACTTAGCCATGTAACTAGACTTATGCAGGCTTTTAGCTTTGGGTAAAGTTTTCAGCTGAAAAGCAACAAAGAGTAGATTATTACTTTCAACTTTTAGCTTTCAGGTTCTAGTGATTATCCATTCTAGGTAAGCACTTATAACTACTCAAACATGGTAGAATCTTTAATCAAACGTCATCTTTGGTAATCACATAGTTGCTCTTGTTACTCTATGTGGCAAAGGGGGTAAGCAGTCTCATTCATCGTGAGAGGCGGACGATTCCTGAATCGAAATTCAAACCTTGCAAGGATAACCTAACACACACGCTTGGAACACCAAAGGGTCGTTCCGAAGCAACCGTTTGCCTTTCATTCCGACTCGTGGATCAGATCCACCACAAGCGACTGCAGGACTATACGCACTTCCAAAGTGCAGGACGTACGTCTGTAGCGCGATTACAAAACCCGTACTCCTGGTTGCCCAGCAACACGTATTCCTACACGTCGAACAAAGTAACCAAAAAGAAGCAAATACATGTGGTGGGAGGTATGTCCACTCCTCGGGCCGATTGGTTACTAGGCTTACCGCTTACCATATTTCACGGTATGTGGCTAGTACTTTCAAACACTTAACCACCGCTACCACACACTGCGACCTTATCAAAATTCATCAATACAGACGGGGTATCACATCAACCATGATACCTAATAAAACTCCCGTCCGTCATCCTTATAATGATAACAAGAAGGTAAACATTACAATTCCTATATCGCGCGAGTGACCGAAAATCACTCGACTTCTACCGACCCTATAAGCAGAGCAGCTATTCGGACTCAAGTTCTAATGTTCAATACATCGGTTTCCAAACAACTCCTAAGAACTTAATGCATAAAGACATATATAAATAGTATAGTTTGCAGTGTAAATAAAGTAGGGGTTATGTCCGGGGCTTGCCTTCGCTGGTGGGGTTGGGGTTAGTCAAATTAATATCTTCCGAACCTTGGTTCGGGGCTTCAGAGAATTCCGTGACAAAGATCCCGGGGTCTTCAGAACAACCTCCTTCTGGTTCCGGGATAAGCTCGTAGTCACCGTCAGCGAGAGCGGTCGAGTCTATATGAGATGCAAAGTTACAAGTTATAGAATGCATATACTTTTCTGTTAACTCACAATAAAGTTGCAATCCAAATAAAAGAACATTACATTTCGACAAATAACCTAACTACTCTGCACTGGGCAGTCATTTATCGAGTATTAGTTATTTTATCTAAACCCATTAGACAACGGGGTTGATTACACTAATTATCTAACTAGTGACATAGGGCAACAAGTTGGGTGGTTCCTAACAACTATGTTAAAAAGCTTTATATATTGACTACATTAATTATTTATATGATCTTGGTATTACTATTACACTATGGACTAATTAAATTATGTCTAACTTGTTTGACACCTAATTCTTGGTTGGAAATTTAATAACATGTTACACTATCAAAGAACAGTACCCTAAAATATTTTCATGATTTTTGGAATATTTATCATCTATAAAAATCTATCATATAAGATAAACTATACATTATTTCTAATTAAACTTGTACATTAAGAAAATATTACTTAATTATTAGGACAATTATTTTTCTTAAATTCTACATGTTAAAATAAAACTAACACAACTGGTTTCACCATTTTATCATTTTTCTATGTATTACTATGCATTTCTTAAGCCTACAATTAACCAAACTTAACATTTAAATTAGATCATCAAACATTCAGAAACTGAATTTTACCCCTTAAGTAAAGTTGTAGATATTTAACTTAGAATTCCAACAAAATTTATTTTGCATTTTTATGATTTTTCCCTGAATAGATACAGAATTTCTAAGTTAACAGCATTATTTACACAAGGGGGCCCTTCGGGACTATTCATCTGAGTCTACAATTGTGCACATAACCCCCTGAACTTTTGACTCTTCTAACCCGGGGTCCTTGGGCTGTGAACCAGAGCAGAGCAAGGCGGGGGCGGCCGTGTTCCGGCGACAGTGGTCACCGGCGGTGAGGTCCAAGGGCAGGGAAGGGTGCAGGAGCTCACGAGGGTTCTGTCGCACCACGTGTCGAGGGCTGGGGTGGCCGGAATGGTAGAGCTCGACGAGGACCCGAGGTGGCGGCGGAGGGGCCACCATCGACGGCGAGGTTCTGGCGGTGAACGTCAGTAGAGGACCTGCGCACGAGAACCAGTTCATCATGGGGAACGTGTAGGTACAATCAATTGGAAGGATTCATGTCGGATTCGAGGTGACCGACGGAGACAGTAGCGGCGGCGGCGAGAAAGAACGCCGGCGAGCGTCGGGGAGGCGCGGTGGTGGACTAGAGAGCTAATGGATGGGTCGGGGAGCTTCGGGGTGGTGATGTGGTGCTGGCTAAAAGGTCCTGGGGGTGTGGGGAGGCTCGAGTCGTGCTGCCCACGGTGAGGCCGAAGGCGGCGACGGCGGCGCTCGTCGGAGGCGAAGTTTCTGTGGGAATTGGGAGGCAACAGAGGGTCGTCGAGCACGAGCAAGCAACGGGGAAACTTGCACAAGGATGGATTGGGGCGGAGGAGGTCTGGTGTTGGCTGTCCACGGGCGTGCCGTGCGTGGCCGGAGCGGAAGAGGACGGCGGCGGAGGAATGTGGCTCGGACGCTCAGAATTGGGCACTGGGAGTAGCAGAACAGGATGTAGGCGTTGGAGTGGTGCTGCTGCGTGCGAGAGACCGAGAGTTAAGGCGCGGCGGTGGGCTGTCCACGGCGACGAGGAGGTGGCGGCCGGCGGAGGCTCGGGGTCGTCGTGGCGCACGCGCGCGAGGCCAGAAAGGAAGGGGAACTGGACCGGGAGAGGAAGGAGGCGACGCGTGGATACTTGCAGAGACTGGAGGTGGAGCTCGGGGTCCTGTGCCGGCGGTCAGCGGCGGAGGCAGAGCGGAGCAGAGGGGGAAGCGGCAGTGGCAGAGGTAGAAGAAGCAGGCAGGAGTCAGAAGGACTTGTTCGTGATTTCCACAAAGTTCAGGGACCTCTCAGTAAACTAAAAATTCTCACTGCTACAAAGGTCAAATGAAAAAGTGCTCAACATGAAAGTTGTAGAGTTTTTCAAACTCTACAATGTTGCTTTAGGGCTTAGGTTTAGAAACTCAAAGTTTACAGCTACTTAGATTATAGTTTGAAACAAGATGGAATTTAAGTTAAATTTGCCTTTGCCCACCTAAATTTGATCAAATTTTGGGCATATTTACAAATTTTCTGACCTGTCATGATTACTTGTATTTTTACACATTAACCCTTAAGTAAATTTGAATTTGACTTTTATATTCCAACCATTTCATATGTAACCCCTATATTTGTGTTAATTACACATAGGCCCTTGGTTTCATACAAAGTCTATTTCTTTTAGGTTTTAACTTAATATTTGTACTTTTCTTCTCTATAGTCATTTGAATTTGACATTTAAGAGCATTATCACACAATTGCACATAAGGACTTATAAAATTCATAATTTACAAATACACCCCTAGTTTTCTGTACAATTCATAACATACATACAACACACTAATACCTAATGTCTATATTCTAATTACATGAATGTTACAGCCTTCCCGTCCATCGTCTCCTTGTTGCAGTCCCACTCCATGTTGACTTGCTGAACGACAAGAAGAGAATCGCCATATACAAGTAGTCGCTTGATCCCTAGTGATATCGCCAAACGAAGCCCGTGAAGCAAGGCTTCATACTCGGCTTCATTGTTGGATACCTCCCAAAGGATCTGAAGGACGTACTTCAACTGTTCGCCCCGTGGAGAAATAAATAGGACTCCAGCGCCGCCGCCGTCGAGCTTGAGAGATCCATCGAAATACATGGTCCAGTGCTCTGGCTTATCAACTGGAGTTGAAATTTGATTCTCTCTCCACTCAGCCATAAAATCGACTAGAGCTTGGGACTTGATTGTAGTGCGTGGCTTGAAGTCGATTGACAAAGCCCCCAGTTCCACTGCCCACTTTGATATATGCCCCGTGGCATCTTAGTTATGAAGAATATCCACCAACGGGAAATCCGTAAACACAGTGATCTTGTACTCATCGAAATAATGGCACAACTTTCGTGAAGTAATTAGAATTGCGTAAAAGAGTTTCTGAACTGCCGGGTACCGTACTTTGCACTCGGAGAGTACTTCGCTGACGAAGTAGACAGGCCTCTGCACTCCAAATGCATGGCCTTCTTCGCCTCGCTCGACTACAATGACACAGCTGACAACATGAGTTGTCGCCGCAATGTAGAGTAGTAGACCTTCTCCCGGCAGTGGTGTCGTAAGGATTGGTGGAGACTGAAGGTGATGTTTCAGATCTTGCAGGGCCTGCTCGGCCTCTTCCGTCCATTGGAATTTATCTTGGCCTTCATGAGCTTGAAGAAGGGTAGTCCTCTCTCCCTGAGTCGGGAGATGAACCTGTTCAGGGCTGCCATGCATCCTGTCAGCTTCTGCACATCTTTGACTGTGGCCGGAGCCTCCATATCAGTGATGGCCGTGATCTTTATAGGATTGGCTTCAATTCCCCAGTTGCTGACGATGAACCCAAGCAGCTTCCCTGATGGCACCCTGAAAACGATTTGGTTGGGTTGAGCTTCCACCGAAATCTGTGTAGACTGCTGAACGTCTCTTCCAAATCTGCAATCAGGCCGTCGGAATTTCTGGTCTTGATGACCACATCATCCACGTAAGCCTCAACGTTTCGATGTAGCTGATCCGCGAAACACATCTCGATCGCACGCTGATATTCTCTGGTCTTGATTGACAAGCGATATATGCATATGTCCCATACGGGGTGATGAATGCGGTCTTGATTTGATCTTCCTCCTTAAGCGCAATCTGATGATATCCTGAATAGCAATCAAGAAAACAAAGAAGGACACAACCAGCTGTCGAGTCGACGACTTGATCAATGCGCGGTAGCCCAAAGTGATCTTTCGGGCAATGCTTGTTGAGATCAGTGTAGTCAACGCACATCCTCCATTCATTATTCTTTTTCCTTACAAGAACGGGATTAGCTACCCACTCTGGATGGATTACTTCTTTAATGAATCCAGCCGCGAGAAGTTTAGCTATTTCCCGTTTAATTGCCTCACGCTTGTCGTGGGCAAACCTTCGCAGATGTTGCTTTTTAGGCACAGCCTTTGGGTGTACATTCAGACTGTGCTCGATCAGCTCCCTGGGCATCCTGGAATATCCGCTGGTTTCCATGCGAATATGTCTCAGTTAGCCCAAAGGAAGCTGACAAGCGCGAGTTCCTATTTCTCACCTAAGCTCGCGCCGATGATAGCGGTCTTAGATGAGTCACCCTCCTAGAGCTAGATCATCTTGAGGGCCACATCGTCAGTCGACTGGATGCTCGACTTGCTGGCCTTTCTCGAAGGGATCTCCAGCCTGGACTGGGAGAGCTGCTGCGCGGCCGTGAGTACTTCCCCAGAAGCATCTGGCACACGAGTAGTCGAAGTATACTGGATCGCCTCCTGATTGCAATCATACGACTTTTTCAAGTCACCACGGAGAGTAAGCACTCCACTTAGTCCTGGCATCTTGAGAAGTAGATAAACGTAATGTGGTACTGCCAATGAATTTGGTGAGTGCCGGATAACCCAATATAGCATGATAAGAAGATTCAAAGTTAGCCACTTCGAATTTAATGAACTCGGTGCGGTAGTTCTCCCTCGTGCCGAAGGTGACTGGAAGAACTACCATTCCAAGTGGGTGCGCCACGTTACCTGGGATGATGCCATAGAAAGGGGACTTGCTCAGAACCAACATGTCCGTGAAGTCCAGGCCCATCTTAATCAGAGTGCTGACAAAGATGAGGTTGAGACTGCTCCCACCATCGATGAGCACCTTGGTGAGCCTGACCTCTGCCACCACTGGATCCAGGACCAGAGGGAACTTGCCGGGCTCCGAGAAGCTCGTCCACTGATCATCATGAGAGAACGAGATGGGGACCTCAGACCAACGGAGTGGTCGTGGTACCACCGGCTCGATGGACATGATCTCCCGGAGAAGCAGCTTCTGGTCCCGCCTGGAGCCGTAGTCTCCATCTCCCCCAAAGATGACATTAACGGTCTTCGAAGCATCCTGGAACTTCGCGTTGCGCCCTTGGTCCTCTTGGTCATCATCCTCGGGTTCCTTGTCTGCTGGCTTCTTGCTCTTCTTACCGCCACCGGAGTTGCTGAATATCCTCCGGAGGTGGTAACAGTCGATGGCCGCGTGATTGGCACCTGGGTGCCATGGGCATTTCTCCTGCAGGAGCTTCTCGAACTCCTCCTACATTGTCGACTTCTTGCCTCACGAGGGACGATCCATGGCTGCGATGAGATCATCTGGCCTACGCTTTCGGGGTGGACCCGAGTAGTCCCGCTGGCTTTTCTCATTGCGGTTGTCATTTGGACGCCTCAGATTGCTATCTTGGCGCCGCGGGAACCGCTCCCGAATCTTCTCCTCCTGTTCGGACTAGTTGTGCATCATGTCACAAAGGCCCGCAATAGTTTTCAGCCTGTTCTGCCCGAAATCTTTGTAGATGCCTGGGTCGGTTATGCCATTGTAGAAGCAGTCGATGATGTCGTCCTCCAAGATGTTCGCGATAGTAGCGCGAACGTCGAAGAAGCGACATGTGTAGGACCGCAGGAGCTCGTTACGTTCCTATTTACACTGAGCAAGATCATGATGAGTACCTGCGCGAGTGATTTCTCCCTGAAAGTTGTTGATGAAGACCTTCTTGAGCCGTTCCCAGGAGTCGATCTAGTTGTTGCTGAGGCTCTCCAGCCATGTGAGCGGCGCAGGGTCCAAAGCCATCGGAAAGTAGACAACCTTGGTGATGTTGGAGCCCCTGCGACTTCAATGGCCGTGGAGTAGCAACGTAGCCATTGTTGAGGAGCCTGCTTGCCGTCGTATTTGGTGATGCCGATCAGCTTGAAGCCCTCAGGGTACTTGTAGCTGCTGAACCGTGCGAAGAAAGCTGGGAAATGGTCGCTGCAGTCAGTACCTTCAGTCTCGACTTCTTCACGAACCTTGCGCCTGGAGTCGATCACGGACCGCGCATCGCGGCCTTCATTAATATGCTGGCGCAGGTCCTCTGGATGAGGCCGATGATTGGCCTATCGCGGGTTACCCCCTGGAGGTGGCTGCTGCCTCCCACCAGGGGCTTGGCTCCCGCGAGCGTTGTCGTTGTTGTGGCTGGGCTGAGGTCGAGGACGATCGCCAGCCATTCGGCTGTGAGCCTGGCACCGACTCTCGCCCACGCACTCCTCCCTGATAGCGGACGCTGGGTTTTGCTGATCCAGCTGGATCCAGGCCCTCTGCGCGTAAAGAAGTGCTTCACGCACATTCGGATCGTTATTGCGCTCAAGTATGGCCGTAACCTTGGCGATATTGGCCACCGGAGTCTGGAAGCCCCGTTCACTTACAGCGGCAAACTCAGGGTCAAGCTCGCGATGCATAGATCACCTACGCTCGTTGACCCTCCTCTGCCGGATTGTGCGGGCCCTGTTCCTGGCCCTCTGTGCCTCACGATCGGTGTTGTTCTCGTCGCCGGCGTTGGCCGTGGCCTCATCTTCGGAGACCGCATCAGATTCAATGATGGGAAAATCACCATCGTCCTCGCCTTCTTCCGCCATTAGTACCTGGCAGGAGGCGAGCTCATCAGAACTCGTGTCGACCAGTTCAGTCGACTCCTCCGCCACGGTAGCCAACGGCCTGCCTTCCTGGAAAGGCAAAGGCTCGAGGTGGGCCACAAGTCAATCCTCAACCTCGAGTAGATCGGAAAGCTTCATGCCCCTCCAATGTACGTAACGCCCCTCCGGTGTGGAGGTGATTATCAGATCACTGGCGTGAAAACAACCCGGAGCCCCCCGACATGCGGTGGCTTTGGGCCCTCCTTGTTGGAGCAGAGGATCCAGGTCCTTCTCTAACGCAGAGAGGGACCCGGAGATGTCGGCCTCCTGAAGATTAGTGGCCGGATTGCGTGAACTGAGTCAGGATCGGCTACGCGAACCCTTAGATTGTAATGATTCTAACACAAGGGAAGTTGCCGCAGCGCCGGATGAAGTCAAACCGGCAGCTGACTCCACCCTGTCCCCCCTTATATATCCAGGAGGCCAGGGTTACAAGAATACTAACCAACACCAGCTAAGGAATCGTACCAGAACATATCTCGAGTAGATTCCTTCTGGATCGGTTTGTCGGGTTTTATCCGGCTGCCCACCGAGGGGTATACCCACGGTGGTAGGTTTTCGGTTGGGATGTGCCGAGATCAGGAACTCGAAGGTGCAGACAACACAAGATTTAGACAGGTTCAGGCCGCAATATGCGTAATGCCCTACGTCCTGTATGATGGTTTGTATTGCCTTGATGTGATCTTCTGTTTTGAGGGGGTCCCTGCCCGCCCTTATATATCCAGGGGGACAGGGTTACATGAATCCTAGCCTGATACTAGCTCAGGAATCGTACTCAAGTACAACTCGAGTAGTTTCCTTCTATATCGACTAGTTCTACTCCGCATGCGGGTAGAATACAACATAAACAAGGTACAGGACACGTCCTATCCCCTAGCCTAATACGGACTCCTTGATGTACACAGCCCCGTGGCCCCGGGTCTGACAAGCCCCCGAGCTCTTCGTAGCTGAGTACTGCAGGCTCTTCGAGTACTTCTGAAGCAATCTTCGACTTCTTTCGAAGCTCCGTCTTGAAATTTCTCTTCGAGTACTCTTCTGACTGCAACGAAGCTATGAGGTGCTCATGCCCCGAATTCCCCCCTTTTTTTACATGGGGTGCGATGAATAATCGCACTCCATATGGAGTAGCCCCCGAGCCTTAGGTTGAATCGAAGAATCAGGCTGAGTGTCAAATTAGTCTTGAGTCTTCTTTTCTTCTTATCCTTCGAGTACTTTCGAAAAAATAAGTAGTCGATGCCACGTGTCTCACAGCCCCCGAGCCTTGAATCCAAATCTTTTTGGAAAAACGGATCCTAAAGGTCGTGGCAAAATGTTCCCTTTTCTGAAAATATAGTCCAAGATGATGTAATTGGCAGAAATTGAGCTCGAAACTCAAAAAACCTCTTTTTTCGGGACAATTAACCCTGAAAAAATGGTGAATCAAGTAACAACCCAAAAAATCCACCAAAAGACTGCTCATAGTCCAATTATTCCCTTTGTGCGATGCTTCACCTTTCACACAGTAAACCACTGCCTGAGCGCTGGTTATTTAACCCCGCAGTCAGTTAGAGTTTTTTTCCGTGCCTTCAGATCTTACACCGCCACTAGAGAAAAACAAAATCCCAATTAGAGCTTATTCTGCCGTCGCCCCACCACTGCCCTGCGTAGTCGAAAATCTGCGAGCCCGCGCACCGTAGCCCCCGAGCGTTGTGTGAACAACTCGTGGCTTAGCAGATTTGCAATGGCGCCGAAGAAAACCGACCAGAAGGACTTGAAGGAAGCGCAAGCAGCAGCCGGCGAGTGGTCGATTAGTAAGTGTTCTCGCTACAATCTCGCAAATTTGGTGTTGGGAGGTCTGCTTCAGGAGAGGGATCTCATCAATTGGCGCCTTCCCTTTCGTGATCCATTCCCCATGGAAAGCGTCGACGAGATCGTTTCTTTCTGCTCTTTTTCTGAACGGGGATTTGCCCTCCCCACTTGTTTGTTCTTCCGTGGCCTTCTCTATTTCTACGGGATTGAGCTGCAACACCTCAACCCGAACTCGATTTGCCACATCTCCATTTTCATTCACTTCTGTGAGGCCTTCCTCGGAATTGAGCCCCATTGGGCTCTTTTCCGCTATCTTTTCCGCGTGAAGCCCCAGCCCACCTCAAAAAATCCATCTGTGATAGGGGGCACTGGCATCCAGCTTAGGCAACATGCTAGTGAAAAATACATATCTTACATATTTCCTTCCAATGTCCCCGGGTGGAAACAGCAATGGTTCTACATTGCGAACCATGCCCCCCAACTCCCTGTGCGGTCAGGCAGGCCCCCTGTTCAGCGCGGCGAATGGACATTGGAGCCCGGTGAAGCCGAGATGGACCAAGTAAAAGAGCTACTAGAGTTGATTGCCGCACACAAAGAGATGGGGGTAACCGAGGCATCTATAATGTTATCATTCTTCAAACGCCGAATTCAACCCATCCAACAGCGCCATACCTTAGGATTCGAGTACATGGGTACTGAAGACCCATCCCGTATGTGCGCAGAAGAGCTTGGAGACGATGCTGCGCTTGTTCGCGTCAAGCGAATTCTGCTGGATGTGGATGCCATCCCTTATGTTCCAGCGGGATTTACAGCCCTGAATCGACCACCATCGGTGAGTGTTCGACTTCTCGACTTCTCCTTTGATATGAAGCGTTAAGACTGATTGACTATCTTAACATAGGATTCAACGGCGTTGTATCGGAGTTACCCGCCGCAACCCGATCTGCCTCGCCCTTATCACATGTTGCCCAGGGCTGCAGCCAAAGCACAGAAAGAAAGAATTGCTGGCAGCGAGTCGACCGCGGGCAGCCAGGCAACCGGGGAGAGGGTGCAAGCAAACGAATCCTCCGGATCATCCGTGGAATTATTTGAAGACGCACCTCAAATTCCCCAATGGCATCGGGAAATACGGAAACGCAAAGCCAGCACCGCTGGCCTCGCCGGGTAAGTACTTGTCAAACTATAAAGGTATCGAGTTGTTTTGCTGAATACTGATAACAACTCTATTTTGCAGTCCTTCATCTTCTTTGCCCAGCCCCCAGCACCAGAGGGTAGCCGAAGTGCCCCCCACCAGGAATGATGCACCAGAGACCGAACCCGCGGAAACTGATAGGGTGAACCCGTCACCTTCTCATGCAGACGATGTAACGGTCGCCGTGGCAGGCACTGTATCGGGCCAGCTCACGTCCTCGACTGAAACAGCTCCGCCGCCAGCAGTGGGTGCCGCGGCCATCGCCACGCCAACGCTGCCAGCCCCCTCGACTTGTACACCTGCACCTCCGGCCACGAGCACTGTGGTGAAGAAACCATTGAAGCTGGTGTTGAGGAAGCCAACAATGATCCGATCTCAAGTGTAAGTAACGCTCTGGACCCTGCCCTTAGCCATGTGTGGAAATCATAGTAAAGGTGTTGTGCTGTTGTCTTAAACAGATCAACAGCTGCGGTGACGCCAGAACCCGAGGTGCCTCCACCAGCCCCCGAGCCTTCGCTCGAGCAAGCCAACGCGCCAGAGCCAGCAGAGAGGGCAGATGTGGCCTTGCCTGACTCACCGCTGCCCGAGCTCAGCATGCGGAACTCGAAGCCACTGGTGATGAGCAAGTCAAGGCCTCCGTTACCGCACCCGTCGAAGTTGCAGGTAAATGATCCCGCTACCTTCTGCCGTAATCGTCGCTATGTTAAACACTTGTCCTTTGCAGAGACCCCACAGCCGTCAGCCTTGGAGGGTGCGGGTGCTTCTAACGAAGCAACCGTGCTGCCAAATACTGGAGGAGAGAACGATGACACACTCCAAATGATGCACCTCCCAAGGGACGACCTGAGCCGCCTGCGTCAAATGATCAACATTGCGCTTGATAAGTTTGCCCTGGTAAATCTTGTCTAGATCGCTGGTAACTGTATGCTCAATTCGTCTGTCTCTGACGTCCGAGAACGTGCAGGATATGAGCACAAAAGCTGATGAGCGGGCAGTGAAGCTGGAAGAGTCCGCCAAGAGTATCGACGAGCTGATGCAGGAGCGGGCCGGCTTCGAGCAAACCATCACTGATCTCCAAGGCCGACTCAAGGAGCAGCGGAAAACCCATCAAGGTACGTTGAATTCGATTCTCGAAATCGTACCCGCAGTTGATAACTCCATGGTCTGAAACCTGCTTATCATCGCAGAACTTAAAAAACTCTTAAATTATAAAGAGAGATTGCTTACTGATTTGAAGAACATGCTGTATCGCCGCGCAGATGAAGTCGAGAGTCTACGGAAAGTGATGGCCGACACGGAGAAGCAGTTCGTCGACTGCCTCCAGCAGATCAAGACTTTGGGCGAGGAGAAAGAGCAGCGCCAGAAGGAATTCGAAGATTTGAGGACAGCGGCCCAGGAACTCGTAGAGATGGTGGACCCTCGAGAAGACGGCGCTGAAGATGGGCCACCACTACTGGATCGACTTCGCGGGGCGCCGCAAAAAATCCTCAACTTCGTCACCGAGGCAGCCACAACATACGTGGGTCATGCTTTGGGCCTTGTGAAGTCCTTCTGGCCAAAGGCTCGGCTAGAAGTACTCGCGGAGGGTGCAGCTGCTGACTGTACTGACGAAAACTTCCACGAGTATTTGCTAGAGGTCCGGCCAGTAGCTGAAAAAATTGTAGGAAACATGGTCCAGGATTGAACCGTTAGTGTTTATGACTTTTGTAATATAAGAAACCACCTTTGTTATCTTGTAGCCTTATATGAAGTCTAAGAGCCCCGTCTGCTCTGTAGCAGGGACATGCTACATCCGAGTGCAGCGACTCAGAGAGTAGTCGATATAGCTCGTGAGCTCACCGGGTAGGCTAGATAAGATCCGACCGAGGGGACCCAACATGCCCGGAACGCGCGGTTTGTGGCGCGACGACTAGGATGCCTCATAGCAAACAGTCGAGAACTACCCTGGGTGCGACGACTTCAGGAGTAGTCGATATGGCCCATCATGTGGACATGTCAGACAAGTTAGATAGAACCCGAGCCAGACGGGCTTAACTAGTTTGACAAAAGCACGATTATCATCGCGACGACCCATATGCCTGGAGCAAGTAGTCGATTTGTATAAAACTTGAGCGTGGCCAAAGCCTCCGCATTGTATTCAAGAATTTACATTTCGAGTCATGTGGCACAAAGCCGCCATATTGACCCAGAAAGGAAAAAATTTGCCTTTGGCGCACACAGGATTTGAAAGTGAGTCTGCTTAGGGGTAGAACCGTCGCAGGTGCTGGATATTCCATGAATTGGGTACATCCTGACCATTGGGGTGTTGTAGTCGATAAGATCCTGGTCTTGTAACCCTCTTGACGATGAACGGTCCTTCCCATCGTGAGTTAAGCTTGTGCAAACCCGACTCATCCTGAACGCGACGAAGGACGAGGTCGCCTATGCTAAACGACCGTTCCTTAATGTTGCGATCATGATATCGCCGGATTCCCTGTAGGTAACGGGCTGATTGAACGAGAGCAGAGCAGTGAGCCTCTTCGACAGAGTCCAGCTCCAGCTGTCGTGCTTCGTCCGCCTCGCCTTCTTTATACATCTCGACCCTTGCGGATTTCCACATGATGTCTGCTGGGAGAATTGCCTCGGAGCCGTAGATAAGAAAGAACGGGGTCTGCCCTGTGGCTTTGGAAGGTTGAGTCCTGAGCCCCCAGATGACATGTGGCAACTCGTGAATCCACTTCCCGCCCTTCTTGCTATTGGCGTCGTAAAGTCTCTTCTTGAGGCCGTCGATAATCAAGCCGTTTGCCCGCTCGACTTGCCCATTTGCCCTTGGGTGTGCCACCGAAACATATTTGACCTCGATGGAAGAATTTTCACAGAATTCCTAGAATTGGTTGGCCGTGAAATTTGAACCCAAATCGGTGATAATAGTGTTGGGGAAGCCAAAACGATGCAAGATATCGGAGATGAAGTCGACCACCCTGTCTGGAGTGAGCTTGGCGATCGGTTTGAACTCGATCCACTTGGTGAACTTGTCGATAGCCACCAAAACATGAGTAAAACCTCCTGGTGCCGTTGCGAAGGGCCCAATCATGTCGAGGCTCCAGCAAGCGAACGGCCAGGAAGGCGGTATAGTAATGAGGGTGTGGGCCGGGACATGAGTTTGCTTGCCAAAGAACTGGCAGTTGTGACATCTTCGCACCAGATCTTCGGCATCGGACACGGTGGTGGGCCACCAGAAGCCAGCTCAAAACGCTGTGCCTACTAGCGTGCGTGACGCTGCATGGTTACCACACACGCCCTCGTGTATCTCTCGCAAAATGTCCAGGCCTTCTTCTGTCGTGACGCACTTCATGAGTACTCCAAATCGTGCGCTGTGCCGATAAAGTTTGTCTTCGACTAGGACAAACCCCTTGCTCCGTCGCATGACGCGGGTGGCAGCAGCGCTCTTAGGGTCCATCCCCGCCGGTAGTACAAGATCTCAGATGAAGTCGATAAAAGGTCCTCTCCAGTCCTCGCCGACCAGCATAACCTCCCGTTCTGGCTGTACAGAGCCAGTAGCGGTGGAGATCTGCGGTGAAGGGCTGATGGACGGGTGCTTCAACTCTTGAACGAATACCCCTGCTGGGACTTGTGCTCGTGTTGATCCCAGCTTAGATAAGGCATCGGTAGCGACATTGTGCTCTCGCAGCACATGATGAACTTCTAGGCCAGAAAATTTGTTTTCTAGCTTGCGTACCTCCTGTACATAGGCTTCCATGGTCACCTTGTTGCAGTCCCACTCCTTGTTGACTTGCTGAACGACCAAAAGTAAATCGCCGTATACAAGTAGCCGCTTGATCCCTAGTGATACCGCCAAACGAAGCCCGTGAAGCAAGGCTTCATACTCGGCTTCATTGTTGGATACCTCCCAGAGGATTTGGAGGATGTACTTGAGTTGTTCGCCTCTTGGGGAAATGAATAAAACTCCAGCGCTGCCGCCATCAAGCTTGAGAGAACCATAGAAGTACATGGTCCAATGCTCTGGCTTGTCAACTGGATTTGGAACTTGATTTTCCCTCCACTCTGCCATGAAGTCGACTAGAGCTTGGGACTTGATTGCGGTGCGTGGCTTGAAGTCGATCGACAAAGCCCCCAGTTCTATTGCCCACTTTGAAATACGACCCGTGGCGTCCTGGTTATGTAGAAAATCCGCCAGCGGGTAGTCTGTGATCACGGTGATCTGGTACTCTTCAAAGTAGTGGCGTAATTTCCTTGAAGTAATCAGTATGCCGTAGAGAAGCTTTTGGACCGCCGGGTACCGCACCTTAGACTCCGAGAGTACCTCACTGACAAAGTACACGGGCCTCTGCACGCCAAAAGCATGGCCCTCCTCGGATCGTTCGACAACAATGGCACTGCTAATAACATGGGTAGTTGCCGCAATGTAAAGTAAAAGGGTCTCACCCGGCAATGGAGCTGTGAGGATCGGGGGCGACTGTAGGTGTTGCTTGAGATCCTGCAGGGCCCGCTCGGCTTCCTCTGTCCAGTGAAACTTGTCTTGACGCTTTAAGAGTCAGAAAAAAGGTAGTCCTCTCTCCCCGAGCCGGGAGATGAATCTGTTGAGAGCTGCCATGCACCCTGTAAGTTTCTGCACATCTTTGATTGTGGCAGGTGCCTCCATATCAGTGATGGCGGTAATCTTTTCAGGGTTGGCCTCGATGCCCCGGTTACTGACATGAACCCGAGCAATTTACCCGATGGGATGCTGAAAACACACTTGGTCGGATTGAGCTTCCATCGATATTTCCTTAGGCTGGCGAAAGTTTCCTCCAGATCCGTGATCAGGCCCTCGGGACTCCTGGTTTTCATGACCACATCGTCCACGTAGGCCTCCATGTTCCGGTGTGACTGATCAGCAAAGTACATCTGAATTGCCCACTGATAGGTAGCGCCAGCGTTCTTCAACCCGAAGGACATCGTCTTGTAGGCATAAGTCCCAAACGGGGTGATGAACGCGGTCTTGATCTGGTCTTCTTCCTTGAGAGCAATCTGGTGGTACCCTGAATAACAATCAAGGAAACATAGCAGTACACAACCTGCGGTGGAGTCGACTACCTGATCGATGCGAGGGAGCCCAAAGTGATCCTTTGGGCAATGCTTGTTGAGATCGGTATAATCGACACACATTCTCCATTCTTTATTCTTTTTTAATACAAGAACCGGGTTAGCTACCCACTCTGGGTGGATTACTTCTTTAATGAATCCAGCCGTGAGGAGTTTAGCTATTTCCTGCTTGATAGCCTCCCGTTTATCAGGGGCAAAACGATGAAGTCGTTGCTTCTTTGGTACAGCTTGTGGATACACATTAAGACTATGCTTGATCAGCTCCTTGGGCACCCCTGGCATATCCGATGGTTTCCATGCGAATATGTCTCGGTTAGCCCGCAGGAAGCTGACGAGCGCGAGTTCCTATTTGTCACCCAAGCCCGCGCCGATGATGGCTGTCTTGGATGAGTCGCCCTTTTGGAGCTGGATCGACTTGAGAGCCACATCGCCTGTCAACTTGATGCCTGATTGGCTCGCCTTCTTCGTCGGGATGTCCAGCTCGGCTTGGGAAAGTTGCTGTGCGGCCGCGAGTACTTCTTCGGAAGCATCTGGCACGTGGGAAGTCGATGCATACTGGATGGCCTCTTGGTTGCAATCATAGGACTTCTTCAAGTCGCCTCGGAGCGTGAGCACGCCGCTGTGTCCTGGCATCTTGAGAAGTAAATAGACGTAATGCGGCACCGCCATGAACTTATCGAGCGCCAGCCTCCCCAGTATAGCATGGTAGGAAGATTCGAAGTTGGCCACCTCGAACTTGATGAACTCGGTTTGGTAATTCTCCCTCGTCCCAAGTGACTGGGAGAACGACCGTTCCAAGCGGGTGCGCGGCATTGCCAGGGACAATACCGTAAAAAGGAGCGTTGCTCGGTGTAAGCTTGTTGGTCAGGTCTAGACCCATCTTCTTCAGCGTACTGGCAAAGATAAGATTAAGTCCGCTCCCACCATCGATAAGAACCCGAGTAAGCTTGACTTCTGCGACCACGGGATCCAGCACCAGTGGGAACTTCCCAGGCTCGGAAAAGCTGGTCCATTGGTCATCACGGGAAAATGATATGGGGACCTCCGACCATCGGAGTGGTCGTGGTACCGCCGGTTCAACTGATAGAATTTCCCGTAGCAGCAACTTCTGTTCCCGCTTGGAGCAAAAATCTTCATCACCGCCAAAGATGACATTGACGGTCTTGGAGGCATCCTGGAACTAGGGCGTCTTAGATTTATCTTCCTGTTCCTCGTCTTCGGGCTCTTTGCCCGTTGACTTGTTGTTCTTGCCGTTTCCAGGAGAGCCAAAGGTGAGCTTGAGCTGAAAACAGTCGATCGCTGTGTGTTTGGAGTTGACGCACCACGGGCACTTCTTCTGCAGGAGTTTTTCAAACTTCTCCTGCGTGGTCGACTTCTTGCCCCGCGAAGGACGTTCCACAGCCGCGATGAGATCATATGGCTTGCCTTTTCGGGAAGAACCCGAAAAGTCCCGCTGGCCTTTGTCAGCCCGGTTGTCGTTGTTGCGCTTCTAGTTGAGGTTGGTGCGTCTTGGAAACCTCTCGCGCATCTTTTCTTCTTGTTCAGACTAGTCGTGCATCATGTCGCGTAGTCCTGCAACCGTCTTCGGCCTGTTACGCCCAAAATCACGATATATACCTGGGTCTGTGAGGCCGTTGTAGAAGCAGTCGATGATGTCCTCCTCCGAGATGTTGGCGATGGTGGCCCGTACATCGAAGAAACGTCGGGTGTAGGATCGGAGGAGCTCGTTACGCTCTTGCTTGCACTGGGCGAGGTCGTGCCGGGTTCCTACTCGGGATATCGCCCCCTGGAAGTTGTCGATGAAAACCTTCTTGAGGCCTTCTCAGGAGTCGATGGAATCGTTGGGGAGGCTTTCCAGCCAAGTCAGCGGTGCAGTCTCCAAAG
Source organism: Panicum hallii (assembly GCF_002211085.1). Taxonomy (NCBI): domain Eukaryota; kingdom Viridiplantae; phylum Streptophyta; class Magnoliopsida; order Poales; family Poaceae; genus Panicum; species Panicum hallii. The sequence continues at coordinate 14,700,527 of NC_038042.1, read as the reverse complement.
CCATCGGAAAGTAGACGACTTTGGTAGTGTTGGAGCCGCCAGCCACCTCAATAGTAGTGGAGTAATAGCGGAGCCATTGTTGGGGGGCCTGCTTACCGTCATACTTGGTAATACCAATCGGCTTGAAACCCTCTGGGTACTTATAGCTGTTGAATCTCGCAGTGAATGCAGGAAAACGATCGCTGCAGTCAGCATCGTCTCGCTCGGCTACCTCGCGTTCCTATCGCCTCGAGTCGAGGACTGACCGGGCATCGCGCCCCTCATTGATCTTCTGGCGAAGGTCTGGTTGTTGACGTGGAGGGTTGGGCTGCCTCGAGTTGTTTGCCGGAGGTGGCTGCTGCCTCCCGCCGGTGAACTGACTCCCGCCCACACCATCATTGTTATTGCTGCGTTGGGGTCGCGGGCAATGACCTGTTGTTCGACTTGGGGCCTGGCTTCGGCTGTCTCCGACGTGCTCGTCCCTGACGAGTGATGCCGGAGCCTGCTGGTCTAGCTGGACCCACGCCCATTGGGCATAGAGGAGCGCTTGTCGAACGTTGGGGTCATTGCTTCGCTTGAGTAGTGCTGTTACCCGAGCAATGTTGGCCACAGGAGTCCTGAAGCCTCGTTCATCTACCGCAGCGAATTCAGCGTCGAGTTCGCGCTGTGCAGAACGTATGCGCTCGTTGGCCCGCCTTCTACGAACTGCACGAGCTCTGTTTCGTGCATGTCGCGCGTCGCGCTCGGCGTCGTTCTCGTCCACAGCTTCAGCGGTGTCTTCATCTTCTGATATCCCGTCAAGTGCACCGATGGGGATGAGAGCATCATCGTCCCCCTCTTCCACCATCAGAACTTGGCGAGTTGCGAGTTCTTCAGAGGGGGCTTCAACTAGTTCAGTCGAGCCCTCAGTTATGGTAGCCAACGCCCTGCCCTCCTGAAAAGGCAAAGGCTCAAGGTGGACTACCAAGCGGTCTTCATGTCCGAGTAGATCAGACAGATTCATCCCCCTCCAATGAACAATTCGTCCTTCGGAGGTGGTGGTGATCATCAGCCCACAAGTGGCCAGGTGATCCTCAGCCCCCCGACATGCGGTGGCCTCGGAACCTCCAGCCTGGAGCAGAGAGTCCAAGTCCTTTTCCAGCGCGGAAAAAGGAACAGTAGTGACAGACTCTGCCTCAGTTTCCCTAGCAGAATCAAAGAACAGCAACTCATCGAGACTATCGACAAAGTCATCGAGCCTTGAGGCGAGTGTTTTTAGCTTGATGGTGTCATCGACGATGAGCCGACGGAAACCGCCTGCGCCGTTAGCGACGCAGACCCACGAGCCAAAAATGAAGGTTGTGCCCTCAGGGAGCACGGGACTGGGGAACTTGAAAATTGCCATCGAGCTCTCCAGCGGATCTCTGATGCGCACCCCTACCTGGCGCGCCAGCTGTCGGGTTTTATCCGGCTGCCCACCGAGGGGTATACCCACGGTGGTAGGTTTTGGGTTGGGATGCGCCGAGATCAGGAACTCGAAGGTGCAGACAACACAAGATTTAGACAGGTTCAGGCCGCAATATGCGTAATGCCCTACGTCCTGTATGATGGTTTGTATTGCCTTGATGTTGATCTGGTGATCTTCTGTTTTGAGGGGGTCCCTGCCCGCCCTTATATATCCGGGGGGACAGGGTTACATGAATCCTAGCCTGATACTAGCTTAGGAATCGTACTCAAGTACAACTCGAGTAGTTTCCTTCTATATCGACTAGTTCTACTCCGCATGCGGGTAGAATACAACATAAACAAGGTACAGGACACGTCCTATCCCCTAGCCCAATACAGACTCCTTGATGTACACAGCCCCGTGGCCCCGGGTCTGACACGGTTAGCTTTATCTCCTATTTAAATGGGATAAATAAGAGATAAATGAGATAAATAAGAGATAAGACGGACTTAATCTCTTAAACCTCTTTAAACTACATTATGTACATAGTCCCGTAGCCCCGGGTCTGACAGAGGGGCCTGTCTTCTTGGTAAGGCAGTGTGTCAAGGTGTGCCACAAGGCGAGCGTCATCGCTGAGTAGTTCTTCGGGTTTCTTATGCTTCCAGTACACGAAACGGCCTTGTGGCGTTGATGTGATCATCAAACCTTGGTGAGTGCCCATAAAAGGCTCTGCACCATCATCAAAGTCCGAGTTGTAGGTTGTATGTGGTGTCGCCGAGATCAGAAACTCGAAGGTGTAAGCAACACAAGGTTTAGACAAGTTCGGACCGCAATGTGCGTAATACCCTACGTTCTGTATGGTGGTTTGTATTGCCTTGGATTGGTTATGCTTTGGAGAGGGTCCCTGCCTGCCCTTATATACTCTGCGGGGACAAGGTTACATGGAATCTAGACCAATACTAGCTTAAGAGTCCTACCCGAGTACTACTCGGGTAGTCTCCTTCTGTACCGACTAGTTTAGATGTATGCATGGAAGATGTTATGAGTAGGTTCTTGCGAGGGCTCAATTCTGAAATTCGAACCATGCTCATCCCTGAAACGTGCGACTATGTCTCTTACTTGTTTTGTCTTGCTCGTACAGCTGAAAATAAGATGTTATCATCTATGAATACTTGCAAGAATGATGTGACCCATGATGATTCACATTTGTCCACTCTGCATGCTAACCCAGAGCAGCAAATAGTGGAACCCGCTATTGATTTGCCTTTGTCACACTGTGATTTGCTTGCTAAACCTTGTTACAAAGATGAGTTTTGTGACACATCCATGGCATCACCACAACTAGAGATAGAGCACTATATTGTTCCCCTTTTGTTACCTAATATTTTTCAGGAAGATGATAACAATTCCATAGAGTGCATTGAAGAAATCAAGCTAGTACACCCACTGCTGCAGTTGGAAAAGAATGATCGTGCCGCACCTATAGCATTGGAAGAGAGCAAAGAAGGTAATGCAGGTGGAGCTAGAATCCCTCAAAGTAAGTAGGCACCTGTTGAAATGAATCTGTCCCATAATGATGCTAACCTCCAACAATCTTTGGTGACATCCTTTGCTACCTTGCCTTTGTTGGTAGCTGCATGTGTTTCTTGTGATAACAACGAGTTGCGTGATCATGTTGTCTATTCACCAATGACAAAATTAATGCTCCAACATGTTAAACCTATCTTGAATGATATACATGATGTTTCTAAACATGTCCATTTTGCCTTGTTAGCAAGAAGGATGAGCTGGAACTCCTATCCTCTTTTAACACATTAGGTTATATTGAATTTGATATTCTTTGTAATCTGAATTGTCTAAAAGAGAAACTTAAATTTGATTCTAGGTTGCTAAGTTTTCATTATTGTTCGCTTCATATTGGCAAATATGACAACAAAGGAGAATACTTGGTACATAAAGTTTATATTTGCTCTAATCTGAAAACTCCTTTTGGGCTGCAACAACATGATCAAATAATGGACTACACTAATGCAAGTGGTGTCTTGCATAGTTCCTCTACTTTTGTTCTTATGCAATATGTTCAGCCATAGGAAAGGGAGCAATATTCATTGTGGCCGTGCCACATTGTCATTGCTCCACGTGTTGATGTCAAAACAAATTCCATGGCTGCCCATTGGAGCAAGCGAAGGATGGCTTGTCATCAAGATGGGGAGGATGATGGGAGCATCCCCATGATGGCTGCACACACAAGGTCACCATAGCAGCAGCATGACTACTTCACCATGTTCGACTACAGCAACAACTTTGCTATAGCAACCTCAAATTGCTCTACATCAACCTCTTCACATTCAGTTGGGATAATAGGCCCAAGCTATGCACATGCCCATCGCTTCGTGTTTGCAATTGAGTTCCCCCGTGGCCTCCTCCTTTTATGCCTATTGCAGGACTTGGTGGTGTGGCTGATTTTAAACTACAAGCAAGAATTATGAAAGAGTTTGAGTCGAGGACGACTCAAATGTAAGAAGAGGAGGATGATATGGACATCCCTGCCCCTAATACAACCACATCTATGGAACAGCAAGGACAAAAAAGTCGCATAACTAATGATCGAGCTTACATGCCTAATCCTCAGGTAAATTCATTTCTAACTGTCCATACATATAGTTCTCAGAATTGGATGCTACTAAATTATGATGATGGATTTATATTTAGAAACATGAGTGAAGAACCAGCCAAGTGTGAGGGTGCGAGCAGCAAGCTTAGACCTGGAGGAAGATCAGACAACAACAGCTAGTTCAGACTAGAAGAAACAAGTTCGGACCACACATTCGGACCTATAGGAAGCGCCAGATTGAGATGGCCACAATTCTTGACTCCGGAGGTTGCTTGAGGTCCATGAGTACTTGTTGGAAACATATTGAAGTCTACTTTTAGATGATCTGGCCTCGTAATCAAATTAATCCGAAGCTGATCACAATCAGCCAAAGAACGTTCGGACCTCCAGTTTGAACGGAACCCCAGCTGTTGGGCCATTGGGCCTTGTTTTCAGTAGAGCCCATGAGAGGAGCGTCCTAGGGTTTGGATGGCTCATCCAGGACATCCTGGTAGCATCCTCCCTATAAATAGAAGTAGCGGCCACCATTTGAGACCTAATTTTTATTTTGTTGTAAGTTTAGCTTCTGCTACTTCCTAGTGAGCGCGTATATTGATTAGACCACCTGTTTGCTTGATTCAGAACCCCAACTTCGTATATTTTAGATTTATTCCTTGGGCAAGGTCTGTATGTTGTTTGCTTGTCTGCTTATTCTTACCTGTTTCTCGATTTGCTTGCAAGTTCAAGGTTGTTCTTGGAATAGCAAGAATAGCACAAATCGGAGGTGGTATAACTGTCGCTAAGGCGCAGCCCCTTGTGGTGTTGTAGTCGGGCAGCACAACGTTGATCCTCCTTCAAATCGAATTATCCTCCACTGTCATTGAAAGATCATGAACAAATCCAAGCGGATTCTATCATTTAAACGCTTACGATGATCTTTAGACACTGATTTGATAGTTGCGCTCCACCATGCCGAAAAACTTGTCGTCGATGAGGCAGGCCTGGCAATGGCCAAATTCAGGGTTGAGAGATTAGCGACCAGCATTGCCGGGTGAACACAAAGGTGAGGAGGAGATGCTGGGCTGTTTTCTGTTTCTGGTCGCAAAGCGGGCAAGCAGCTCGGTGAGGCAGGCCCCGCTTGGCGAGGCGATCAGCGGTCCAAATGCGTTGCTTGATGGCTAACCAAGGGAAGAACTTGCAGCGCAAAGGAGCCCAGCTCTTCCGGATTCGCCTCCTGGGTGGAAATCTGATGGAGCCAACAAAGCAGGCTGCATAAGCTGATTTACTGTTATAAGAACCTGACTGAGTTAGTTTCCACCGGAACTGATCAGGTACGCCCTGCTGTAGAACTACCCCATCCATAAGGTCCCAAACCTATAGATACTCCATCAAGACCTGAACTGATAAAGCACCTTTGGTGTCACGAACCCACCCTCTGTTTTGCGGTGCTTGGGCTACTGTCCTTGATTTTCTCACCCATTTTGGTACAGCTCTGAATAAATTGGGGGCTAATTCAGCCAGTGTTCCACTATTGAGCCGCCGTTCTGTCCAAAATAGAGGATGGATTCGCCGTCGCCGACCACTGCATCGACTGTCATATGAAAAAGAGCTTTTGCTTTCGCTGGCACTTGAATCGGCAGACCAGCCCAAGGTCCGTTGGGGTCAGTTTTTTGTGCCCATAGCTACAGGATCCGTAGTGCCCACCCAAAAACTTCCAGATTATGAATTCCCAGACCACCATATTCAAGAAGCCGCTGAATCTTGTCCCATGAGACCAGGCAGTTACCACCATTAGCTTTTTCCTGACCCTTCCAGAGGAAACCCCGACATTTTTTATCAATTGCTTTAATTACCCATCTCGGGAGATCTATTGCCATCATCATATAAGTGGAAGTGGCTGTCAGGACTACTCGAGTCAACACCAGCGGCCAGCCCTATTCATAAGGGAGGCCTTCCAGCCCGGCAGGTGATCTGCCACTTTGTCAATGAGAGGGAGCAGAACTTCGTTGCTGGGTTTCCCTGATGGCGAGAGGTAGCCCAAGATATTGGTAAGGAAAAATTTTAATTGAACAAGCCAAATACTCTGTCGTGCGCTGCAGGTCCTCCTCGGAGCAGTGAATTGGAGAAGCAGAACTTTTGGACAGATTGGTGTGGAGCCCCGAGGCTCGCCCAAATAAATCGAGTAGAAACTTCATGACCTGGAGATCATTGCTGGTGGGGTGTAGGAAGATCACAACATCATCAGCATAGAAGGAGGCCCGGTGTGTGACATGCTGAACCGCTAGTGGCAGCAGAAGATGCTGTTGGATAGCAAACTCTATTAAAGAATTCAGCACATCCATTACTAGGATGAAAAGCATTGGGGAGAGGGGATCCCCTTGTCGAAGACCACGGTGGTGATAAATGACATCACTCGGCACCCCATTGACCACGATCTGTGTAGATGAGGTAGAGAGGACCAGGCAGAGCAGGTTGCACCACTTCTGGCCGAACCCCAAGTGCTTCAGAACCTCAATCAAGAAAGGCCAAGAGACTGAATCGAAAGCTCTCGAGATATCTAGTTTGAGAAGGATGTGCGCTTCTTTCTTGCTGTGTAAGGCCTTCTTTCTTTGACTGGTTCACCGAGAGAGGTTACCGGCCCGTGTACTTTTCTTCCATCGGCACATCACCACCTCTGATACTTGTGCTTCTTGTGGCCTGCCGGAAGACCAGCAGCATATATTCTTCTCCTGCCCAAGAGCTGTTCAGGTTTGGTCCATGTTGTGGCCTTTGCACTCCACCTCACATCTGCAGGTGGTAGACTTATGGACCCATCAGGTGTTCCGTGATAACACTCAGAAGGTCCAATCTATGGTTATTACGTGTATCCTTTGGAACACTTGGAAGGCGAGAAATCGAAAGGCCTTCGACAATCTGGAGACCCCGGCTCGTATTGTGCTTCGTGCCATGACTAATTATATGAGTCTGTGGTTGTTTCGAGCTAAGAACCCCCTGTGTAAAGCTGCTCTTCGCAGCTGGTGTGATAGATTTGATCATGTAATAGGGTGATTATTCTCCTAGCTCTCACCTTCTCTATCTTTCACAAATCCTCTGTATGCTAACACTTGCATGAGTGATATATGTTCAGGCCGGCATTTGCCTGCCGTAGGTCATCCTCTCAAAAAAAATCAAATCATATGTTATATAAATTCCTGATCAAGCGATGCCAATGTCATATCTTTCTGTAGGGCTCTTGTATCGTGAGTGTTGCAAGTTAGATGGTTTTTTTTCTTGTATAATGTGGATAAAAATGACACTAGAACGGCACTATGACACATTGACACTCCATATCTTTTGGTCTTAGCCTTCAAGAAACGAAGAGAGTGCTCTATTTTCCATTCCTTTTGGTGTTTCAAACTTTTACTCATATCTAGATTGCTTCCATGATGTAATTGCTATGTGGCCACAACTCTTTGTGTGGTTTAGATAGGACCTTGTATCATTTAAGTTGTGTGACTGAAGGGGCCGGGATTGCAGGCTAGCTAACGACTCTGCATTTAGAGATATAGCAAACAACTTCAGCACAGGTATTTTGAATTTTGCCTACCTCTGTCTACATTTTCTATCACACATTCTGATTGGCTCATTTCTATCAACAAAATTATGGCTACAACACCAGGACCAGCACCTCCCAATGATGAGGAGCCTAAGAGGGAGGAGAAAACAACGTGAATACCGTGCAAGGAAAAAGGCTGAAGAAACCAAAACGCTAAAAAAAAGAGAGAAGAAAAGGAAACAACAGGAACAACGAGAAAGTAGGAAGGCTAATCATCATTAGCAGCTGCTATTTGGTAAAATGTTTAATTACAGTGTCATAAGGCACCATTACCCAATGTACATTGCTCTGCTCTACTGACATTTGTTATTGCAGCATCGTCACTAGCTAGGGTAATCCTTTTCATGCAGTGTGAGTTAAAATTCACTCTAATGACTAGGTTACATTTTGAAATAAGGATGCTGCAATAATATGGGTAGCATTGAGCGCTTGTTTCATTAGTCATGCAAGTGTTCGTAGTATTACCTGGGAGTTATTCTTGTGATTGCTCACTAACACTTTCTCTCTGATGTTTATATTTGACTCTCTCAGACACCTTTTCCTAAATCACTATTGCTTTGTAGTTTATATTTGAATTTTCTAATGCGTGCTTGAACAGTTTGAAAAGCAAAATACACCAGAGGTTTTCAACTATGTCTGATACAGCTTCTCAGGTTTAGACAGGTCTCAAATCTGTAAATGTCAAGCTGTGGTTGCAGTCATTTTATTTTAGATATGAACCTGCAGGTGGAGTTTTATCTGGACTTTGCTACGGTACTTCAAAGTAACCGTGGACCGTAGAACTTCATGGTTAAAATGAAGTATTACCACCTAGGAGGTAATAGTATTTATATATTTTTAATTCTAAAAGTAGAGAAAATATAGGAACTAACTTCCTATTAGATCTAACCAAAATCATATAACGTGACAGTTTCAACGTGACGCACATCCATATGCGCATGTTGACCGTTTAAACGTGACGAATTTGCGCAGGAAGAGCCATCGGCATTACTAGCATGTTTGGAAGCGGCCATGTGCATCTCTGCCTGGCCGGACTGATCACAATTTGGACCGTTAGCTAATGCAAACGTGACACGTACATATGTGCATGATGGACGTTTATTTTTTATTGTTTTTTCTTTAACGTGAATGCATTGACATGGGTTGATACTTGACACTTTAGAGGAACATAAAATAATAGCATTTAGCATGGGTGAGTTGTAACATCTTTTTCCTAATTGTGACATGGGTGTGTTGTAACATTTTGTTCCTAACATGATATGGGTTTGTTGTAACATTTTGTTCCTAACATGACATGGGTGAGTTGTAACATTTTTTCCTAACATGACCTGAGTACTAACCCAGTGTTTGATCAAGAAAATAATAGACACTTAACATGTTATATACTATGCATGTGACCCCTGTTTTTATAACGTGACTAAAAAAAAACAAAAATATTGCATATGTATATATGTTATAATTTTAAGATATATGTGACCCTATACACGTGACAATTGTTTTGGAAGATATACATACGTGGTATCAATCTACCTGATTTACGCCAGATTAGATTTAGATCTAACCAAAACATAACATGTTTGTACACTTTTTATTATTCCAACTGACAACAAATAAATGTGACATACTACTTACCCGCAAAAAAAAATGTGACATACTACGTGTAGATTCAACAACATCACAGCAAACAAGGGGAGCAAATCCACGCCAGAGTCCACCTGCACGCATGGTCGCATGCATGATAACCGAAATAGCATGTAATATCTTTTTTACATTTAATTAATTGACTTATCTCTTCTAAAATTCAAGGGTCCAGATTTATTGAACCTCTTTACCTCCTAGGAGGTAATTGGAGTACTGTAGCAAGGCCCGATTCTCATTTCTTTTGATCTTATTCAATGCTTGCGCTCCCTTTTTTTAGTGATCAGAAGCCACATAGCGCATTATATTGCTTATTTAATGTACCATTTCTGCTGTCTATGATGCAATTTTGGGATTGAGAGCATGGCTATGCCAATCTATTGATCCTTATGGCTGGATAGTTAAACTTACCGTATCATAGATTTGTTCAAGGTCTTCACCTTTTTAGAGGCTTTTGTTTTTGAAGATATTGAACTTGCGGTTGAAGAAATTGCCAGATCATTCGATTGCTTAACCAAAGGGAGTATATTGGGTTCATAATTGAGTTCTATCCGCAAATACTTTCTAACTGAATTTGCAATACGTGTTGTTAGATATTTCAATTCGAATATGAAAGCAATCGGTGCTCGTAGCCTAAGAGAGATAGGGGGTGATTAGGTAATTCTAAAACCTTAACATATGGCTCAAACTAGTTAGCACGAAATATAAGCTAAAACATATAATCTAGATGTGCAACTAGGGTTCAACTATTGTGAAAATTTTATCCCAAAAAGTTTTGCAACCTATAGCCAATCATAACAAGATATTACACTAAGAATGTAAAGGCAAATAGAATTGCAATAAGAAATGCAGAAGTTTAAAGGAAGGGGATGAGAGGAAACAAACTCTCGATATGAAGATTTATCCTGTGATATCGGTAGGCATAAAGCCATCCTTAGTCCACGTTTGTTGAAACACTCACTAAGAGTATTGCTTCCCGATCACCGAGTCTCTTCCGGAACTCTTCTTGACTCGCCACCAAGGCTCTCGCTAAGTCTCCGGTCACCTTGATGCCGTATCCACTAAGGAGGTTCTCCATGAAGGAAGGGGGTTTTCACATCCCCCGCACAAAGCTGTCGCTACCGCTCCACACCAAGCTAGAGGGTCGATGACTTGCCGACGAGCCACCAAGACTCCAAGACACCGGCACACCGAGATACAACTTGTGGTTCACTCAACAACTAGCACACAAGGCACCAACGCCTTGCTCTCACTCTCTCTAGAGCTAATTCTAGTACTAACGCTCTTAAAACTTGTGCTAAACCTAAGAATATGATCAATAAGCTCTTGGGTTGCTTGGAGAACTTCTTCAGAGTGTGGATAGCTTCTCACGAACTCCCGCCACCTCAATTAACCCGGGGTGAGGTCTTATATAGGCTAGAGGGCAGCTCATAGCCGTTGCTTACTGAAAGGATCGATGGACCAAGAGGGGGGGGGGTGAATTGGGCCTTTTTCAATTTCTAAAACAAGATAAAGCAACCTTAACCTATGCAAAACTAGAAAGGCACCAATTCACCAACCGGATAACTAAAAAACCTACACAAGCTAGATAAGATAAAAAGAGATAAAGCCTAGCAAGGTAGAGCTAACTAGTGATTCCTAAATCAAGCACATGAAAGAATTGCATGAAAGATAATGCTTGAAAAAGTAAAGTGGACAAGGGACAACCGGATTTTTTTCCGTGGTATCGATGTGTTGGCACACACCCCTAATCCACGTTGTGACACTCACAAAGAGTATTGTCACCTCCCAAGTCACCAAGACGAGGGCGCTCACTAAGAGTCTCCGTTCACCATCCCGGTGTGGTGGAGATCAAGCCACGTACAAATCTCTTCTCCGGGCTTCCACAATCCTTGGCAAGCTCCGCGAGAATCACCTCGATCACCAAGATCGCCTAGGTGATGCCAATCACCAAGAGTAACAAGCTAAGGCCTTCACTTGAGCAAGAACCAATCACCAAGAATGGATGCACACAAGCTTCTCTCTACTCAAGTCCTTAATCTTGCTTCTTGAATGATTGAATGAACAAGTGTATGAAATGTTGAAGCTCAAAGTGGCTCTTGACTATAGTATGTGTGTTTGGATGTTGCCTGGTGTCAAGAGTGGTAGAATGACCCATTGGAGGGGTATATATAGGCAGCTCACACGAATAGAGCCGTTGGAGAAAAAACTGCCAGAAAAACTGCGTAGCGCCGGTTAATCCGATGTCCCTCCAATAGTCATCGTCGGTTTAACCGGTGAATGTAAACTGCCACTTCTGAAAACTAGCCGTTACAGCTTGGGCAGATTAACCGTCGTTGCATCGGTTTAACCGGTGAGTGTAATCATCCATTGATCAACAGAAATACCAAGTCACTGGACAACTGCACCGACGTCCAATTTCAAATAGCGTCGGTTTAACCGGTGAGTGTAGTTGTCCACTGATCAACTGAAAACCGAGTCTCTGGACAACTGCACCGACGTCCAATTTCAAATAACGTCGGTTTAACCGGTGTATTGACTTGTCCAGACCGGCTGACCTCGTTTAACCGACGTATAGAAAACTTTAGACGTCGGTTAATCCGGTGTTAAGGATTTTTCTGATTTTGCCTTTTCTGACTTGAGTGTTGAATGAAATCCAAATATTCTTGAGGTATTGTAACACCCTAAGGTAATTTCCTCAAATTTTAATTAATTTATTTGGGCTTAAATAAATTTTCCAAGCTTTACTTTAATTTTCGTGGCATTTAAAGTAATTTATAACGCAAGAAAATAAAATTAATTATAAGATCAACTTGATTGTGCATTCATGCTGGTGCATTATTTTTGTTGTGTTGAATATATAGGTTTGAATTCAAATCGTATTTGAATTCAAGTAGAATTGTTTGATTTGGTGGAGTGTAGAAAAAGAAAGGGAATGGAAAGGAGCCCAGCCAGCCGGCCCACTCATCTCTCTTTCCCCCCCTCGGGCCCAGCTCTCCCCTCTTTCTTTCTCTTTCCCCGCGTGGGCCGAGCCCCGGCCCAGCTCCCCTCAGCGCTGGCTCCCCTTCCCACCTCTCTCTCTCTCTCTCTGACCGTGGGGTCCGACCTGTCAGCGCCGGTTCTCCCCTTTCTTCCTCCCCTTCCTCTGTTTTCCCGGCGCCAACGAACCCCGAGAACTCCGGCGAGCTCTCCTCCCCGGGCCCGCGCGCCAGGGGGACTCCGCGCGCTACAAAGGGCCGCCCCAAACCCTCCGGTGCCCTAACCCCGCCGCCACCCAGAACCCTAGCACCACCGGCCTCCTTTCCCTCCGCCGCGGGTAAGTTGCACGCCGCCGCTCAATTCCTCACCGCCGGCGCGCCATGCCCCCGTTGACCCCCTTTTACACCTTCACAGGGCCTGCACGTGGTGATTGGGTGGACCAGCAGGCCGGGAAGAGCACCACGCCGAGCTGTCCGCGAGCGCCGCCCCGTTTCCTCCGCCGGTCGTCGTCGGTGTCCTCCCTCCGCGGCAACTCCGGCCCTCACAAGCCCTTGGTGAGCTTCCCCTACCCTGCCTGGTCGTGATGCACCGAAAACCGTAGTGGTTAGGACTCGATTGCGCCCGGAACGCACGCACGCCGGCGTGACCGCCGCCCCGAGCCGCCCTCGCCGCGGGAATCGCCCACCCGAGCCCCGATCCGCCACGATGATAGCCCGGGTGGATTACCCGTACCGCCAGCTTCCTCCACGGCGTGGTCCCGAGCCAAACGAAGCCCGGACGGCCAAGTTTGGCCATCGCCGGCGTAGCGCCGCCGCGGGAGCGCGTCTCCGGCGACCTGCACCGCCGCTGGCGCGTCCGCGTAGTCCTGGCCGCCCGATCTGAGTCCAATGCTTCGGATTAGATCCAGCCGGGGTCGTGTGAGGGTCGTAAGATCCTGATCCGAAGGCTGATAGGCGCGCGTACCGGTTCGGGGTAGGAAAGGGGTTAGAGCCGTCTGATTCAAGATCCACGGCGAGGATTAGATACCGTTTAAGATGGATGCCGTCCGTTGGATCTAGATCCGAGGGACCCAAATCGCGCGTACCCCTTCGATTAGCAGATCTAATCTGAGCCGCCCGAGGAAGATCCAACGATCCAGAACAGATCTTACCGCTTCAGTCACGTCGTTTTTGCTAAAGAGCCCTTGTCTTTCTTGGAAACCAACCCGCGGTCCATCTTAAGTCAAAAGTAATTGCAGTTCAGCCCTGATTTCATTCGTTTAAGCCCCTGGCTTCTCTGGATTTTGAACCCGCAGTCCATCTCTTGAGTTTTCTCGAGCTAGCCCCTAGATCTAGGCTTTAATTACGTTTTAGTCCTCGGTTTTTGTCCAGAAGCCCCTGGAAGCTCCAGTTTTCTTACAAATAGGTCCCTGGATCCTGTTTTAAGCGTAGTTTTCGCGTTTTAGCTCCGTTTTAGGTGTTCTTTATATCCACGCGATCGTTGTAACGCGTAGAATAGATCTAGGCCAGTTTCACGTGTTGTTTTATTGTATTGGTGTACTGTTTTTCTTATATTTTGCTATTGTTTGCATGTGTGTGCATGTGTGGCCCATGTCTTGCTGTTACGATCGTGAGTAGACGCGGAGCCTTTGGATCAGTACCCGGAGCAGCCGTCTTCCGAGCAGTTCGAGCAGCAGCCGGGAGAGTACGAGGAAGGCAAGTATAACATGAACCTCCTATCACTTTTTAATACAATTTCATACTGCATTTTAATACTGTATACCTATAAGGACTTTCCTAGCCACCTTTATATCCTTTATATATATCCTTTGGGATTGCATTATGGTTAGTTGTGCTAGGTTGCTGCGCTATAACAAATCTTGGTCCTTTTTAATTAATTTGATTAATGGTCTTATGCAACTTAATTCTGGAGCCGACCCTCTGTGCTGTGTGCTTGAGTGGTTTGTGCGTCCTTAAAAGATGTTTTTGTTAGAAACATGGGTTAGGGGGCCAGCACGGTGCTTAGTGCTTAGTTGGCCACTCTCCATAAGGACCGGTTCATAGAGCGACAACCTGGGACAACCGCGCAACCACAAGACTGGAATGGGACGGTCTTGACTCACTAATTAGGTCGGGTTGGTTCGGGAGTAACTTACCTGCGTGGGCAAGAGGGGTGGTAAGCTTCAATGGTCCCTGCTCCTCTGGCTTGGTCTGTGCTGTGTGTCTTGTACCCCCGGAGGTGGGCCCCATCGTCGCTGATCCAGAATCCTTAGCGGTTACACCTTACCAACGTGATCCTTTGTAACGGTCTCGTAGTGTGCTTGCTAGCCATCTCACCTAAGGAAGTGTGATGAACAACTAGCGTAGTTCACGACTTGTGGGTAAAGTTGTGCAACCTCTCGAGAGTGTAAAACTGATATATCAGCTGTGCTCACAGTCATGAGCGGCCCAGATCCTCCGTCTGATTAGTGGGGTTATCAACCTTTGACGAGGGCGATTCCCCGGGTGGTTTTGGGTTTGGATGGTTCTCAGTAGTTCTTAATTAATATTGATTAATTCTTATGCAATTTGGGTTACGGTAATTCATCCACTTGTAGTAATTAGCTTTAATAAAAGTTTGCCAAGATTAAAAGCTAATGCAGTTGAGTCAGCTAACCTTAGAGCCTCATGCTCGTGTTATACTTGTTGAGTACTAGTTTGTACTCACACTTGCCTCTCTACTCTTCTGTTCTACTTCGGATATCTTCGACTGCTGCTCAGTGCCCGGCAACGTGGAGGATTACGTCAGTGGCTTCGACGACTTCTAGGCGTTTGTCTCCCAGTCGACGTCCCTGTGGCGCTCAGCTTTTCATGTATCTCTTTTACGCTTCCGCAACTCTTGAACCGATTCTTGATTCGGTTGTAATGAAACAATTTATTCATGATCTATTTACGATTTATATTAATGTTATTCGTGACATGTGTTGTGATATCTTGATAATCTGTTGTATATATGCGTGACTTGATCCTGGCGCATATATGATTGCTCGATTTATGTTCTTATAAATCGGGTGTGACAGGTATAAGTTGAGAACCACTTATTTGAGCTTCTAGAAACCTGAGTGACCATTGTGTGCATCCATTTTCAAATGACCATGTCCATGCTCAAGTTACTAAGCCTAAAACCCCTCTTAATAGTGCGATCACTACAAAACTACAAAACCTATACTAACCTAAGTGTCCTTCTCAACCTTATGACACTTAGGACTAGAAAGATCCTTAGTCTTGACACATTATAGAGTTGAATGCCGAGATCGCCTTTTTGAATAATGAAAATTAGGGGCCTCTTTTGACAAATAACCAAATGAGCAATAATGATCTATAAAGCTGCACAAACTCATTAGTCACAATAATGGTTGTCATTAATCACCGAAACATACCTTAAGGGCCTAGATGCTTACAATCTCCCCCTTTTTGGTGATTGATGACAACACTGACATAAATAACGAGAGAGCGAGAAGGATATGGCAAGAATAAACACAGGCAAACTCGAAAGAAAGGAACCAAAAAACTCAAAGGCTCAAACGAAATCCATAGATATGTCTCAAAAGCTCAGCATGCTCAAATGACAAATGTACATATCCATGAACTAAAACCAAATGTAAGACAATATATAATACAATAAGAGACAACAAAGTCCTGATCGAGCTCTCTCTAAAGCTACCCTCCCCCTGACTCCCTCTCCCCCTTTGGCATCAAAGCACAAAAAGGCTAGCTACTGATCCGGGTGCCGCGGGACGGCGAGGAAGCGATCCGGGTCATCATCATCGTCGTCAGACAGTGGGTCCTCGGTGACAGACGGAAGCTGCTGATCTGAAGTGCCGGTAGGTGCTGAGCTGACGGGAGGTGTAGCTGTCGTCGAGGCTGTCGTCGAGGCCCTGGTGCTAGCACTGCCTGGGAGAGGGTCCGTGGAAGTAGTAGCCGGCTCAGCAGAAGATGTGTCAACATCTGAAGTAGTAAGAGCTGATGCTGCCGGCTGTGACGACTGCTGAAGTAAGGACACCTCTCCGCCTCCCCCTGAAGGTAATGGCTGTGGTACGACGGGGAGGCCAACTGACTGCACAGCTGAGGGTGACTCCTGGAAGAGTGAGGTCGCAGGCAGAGGAGAGAAAAGAGGACGACTCGCAGACCCAAGAAGTGCTGACAGTGAGAACATGATCTCCGGGGTCGCAGAAGAAGCTGGAGCAGTGGGGGCCGGAGCAGGTGTAACTGCAAGTGGTGGTGCTCCGGCGCCCTGAAGACCTGACAGTGCTGGCTGCTGAGGGGCGAGTCCGGTGTGAGAATATAACTGTGAAATCATCCCGAACATCGCCATCATGCCCTGCTGCATCTGCTGAAACTGAGCGTCCGTCCTCTGAGAGACTCTGTCAATAAGGCCGACGAAACGCTCCTCTGTAGCAGCTCGCTCTCGGGCGGCCTCCCTCTGAATCTGTGCAAGCTGGGCCTCATGGGCTCTCCTGGCCTCCTCCTGTGCCCGGCGGTCCTCCCTCTGCTGAGTGACCAGCTGCTGTAAAAGTGCGGTGAGCTCAGACGGCTGAGACACCTGAGACTCTGAAACTGTAGTAGCAGCAGCTGACACTGGAGCTGGCTCTCCTGAACCTCCTGCCTCGTGATCATGACTAGCTGGAGCAGGTGCAGGGAAGTATTCCTCGTCCTCGGAGGAGTCTGACTCTAGGTCTGACCAATGAATCTCATCATCTCCCCCGGGAAGCTGTGCCTCTGCAGCAAGTAATGCCTCGTCCTCCTGGGCCACTCGGGCCTGTACCTCGGGTGACAGTCGTGCCATGGCAGCACGATCGGCCTGTCTCCCTCTCCTCCTGTCAGAGGGTGCTGTCGGGCGGTAGACGGGGAACCAGGGAACCTCGTCCTGTCTGTAGACTGCACTGACGGGTGACTCAGCTGGCACTATCATGGAGCAAATGAAACTGATCCAGTGAGCATAAGGAAACTGTCGTACTACGCCCATCCCGTCAGTGATAACATCCTCGATCTCTGCCAAAATAAAATCAACAATATCGAACGGCTCGTGAGTGAGGATGTGAAGTAGAAGGAGCTGCTGCAGACCAGTGAACCCCTCTGGGTAGCCACTCCTCGGGAGCAAAGTCCTCCGGAGTGCCATGTGAACTGCATAAGCCTCTGGGGTCAGCAGGCTGGGAACTCTGGCGTAGGAGGCCGGAAAGGGCTGGCGGAAACACTGAGAGATCGCCTCGTGTGAAGGTGCTATTCCGCCAATCATGGCTCTGCGCGGTGGATCTGCATCACCATATACCATCTCGTGCAGGGAGACGTCAACCAAGTCAACTCCTAGAATCCCTGCGAGTGTCGCTCTGGACAAACCAAACACCTGCCCCCCAAACATGAAGTGAACTGCTCTGCGCTCTGGGGCAATCCAAGCTGTGGCGTAGAAAACTCTGACCCAGTCCTCAATATATCTGTTCCTCTCAATCGAGAGCAACCTGGGCAGACCTCTGAAGTGATCGAAGTGCTCGCGGACATCGGCCCCCCCTGCAGCTGTCCTCAGTGAAACCCAGTCCAGTACTCGGTGAGGGAAAATCCTGTGGCCCCGCCTCTGGTAGGTCTCGTAGAAACTGGCCTGAAGGAGCGTCCAGAATCTACGATCGACCCTGCTGTCTCGTGTCACAGGAAACCACTCCTCCTCCTGTACACTCCACCTGAGCCTCTTGACCTTTGCCGCATTGGCCTTGGTCAAGTTCTGGAGCAGTACACCTGGCTCCAGACGCACGACAGTGTCCATGCGGAACACTGCGCGCTCGGCCGCTAGGGCCTCGGCTCGACGAGCTGCTGCTGCTGCTGCTGTGGACCTGCGAGGCTCCTGTGGCTGGTGGCCTCCTCGCGTCCTAGGTCCGGTGCGACGCTCGATCGCAGGTGAAGTCTCCTCAGCGGGGGACGTCTGCCGGGTGCGGCCAGAACGTCGTAGAGCTGGTGACTGTTGTGTACCCTGCCCCTGAGACTGCTCTGACTGCTCTGACTCTGAAACTGAATCGGACTCTGCCGCTGAGACTGACTGCTCTGACTCTGCTGCTGCTGCGGCTGTGGCTCTGGTGGCCCTGGCACCTCTGACTCGGCCCATGCCTCTGCCTCTGCCTCTGCCCCTGGCTGCCGGATCCCTGATAGCGAACGGACGAGCGCGGCCTGATGCCTGCTCCTCAGCGGCCTTAGCCACCATCTCGGCCCTCTCGGCCTCTCTCGCTGCCCGAGTCCGCTTGCGCGCGGGCTCCTCAACCACGATCTCCTTTCCCTTTCTCTTGTCACGACCCATCTCGACAAACCACAGAATCAAGAAAGCGAAGCGGTGAGCGAGGGCTAGCGCGATGGTTCGGGCAAAATGCCGAACACGTGGCGTGCGAGGCGTGGACGCGTGAGTGTGGTGCAATGCACGTGGGCAGCGGCACGGTGGAGATGCAGGACGTGCAAGCGACGGTGAGGAACGCACTGGCGATGGCAAGGTGGAGCTTGGGCGGCGCTGTTGTGGCGGCGACGGCGCGGTGGCACACGGGCGCAAGCGTGCGGGGCTGTGTGCGAGTGCGCGGGCGGCAGGTGACGGCGGCGGCGCGCAAGGTGTGCGGGAGCGGTTGAGCGGGTGACGGCGCGACGCACGGCGGCGCTACAGGCGGCGGTGTGACGGCGGCCGGTGGCGCAGCGCGGCGGCGGAGGCGACGGCGAGAGGGAGAAGGCGGAGCGACGGTTGGAAACCGAGAATGAGCAGAGGGTCGTGAGCGGGCAAGAGAGAAATATGACAAGTGGACCCCGCAGAATTTCTTATCGCCGGTTGATCCGACGCTTAGGTTTTGAACACCGGTTGATTGCGTCGGTGTAGTTTACCAGAAACTCTGCCAAATCTGCATCAGTACGCCGGTTGAACCGATGATCTGAAAAATGAACTCGTCGGTTGAACGCTGCAATTAACAGTTGATTTTCAGGTCAAAATTGTGTTCTGTTCATCGGTTGATCCGATGCTGCAAATTTTGTATACGCCGGTTGAACGCCTGAAATGACTGAGCTGTGGCTGACACTTAGTAACGCCGGTTAAACCGATGGGTATAGATCCATTGAACGTCGGTTTAACCGGTGAACCCAAAAAAAAAAACCCTCTCTCAGCTCACTTTTCTATGCTAAGTCCAATGAACTTATAAGATTCAACTAAACTCAAGTTAATGGACTTGCATAGGCGACTTTACCCCTCAAAATAGGATAGCTTAATAACTTAAATAGTTTTTCTTTTCAAAATCAAGGATAAGTCGCAAGAGAGACAAAGCGCCAAATTAAAATGTATGAGCCATGTCATAGGAATATTGAAGGAGGAAAGCTTCAAACTCACAATGACATCGCTCACTAGGCAATAACGCACCTAAAACTTTACTCTTTTCACTTCTCATGAATTAAGATCTTGCATGTAAAACAAGTCTCATCTTCATCAAGTGATCTCCTTTGTGACTTTTACGCATGCAATGATAATGCAAATTACAAACACATGCGAAAGAAAAGGTAAACATGAGATGCACAATTATATGACAAGAAGTGCATAGCGAGAATTTTAGATCTACTTGTCAAGATTGAACCCATGGAAAGCTTCTTCATGATGAGCCTTTCTACAAGCCTAGAGGAAAACAAGTGGACCACCACCTCTAGCTAAACCCTTGCTCATCACTATCTTACCATGGTTAGACAAGTGTCCTATATGTATGCATTTTTCTATATGACATGACAACTTACATGACGTTTGCCGCATCTAACACATTTAGCTCATTTCTTAGCCTAACAAAGGTACTCTCGTCTAAAGGTTTTGTGAAAATATCCGCCAATTGCTCCTCGGATCTCACACCTTGAAGGGAAATGTCCCCCTTGGCTTCGTGATCACGCAAGAAGTGATGGCGAATATCAATGTGCTTTGTGCGAGAGTGTTGAACAGGATTCTTGGCAATTTTTACGGCACTTTCATTGTCACAAAGGAGTGGTATTCTTCCTAGTTTCACACCAAAGTCCAAAAGGGTTTGCTTCATATATAGAATTTGGGCACAACATGCACCGGCAGCTATATATTCCGCTTCCGCGGTGGACAAAGCCACGGAATTTTGCTTCTTACTCGACCAAGAAACTAGAGAACGCCCAAGCAAGTGGCAACCCCCGGAGGTACTCTTGCGATCCACACGGCTTCCGGCAAAATCCGAATCCGAGTATCCCAAGAGATCTAAACTAGCGCCTTTGGGGTACCACAAGCCTATGCTAGGAGTGTGCTTGAGATACCGAAGGATCCTATTCACAGCCGAGAGATGTGACTCCTTAGGGTTAGCTTGAAAACGGGCACACAAGCACACGCTAAACATTATATCGGGCCTAGATGCGGTAAGGTAAAGCAAAGACCCTATCATAGAGCGATAGAGGGATTGGTCAACCGGTTTACCGTCCACATCCAAGTCGAGATGCCCATTGGTTGCCATGGGTGTCTTGATTGGCTTACATTCATCCATCTTGAACTTCTTCAAGATATCTTTAGTATATTTTTCTTGATAAATGAATGTCCCTTCCTTCATTTGTTTGACTTGAAAACCAAGGAAGAAGGTCAATTCGCCAATCATGGACATCTCGAATTCCCTAGACATCATGGTAGCAAACTCATGGCTTAGTAAATCATTAGTTGAGCCAAAGATAATATCGTCAACATAAATTTGACAAATGAAAAGATCCCCGTTGACGTCTTTTGTGAACAAGGTGGTGTCCACCCTCCCGATCTTGAAGCCTTGCATGATTAGGAAGTCACGAAGCCTCTCATACCAAGCCCTTGGAGCTTGTTTGAGTCCATAGAGTGCCTTGTGCAACCTATAAACATGATTAGGATTCCTCGGATCTTCAAACCCGGGAGGTTGCTCAACATAAACAAGTTCGTTAATAAAGCCATTTAAGAACGCACTTTTCACATCCATTTGATATAACTTAATATTATGATGTGAAGAGTAAGCAAGAAGGATGCGGATAGCTTCAAGTCTTGCGACCGGAGCAAAAGTTTCACCAAAATCCAAACCTTCGACTTGAGAAAACCCTTTTGCCACAAGTCTAGCTTTGTTGCGCACTACCACCCCATGTTCATCTTGCTTGTTCCGAAAAACCCACTTTGTGCCGATGATGTTCTTGTCTTTCGGAGGAGCTTCGAGGACCCAAACTTCATTGCGGGTGAAATTATTCAATTCTTCTTGCATGGTCATCACCCAATCCGAGTCCTCAAGTGCTTCCTCTATGCTAGTGGGTTCAATACAAGAAACAAACGAGTGATGTTCGCAAAATGAAGCATGCTTAGAACGAGTTCTTACTCCTTTGGAAGGACTACCAATGATTTGACCAATTGGATGATCCTTGGAGATGCGACCATGCTTCACTAGCGGTATTTGCGTGGATGCTTGTTGGGGTAGATCATGAGTGACTTGTGCTTGTGGTGGAACATTTTGCTCTTCTTGTTCTTGGACTTGGGGTGTTGGCGTTGACACATTTTCTTGGGTAGTGGATCAACTTTATCTTGATCTTCATTCCTTGGGGTGCCGCGGAGGTGTTTGGCAAAGATGAGGAAGTTCCTCCCCCTTGATCATTGTCTTCATGCACCTCTTCCGGCTTGATATCCCCAATGGACATTTCTTTAAGGCTTCTTCAATTCTTCATCCCCTACATTTTCATAGCCAACAACCTCCTCTTGGGAGCCATTAGATTCATCAAACTCCACATCACATGTTTCTTCAACTAACCCGGAGGTTTGATTGAATACTCTATATGCTTTGGAGTTTGATGCATAACCAAGAAAGAAACCTTCATCACATCTACTTTCAAACTTACCGAGCCTTTTCTTCTTATAAATGAAGCATTTGCAACCAAAGACCCGAAAGTATGATATATTTGGTTTCTTCCCGGTGATGAGCTCATATGGAGTTTTCTTGAGGAGTCGGTGAGGATACACCGGTTGGATGCATGACACGCCGTGTTAATTGCTTCCGCCCAAAACTTCTCGGACGTGCCATAATCATCCAACATTGCTCTTGCTAGGGTGATGAGTGTCTTGTTCTTTCTTTCCACCACACCATTTTGTTGGGGCGTGTAGGTGGCGGAAAACTCATGTTTGACTCCTTCTTCATCGCACCATTCTTCAATCTTCATATTTTTGAACTCGGTGCCGTTGTCACTCCGATCTTCACGATTGGGGAATTGTATTCCCTTTGAGCTTTTCTTGCAAATGACTTGAAGATTTCCGGAGTTTCACCCTTATCGCCTAGAAACATGACCCAAGTGTAACGTGAAAAATCATCAACAATTACTAGGCAATAGAGGTTACCACCAATGCTCTTGTATGAAGTTGGACCAAAGAGATCCATGTGTAGTAACTCGAGCGGCTTGGAGGTAGACAACATTGTCTTGATAGGATGATGAGTTGCAACTTGCTTCCCGGCTTGACATGCTTTGCATAGCTTGTTCTTGTCAAAAGTGACGTCCTTTATGCCGGTGATCATCCCTCTCTTGTGGGCTTTCTTGAGGTTGCTCATGCCAATATGAGCAATTCTTCTATGCCAAAGCCACCCAAGAGACGACTTGGTGAAGAGGCAAGTCATGGTGCTTGTTTGCTTTGAAGAGAAATCCACCAAATAGATATTGCCATGCCTAAACCCCGTGAATACCAATGACTTGTCTTTTTCATGAGTCACTACAACACCATTCTTGTCAAAGGCACACGTTAGTCCAAGATCATACAATTGTGCAATAGAAATGAGGTTAAAACTAAGTGTTTCTACAAACAAAACATTTGAAATGGATAAATCTTTTGAAATTGCAATTCTACCCAAACCTAAGACTTTCCCCTTGAGTTATCACCATAGGTGACATGTTCATGATCGCCGGGGTCTTCAAGTGAGGTGAACATGCTATCATTACCGGTCATATGTTGAGAGCAACCGCTATCAAGTACCCAATGTTTTCCACCGGTTTGTAGTTCACCTACACACATGAGAATTTATTTTTGAGTTTTCGGAACCCAAACAAGCTTTGGGCCTTGCACATGTGTGACAAGAGCTTTTGGGACCCAAAGTTGCTTGGGGAGCTTCTTCTTCGACTCCTTAGCAATTTTGCCAATAAACTTGGCTTTCACCTTGCCCTTCACTTACTCAAGAGAAAATGATTATTTTGAAACATTGATGAGTAATTCTTGGGTAATTTAGGAAGAGGACGTGATGGTAAAGTGCACTCCCTAGTGTGGTGCCCGGTGACTTGGCAGTGTTGGCAATATGAACCAACTTCCTTGATGAAGCTTGTCTTGATCTCCGGAGAAGGAGTTGTAGCCATGTTTGGCTCCGGAAATGAACCAAGACCTCTCTTACCATAGTCACGGGCATTGTTGAAGAGAATCTCCTTGTGGATGTATTCTCCCCTTGAGAGTTTCTCCACACTACTCTTGAGGCTTGCCACTTGATCCATCAATTCCTTTTCCCTAGAAGAGGCACGCTTGGGCACAACATTAGTGGCATATGCATCAATGAGTAGGTCATCACATGAAGTAGAAGCATTGACCTTTTCATTAACAACTTTCTCAAGACTTGGGTCAATTACTTCATAAGCAAATTCAAGTTCTTGATACTTGTGAGCCAACTCCCTATGCTCTTGTTTGAGCTTTTTGTGGCTCTCTTCAACTTGCGTAGTAAGTACAAGTGACTCATTGTGCTTTTTGAGCAAGTCATTGTACTTACTAAGTAAGTCGGAGTGGGCAAGCTCTAACTTGGCATGAGTGCTCTCAAGAACTTTAACTTTGCCCTTTTCCCTCTTGATGACGGATGTATACTCATTGATGAGGTTAGTAAATTCATTTGGATCAAGCTCTTCATCACTATCATCTTCACTATCTACCTCACATACCTTGGTGTTACCTTTTGCCATGAGGCACATAGGAGGCGGAGGTAGAGATGGTTCTTCATTGGTGAGGGCGATGGTGACAATGTCTTCTTCATCACTTGAGTCTTCGCTTGATGAGACATCGGTCACCCATTCTTGTTTCTCCACCAAGAAACTTTTCTTGGTGTGCCCTTTCTTCTTTGGGAAGAGCTTGGTCTTCTTGTCATGGGTCTTCTTCTTCCCAAATCTCTTGTTTTTGTTCTTCCTCTCCTCTTCTTCATCATCGCTTGAATCATGGCGATGCTTACTCTTGTTGTCCTTGCTTCTTTTGTCCGGCTTGGAGCAATTTGGACGAATGTGTCCTTTTTCGCCACAATTGTAGCAAATCTTGTTCTTGACATCCATTGGCCGGAACATTCCCTTCTTGGAGTCAAAGTTGAAGCCCTTCTTATTGATCTTCTCATTCAAGCGTGTGAACTTTCTCATCATGAGAGCAAGTTCTCCATCATCTTCAACACCGGATGAGCTCTCATGGTGATCATCTTCTTCATTGCTTGAGCTTGAGTCTTGTTTGACCATCTTGAGCTTGCGGGATTTGTTTGTCTTGGTCTTTAGAGCAATTGACTTGCTTGATGTTGGCTCTTCGGTCATACCAAGAATGCTCATTTCATGAGCGCGAATTTCGCCCACAAGTTCTCCTACTTCCATTGTGGCGAGATCCTCCTTTTGAAGCATAGCATTGATAATGTTATACTTGGGCTTCGGAAG